>NC_060154.1:6031281-6315637 GCF_021292245.1 Micropterus dolomieu
ACCCCTTGGCTGTTTTAATACGGTTCAGTACTTGTATTAATTTGCCAACGTTTAAATTAAACACCTGCTTTTGAGAATGTTTGACACACAAGGAAATAACTGCACACTCTTATATAAAGGGTTTTCAGCAACTACGTTTAGTCTTAATGTTATCAATAACACTAATTACTAATAGAGTAATGAACCCAATGTTGGTTAGTGCACTAATGCTTTCTGCTTTTTAGGAGGGTTAACTCTAAGATGTGACTTTTGTGATGTTTTAGGTTTATAAATCAGGTTGCTACTCACTGATCTGTCCTGAGACCTCGTCACTCTGACCGTCTTTAACCTCGACCTCTCCTTCTTCTCTGCCCTGTGAGTTGGAAGGACAGGGAAAAAACCCATTAAGAAATATGCTGGGATGCAAACAATAGAGTAAGGAGAGAAGCAAATACATGAAATGTAGCTGATTTTATTTTATTTCATGCCCCCCATGTTTGTCTGAAAAACACAGATTCAAAATTTTAAGTTCTTTTGTACAGGAGATGGTATTTAGTGACAATAATATATTTATAGATTTCAGAAACAGAAACAAATCAGTCATCAGTCTTGGAATGATTGAGCATGATCGAGTGAGACACGACCAAAATACCTCAGCCATATGATAAAAAAGACACTTTCTCCTCATAGAAGGTCTGCTTGCTCCTGCTAGGGAGACAGTTTTAAGCTGCTAAGTTTAAATTTAGATTTGTCACTTCCTGTGCAGGGCCATTTCCTGCTGGTGATAATATTCAAGAATCAAATTAGGTGAATCTCTAATGTCTTAGTTCAGTATGAGTTTCTCTGTTGAAGCCTCATTTTATAATTTAGGCTGACAAGCCAGATGTGTTTTTAGACAAAGTCTTACATTATCTAGCTTTTAGCCTCCTGATGTCGGTAAACAGCTGAAGAACTGTCACTGAAAACAGACCAGCAGCACTGAGGTCCACAGCAGAAATTACAATAATAGCTAAAGAAAAAATGTTAGACTGCAGGCTATTCTTTGGTTTTAATCCCTGATGACAGTTTCTCTCTGAAAGGCTTTACAACCCAACAATACCTTCATGCAAGCATGTTTACTACTGCAATGGCAAATAAGTCATATTTGTTTCTCCTTTCCTCTCAATTCTATAGTCTCCTCCTCTCTGCTCTGTTTTATTTCCCACAAATCATTAACATCATTAGAATGTAAAATAACCACAGAACAGTTAACCAGCCAATATAAAAAATGGCGGCAAACTTTACTAATAAACTTCACATACTAGACCTCAAGTTACGCTAGACCACATAATACTAATAATCAATAATTTTAATACCTCAGCTTGATCAACACACTCCTACCACAGCCTTTAAAATCTATATTATAACATCCCGTTTTGTCTCTTTCCTTTAAAATTTTCAATTATTTATTTAGTTTTTTATTTTCACACAAAAAAGATCTGAGTCAGTTTTTGCCATATGAGAAACTTCCACCAACATTCCAGTAGGGTTAGGGTACAACTGAAGTATTTGGCTTGATCAGCTCTTTTTCCCGAATCACTCAGTAACGTCCCTTGAAACACAGACCACTGATAACAAGAACATCTGGTTCTCGTCTTTCGAATATCTAAGGAGTCCGTATGTAAGTTCATTGTCTGTGTTTGTGTGTGTTCACTTTGGCGGAAGTCCTCTGGAATGGCTGCCTGTATCAAACTGAGGCCCAACTTTCTTCATGTTCCTCCATCACTACACATTATGTCTTATATACATACAATGGAACAAATCAAATATTATCCACCACTCTATAGCACAGTTATTCCATTACCTCTAACGCACCAACCTCTAACACCCCAGATTCTCTCACCCAACCTCTATTCTAACACCTCAGTCTATTAATACCTCACCGACTACACCCCCGTGTGACAATCTCTACAGTACATCCCTACCTCCCATGCTTCATTCGCTCACTCCCACTCATCCTTGTTGCCTCTAATCCATCTTTCTCTTATTCATGGTAATTTTAACACTCCCTCACTTCTTTCTTTCCACTCCATCATTTTCCTCCCTCCATCTCCATCACCTCTCTCAGTGTCACGGAAAGTAACAAGACTTGTTTTCTCCTCCTCCCACCTCAGAAACCTATCAACATCTGTCTGTCGCCTCCTCCACTGCGAAACAAGGAAATATTGCTCAGATTCCACCATGGCTGTACATTCAGCAGATGCTACATAATGATTGCTTGCAGTATTATTCAGATCCTTTACTTGAGTGTAAGTATTAATTGTGGAATGTAAAAATACTACAAGTCTGAAATGTTACATCCAAAACTCTGACCTCCTTCTGCTGGGGATGACTCCCACTTCAGGGCAGTTGGGAGGCGGGGGGCTGAGGTGACGGGCGGGCCACCACTCCTCTTCGCCAGCGCTGCTCAGGTGGAGGATATCCCCAAAATGAAATGGCAGGGCCTGATTAGGCGTGCTCAGATCTGACGCACTTCCATCGTAGTCGAACAAGGCTCTGCAGACAGATAGAGAAACAGCCAATTTCAAATAACACACATTTAGTCAAAAACACAACTTCAGTGAGACAATCCAGCCTGCTGGAGGGGGCAGAAACAGACAGATGAAGCATTCATTCAGGGGCATAGATGATGAAATGATTCCTATTTTGCATCGTCCTAAGTATGAAACCACCAGGGACATTTTGCTGTGAGAAATGTCAAAATCTTCACTATATGTTTCATCTTAATTTCAATTTTAAAAAGCATTTAGCTTAATCATTTTAGCAACTAGAAGAATGTACTCAGTGGAGTGCAAATCATATGGGTGGGGAACAGGGAGTGCAGGGCAGGTTGTGTATGGTTGAGAGTAGTGGAATAATTTTTTATATAGTATAGTGTACGTTTTCTTATATAGATGTATGCAACGTTTTAAATAAAGTGTTTTTGAACAGTTTCGTCTCAGTTTTCATCAAGATGCATACGTGTTGTTAGAATTTTGGGTTTATGTTCATTTTTTTTTCTGTTTTAGTCAGTTATCTTGGGTTTTGTGTTCTTGTTGTTATTGTTTCCTGTCTTGTTTGGTTTTGATCTGTACTTGCCTTAGTTCTTAGTTTATTTCATGCTTGGTTGCATTCTGCCTGTCTGCGCTGTATAGTGTAGTTCTCTGCGAGTTTTGTTTATTGGTCAGTTCTGTATCTGTTATTTATCTGTCCGTTGTGTTTTGGTTTTCAGTTCTGTCTGTTGTCTTGATGTCAGTCTGTTCGGTGTTTCTTGTTTCAGTCTGTTTATGTGGTTTAGGGTTTTTATTCCATGTTTTGTTTCCTCTGTTCTGCCTTGTTATGTTTACTTGCATGTTCAGCCCTGTTCAGTTATTTCTCTTCAGTCTTGCCTTAACCCATTATGTTGTGTTTCACTCCCTGCCTCTGTGTTCTAGTTCTGTGTTCTCGTTTAGGTTTTGTCTGTTATGCATGCATTCTGTGGTATTGTGTTACTTTCATCCTTGTCTATTGTCGCATGCTTTACTACCTGGTTTATTTTATAGTAGTCAGTGTCTGGTGTTTGTGTCATTTATGAACCTTCCTTTGGACTGTTTGGACTCAACCACCCATTGTATGTGAGCTCAATTTAAGTTATAAAATCCTTTCGAACTGAATCTGCTCTGCTCTGTGTCCTACATTTGGGTCCTCACCTTACAACCACACACTCTCCCATAACAAGTGTAAAGATATCGTAACCAAGCATCCGGGGTTTGTCTAATTGTATAAACTTGATAAGAAAACTGGGTGGGAATGGAGCAGTGAATAAGACTATGGTGTGAGAGAACCATGTTCGATTCCTACTGCGATACATCCACCAATGTGTCCCTGAGCACACTTAACCACTGGTTGCTCCAGAAGTGTGCGACCTCTGACTTATATAGCAATTGTAAGTTGCTTTGGATAAAAGCGTCAGCTAAATGAGTAAATGTAATACTGGGCGATAAATCCAAACGTCTGAATTTAAACATTCTTCCTTATATAGAACATTTTATTGTAACGCACCACACAAAATTAAACCCCTCACTACCTCCCTCTTCCATCCAAAACAAAGAAGAGTTGAATCTCAATTGTCTCTCCCGGCTACTTTACATTCAAGATGGCGGCAAAGTTAACAAAAACGGATTTATTCATCTCGTTTCATGCCTAACTTCAGTGGATCATAACATCATCGGGTGTGGAATTAATCTGCAGGTGCTCAATATGAGCCTAACATTTCTATAGATGTCAGTTTTTGAGCCAGGAAAGTGGCCAAAATGTGGCCTGCAACAGACTAAGTAAGCCTTGTGTTTAGCCAAGCCGTTTGCTGAAAATATCTTTTGCTTTGGTGTAACACATATCGTAAAGGGGCAAATGCTGCTGAAAAGATGAAAGTCTAAACTTTTATGATAGGCTCCAACAAAAAAATAGGTTTTTAAAATTGTGAATCACAGAAACCATGAGATGTCTTTCAGCACACACACAACCAAATGTATGCCTGGCGGAGATCATGCGTTTTTAATTTAAAAAAGTAAACTGACAAAACAAGACAGAGAGACAGATAGAGAGATCTGTTATAGTAAATAAGAGCCAAAACAGCTGAGCACTGCTCTTCTACTCTATTCAGTTATGACCTTGTTTGTGTGCACATGCCTCGGTGTGTATATGCAATTGTACACATCTGCATGTGTGCATTTGTGTGTCGCTGTGTATGTTTTGTGTGTGTGTGTCTGAACGGTGATCTGTCTCTGTGACCACAGAGTTTCAAACTCGTCCAGAGGGAAAAGACCTAGGAAAGTAGGCCAGCTGTGTGTGTGTGTGTGTGTGTGTGTGTGTGTGTGTGGGTAAAAAGGAAGTAGAGCTGAAATAACCGGCATCCCCTAAAGTCCCTGCTGCCTTCATCAATAAAACAGAACATAGACAGAGAAGGAGAAACCAAGAGAGAAAATCAGACAGAGAGGTAGACAGAGAGTCTGAAACCAGAAAAACACCACCACATGTTTTATTGATTTTAGATTAGAAGACTTCCACACAGGGCATTATGTATTTAGCTGGCAGCTAAAATTTGACTCTCCATTAGACTGGACTATAGTCCAACAGAAATGTGATCTTATGACCAGAAGGGTCTGCACTGTTTTGGGATTTTACTGTGGTGGCACCTGACTTTTCTATACAGCTGCAACTTCTTCATGGTCAACATAGAGGACTGCAATCATTAAATCAGATGAAACTGGTGGAAACAGAGTTTATATAAATGAGACAGGTTATTTTACAGTTTATTTTATGTAATTTGATAATGATTAAGGAAATGACATAGGAATGATTTGAATGAAAGAGAAGTTTGCTTGAAAAATCTATGTAGACTGGAGTGAAAAAGAGCAACAAGTCCTCTAAATTAAACAACAAATTACAATGTTTGTCCATGCACTCTACAATGACACATAAATGTGTTTTTGGATCTGACACTCCTATTTATGATTAAAGTTTGCTTAGGTTTAGGCACAAAAATGACTTTGTGTTGGTTAGGCTTAGGAAAAGATCGCAGTGTGGGTTGAAATTACTTCTTGGGTTTAGGGAGCTTTGTCGTCATGACAGGAATGTCCTTTTCCTCTCTTTAAATTGTTGAAATCAATTCTTTACACATGGCAAACTGTATGTTTGTAGACACATTTCATATCTCTCCATGCTCAGCTGACATGCTAACAATCTGATGGTAACACTAAATTAGCATTTTGAATTAACGGTTAAGTGTTCCAAGTAATCACTCTCTATTTTACATGGAACTTTCCAGGAAACTTCTGGTGAAATTAATTAGTTTTACCAAAGTGTTCCCAAATCTTCAAAATCTATAATGGTGGATTTTTTATTTATAAAGAAAATGTATAAGTGAAAACATGTAAAAAGAATATGCATTCTGCTATGAACGGGATATAGACAATAGTAGCAGTGGTGGGCCTACTGCATCAGCAGCTGCACAACGTAGTGAGACATTTAGAGATGTTTCCAAATTATCATAAGAAATTAAAATGTTCTAAAATAGTCAAAGACATAATAAAAGGAGATGGCATTTGAAAGTCTGCAGGTTATATTGGATATATGAAGTGCAGGGTTATTTACATTAGTGGGTCCACAGATACATATAGTAAAGGGCAGCTGTCAGTTCGTGTATACTGTAACTAACCTTCCTTTCCTTCATGATATCACAACTCCAAGATTCAGTGATTATAGAAGAAGATGTAGAGTAAAAAACAAACAAGAGCACTCTCATTTTAAGAGTTCCACACATCCCAAAGGTTACAGGTTACAGTGATGGATAGCGTGTAGTATTATAAGGCCACAGCTATGTAAATGTAACTCTAAATCAATTTCGTGTTATTAGTATTACAGTCACTTTAATTCCTATGTGGACACCTCTGAAATCTAATTACCCGAGTGAATAAACACAGTAATTACTGCAGTGTAATATTTTAGACTGTGTGTGTATTAACCTGAGGAAATATAGCTGTGGACATCTGTAACATTAAATACAATAAAAAGTGTTGTGCCTGCAGCCAAACTGTATTTGAATTGAACATTTATTTGCCCTCAAAATTTATATAGTGTTACTGCGTGCGTGCAAGAATTGGAAATGTTTTAAAATAGTAAGACAGCACGTGAAAGGATACAAAAAAATACTGATACGGATATATACAATAAAGCTGCTAGATGTGAGTATATAAATAACCTTCCTTTTCTTCATAATGTCATAACTCCAAGAGTCGATGTTTATAGAAGGAAATATAAAGTACAGTAAAAAATTTGAGCACCAATTTTTAGCTAGCAGGTTACATTGATGAATTGTTCCTACTGTTATTAAGGCCACATGTGAATGTAACTGTTAATCAATTACCAGCTTTCAGTATTACAGTCATTCCTATGTCGGAACCTCTGGGGGACATCTAATTACTCGAACGAAGGAACACAAGTTAGTTATTGTAGAGAAACTGCAACAGAAACACTTGGTCATCTTTTACAATGGCCTTTTCCAGTGAGTGCAGCAGAAATTTAAAACATTAAATACTGTATTGGTGTTCTTTTTCACACAGCCAGCATTGTCCAGACTGCATTGCAGTTTAAGTTTCACTGAATACTCATGCAACATTACTGCATACATGCACTTTATTTTAGAGGTGAATATGCAAGGTAATTCACTGAAATACACCATATGATAGTGCTATCTAATACAAAACAGTATATATAATAATTTTGTGTAAGCTATTCTTTTAGCAATAATGTATGATAATGTAATTATCGTTTATTTGCTATTTCCATACTGTAAATTTGATAAAATGTAATATATTGTCAGAATAAAATTCAGACCATTTTCAATCAACTCACTCAACAATAAAAAAAGGAATTTAAAACCATTTTATTCAGCTTCAAGAAGCAGATATCCCGAAGCATTTAAAATGCTTCAAAATAAATTGATAGCTGCACAAGAGATTAGCACAGCAGAGACTGGTATAATTTTTCAGTGCACAGTGATACATGAGTATAAGGAATTCATATACCCTGAAATCCCAATCAATGCAGCACTGTTTTGTTATAAATCCATTGATGAAATCAGTATAGACTATACGGACGCCAGCAGGGTCCAACTGGCTGAGAATTAGGTCTGTTAGGACTTAGAACCTTTCATTATCTTCCCCTCTTCTGATGGCAAATACATCCTAATATGTCAAAATAGTAGCTTCATAAATAAAAATGTATAGACATTTGAAAATATGTTATTCACTGAGAATCTAAAATACATTGTATGTGGTGATGGGATTTAATAGTGTTACTGTTACTTTGTAGCTATCCCTGCCTTTCCAGGTGGATCTTTGTTCAGTGAATATACAATTACAATGCCAAGCTATCGAACCAACAGTGCGTTTAAAAGAGGACATTAATTGTGTAAAATCAGAAAAGTGGAGGAGAATGGATAGAGGACACACATACACACACCTTTCCCACAAAGAACAGTCGTACATATGTCACCTTGCTTCAGTGACATTTCCTCAGAGGAAAGGTTGGCCTGTGTCTTACCCATTAAACACAGATAGTACAAACAACCCAGTACACACACTCGTACACACATACTGTACGTACATGCATGAACACACACAGAAGCCCAGAGCTCCAGACACCCCCAATCTGTCACACACCGACAGCCTCACCTCGACCAATCAGCAAAACACCAAATTCACGTATGACAGTGATTTATCATGTGGGTTGTTGCGGACTAACTACATTATTCTATATAACCTTGAAATGATCGTGGTCTGATTTTGACAAGACTTGCAGAAACACTGTCATTAAAATCCATGCGGGGTGTCATGACGACAAGCTGAATATTTCCTTATTAAATCCACAATTATTCATTCAAGTAATGAGTGCTCTGTTGTATAAAAAAAAAACATTCAGTGGTTTCAGAGTTTAATCTATTCTGAACTTTTCTGCTGGTTTAAGTTTTATGTGTTTTTAACCACGCAGCATGCTAGGAGTTCACCACTTTGGTCCAACCTGCTGTTTTGGTGCTATACCATTGACTATTAGAGCAGTTTTATAAAAACAATATAATGTTGCTCTTTTTTCTATGTGACATTGATTTCAGTTATTTTTCTGTAAAATGTTTTTCTGCAACCATGTGTCTGTAATGGCTAAAATGCAAAATTTGTCCTAAAATCTTACTGTAATCTTCCTCTTTTTTTGCAAAAAATTGCATCCGTAAATAATAGCTAAACTTCATGTTCTAATTATTGTTGCACTATTTCAGTCAAATGCATTTTCAAAAGAATAGACTGCACCTTTTGATATTAACTCCCCTTGCTCTTTTATTTGTTTCTATCTGCCAGCTCTAACTCTGCGCTCCCCCTCATGTGTCTGAGCTGTTTTCTCTCCCACTCCGCTCTGTGCAGGACTGTTACAGTGTGTCTTCACCTGGCTACAATCACTGCTGCCATGTCAACTTGAAATGGAGATGCTAATAAATTCAACTGCATGTGGCTATTAGTGCTGGTGCTGGTGAGGATCATTTGCATAGAAAGGAGTCAATTTTGCACCATATGCATGCACGTTATCTATATTAAATATGTAGAAATAGTACCAGAGAACCGGGACGCTATTTGCTTGGTGGCGCTGTTAAGGGTGCATATCACTCTTTGCGGGTGCTTTGAGAATTACACTGGTCTTTTTTGTGCAGGTTTAGCAGTCGCGCAATCCTTTTGTGTATTCGTCCCTCGATACAGTATATAAGCATCCTTATTATTTTATCAAATGAGCTTGACGAGCCATTTCTTTTCACTTTTAGCCAAAACCAAAAAAAACAATGGGTGCACACTTAATTTATGCTAATGATAATCAAGCCTATGGGTGACTTAACTTAATTAACACGAGTGACGGCAAGCAGCTGCAATGCTATGTTTCCTCATATTTTTCTATTAAATTTACATTTCACAAAGGGGATCATTTGTTTTAATGGTGGGTATGTATGCCAAGCAGGTCATTACAGGCTTTACAAAGTATTGTAGGTCCACTGTCATTAACACACAAATAAACTAGAATCATATTTCAGTCACATATTCAACAGTAAGTTTAATTTAACCAATCAGTCTGATAAATCTCTGACACTTGTTGTACTTGTTGTAATGCAGCTCCCAGAGGGCTGAATGTGACCTTTGGCCTCTAGCTCTCTGTACAGTCTGACCCCAGCCCTCCTCTGAGTGTGAGTCAGTCTGAGAGAGTGTGTAGTTCAAGGTCACTCTGTCCCGGCTACCTTTTGCCTTCTAGGTTACTTTCACACAGTTCAGGTCAGATGACCCTTTCATGCATAACACTTGTCGCTGTAGTTTCCTCTGAGCTTTGTATTATTAGTATTTTTGGTTAGAAAACAAACGTGAAAAAATTGTGAAATAGAATTTGTTGGAGCTCATTTCTCACAAAAACAAAAAAACACCAAGAGCCAGTTAAGGTGTATTCGTCATGACTGAACACGTACTTCTTTCCTATCTACCAAACTTTACAGTCTTCTATCACAAATATGTTTTTTATTACCAACACAGATAATACAAAGAGAGATATAAGAAATGATACATTATTGTAAAACCATACATTTTATTTGAATCTTTACCTCCCTAACAAGCTATTTTGCTTCTTTTTGTGCACACACTGACTTAAAATGAGAGACAGAAATTAAAATTGTTCTTGTTCTCGAACCATTTAGATTACAGTCCTGACCCTGGTCTCTTCTATAAGGGCATTCTTTGGAGTTTACAATTGAAAAGTCAGTATTAACCTAAGTGAAAATTTCTTTGTTTTGTATGCACTCTGGTTATAGAATAAACAACTGTTGTCACTGTGATAGTGGGATCTTAATGTGGTTTAAACAGATAGAAATGTGAGGCTTATTGAGTTTAAATTATGTGCAAACTTCATGAATATTTAACTGGACAACGTACCAAATAATGTAATTCTCCTGTAGTTAATGTTTTAACCCCTTACACATCTCTGTCTGCCTGCATTCACAAAGGTTGATTGTGCCTTCTCTCTCTTTGACCGCTCATGGTATCATTTGAGTGAAAATATCAATGTTTTTCCCTCTAAAAAATAAGAATTTTAATTCATTGATGACAGAGACTGTAGCTGATTTCTCCACTTTGACAACATGTGTTGAAGTAATTTTCAGTTCTAGCATAACGGATACAACCTAAAAAACAGTTCCCTTAAAGCCCATTTCATCATGAGTGTGACTATTAGAGCTGCTTTTCCTGTCTTTGTTTTTCAGTGTATTGATCTCCCAAGAGCTCCAAAGTGACTTATCTGGACCCAGCGAGCTAGCGTTTAATCAATATTTCAAATGCCGTGATTCTTGTGAAGAAAGGATGTTAAAAGTGTAGGTGGTTTAGGACTGATGCTGTTTCTCGGCTTTGCAGAGGAAACTAAGGATGGACAGAGTGATTCCGAGACGACTGAACAACCAGGACAGGGAAGGACAAGAATGACACGAGGAATGTGCGCATGCACACACACACACACACACACACACACACACACACACACACACACACAAATCGAGAGACTTGACAAGCGATGGATTTTTGTGTGTTAGACAGAATTTGCCACACAATCTAATTGTGATTTTAGATGTGATAACCTCTCTTTCAGCAACTCACACACACAAAACGTAGAGTAGACAGCTGAGATAAGACCTTATAATAGTTGTGTCACACTGAAGGACACTAGACAATCAGTCACCTCTGTCTGCTGTGTGTGTGTGTGTTACCTGACGTAAAGTGTGCGTTTCTGTGTGGAGCGGAGCGACGTAGAGCTGGAACTGACACTGCTGGTCATCATCTGTTCCCTCAGGTCATGGATCTTTGCCTCGAAACGACTATACTCTACACACACAGAGAGACACACAAAGAAGACAAATGTTAGACCAAGCAGAATTCAGGTGTCAGGTTTTATAAATATAAATGCTTACATCAACTATTGAAATATCTATAGAGAATGTAATTTAAGCTACTTTTACAAGCTGCCTGTAACTCCAGCATAGAAGTAGCTGAGCGACAGGGATTTTTTACGCTTCAATCATCTTTGCTCAATGGTTCAGAAACCACATTACAGTACGTAGATCAAAGAGAAGAGCAGAGGCATGAACAAACACAGATTTAAGGGTGATGGAGGTTTATGCACAGTGTTAACCACATTTCCTACAAATGGCTGCAGTACAAAAGTACATCTATTTTTGGGATGTGATGAAAATTGCAAGAAGTTTATTTTCCATGTTCAAGTACAGAGGGGATTCTCTCAGTGCTGGACTATCCTGCTTAACTTCAAACACGCAACTACTACAGGCACACGCACTCACAAACTCAGGGACATCCAGATGCAAGCAGTAAGCTGTCAACACATTCTCTACAGCCATAATGTAATAGTCTGTTTGATCTGAATATTAACTCCTGTTACATCAGACCCGATTCATGTCAATATCAAAGACACACACAATAATCCACACACACATACAACCAGTTCGAGACTACAACTGACTTGAATGCATCATTAAAATCTGTGTTTACAAATCTATTTGGATGTATTAAATACTGACATAAGAATGTTTTTATTAAGATAAAATTTTATCCTGCAGTATTCATGGTAAAAACAAAACTCTTCATTAATTAATGAAGAATGCTGCTATTTACTAGACTAGAAAATCTTTTAATTTCACGTCTACAATACAACTCTGTCACACAGAAAACATCCTGTAAAACCACAAGAATAACAATTATTTGAAGGTGAATTTCTTTGTGAGAAGAATACTGTAAACTCATATAAGCAGAGTTACATGGCAGCTAGACATGTTTTACACATCTGACTTCAGGTGCTTACATGTTGTGTTGTAGGTGCAAAATCGTCAAGTCTGAATTGAACACAAGTGTCATATTATACATGCACACTGAGTTCACACAGTGACGTTTAAGCTGCTCAGCAGTGGTGTGACATAGCATCATTGTTGCAGCATTTACATTGAGTTATTAGTCAGCTAGCTCATATTTGCTCATTGGCTGAAATTTAACTAACCTACTTGAAAGACACAAAAATAAAAATCCATTCAGATACCGGGAAAACAAACAGAAACACAGCAACTATAATACTCATGTGAATGTATTTTTTCCCTCAAACCTGTGTACCCAAATACAACAATGAATTTTTAAAAACATTACTTTCAGTCTAATTGCCAGGAACAACTGTATCCCCATCTCACTTGAATGACAAGTAGTTAATTGCGAGAGAGCAACCAGTTGGCCAATCAATGCAAAGTGCAATGATTTGCTCATACACTCAGCATAGCAGCCTTGTAGCTTTAGTACTGCTTCACGCTGCAACAACACTTTCAGTTTCTGACCTTTTTTTTCTTCTAGTCAGGCCATAAAAATGTCACTGTGCCTCTTTAATTACAAATGTACATTATTTATGGAAATGCACAAAGTGGAAAAACTAATGAAATAATTTGTTTTCTAATGTGCATGCATGGCTTTTAGGACGATCGTCTTTTTCCAGCAAAGTAAAAATATTTACCGGCAGATATGTGTGTATTAAATCCTGACTGTCTTCTAGTCCTCTTAACACCACACTACTTCCCAGAAACCTCTGAACTAACACATGGATGACAATGCCGCTGGCAATAAGCCTGAAAAAGCCCTTCTGAAGGATGTCCCTGTTAGTGTCTGAACCATTACAGTGGACTACAGAATCTAATTAACCCTGAGTAATTCAATAATACTTGAGGTACACACGGTCACACAAACACACACACACACGCACGCACGCACGCACGCAAGCTCACACAGATCTTGAACGTGCAATATCTCCTGACTTTTTCTCCCCATTTCTGTTTTCATTACATTGTTTACCGCTCTATATACATGCTCCGTGTTTGAACACTGTCAAAAACCAGCCTAAAACACCCAGATATTATCTCTGACTCTCTGAAAGCATTGAGCTGACATATTGACGCTAACAGACTCAAACAACTAAACTGTACTAAAACAGCTGAAAGCCACGCACATCTGAAATCACTGAAATACTCAGAGTAACATCTCATGTTTTTTTTTATAGAGCTATGGTTTTAAAACAACACATTGATGTTCTGGGGAAATACTGTTGATAGATTTGTTGTTGTATGTTATATGTAGTAAGAACTAGGTTTGATAATGCAGCACTTCACATCGAAGCAAGACTGCCTCCAATCATTCCAGACTGAGAGGATCAAAAATGCAATTTTGCTGAAAATGTAATTTATTGCCTTAACTTTGAATATTTTCATTGTTGACCTCAGTTTGGCATTTTCAATCTCAGCTCTAATCCATTACAAATTGATGGATTTACACTTCATTTTCTGTTTGTTTCGCTGGACTCACCACACCACAGAGTGATCACACATGCCAAAATCACCAGATACTGTACTGAACTTTCACATCATAAGCATCTAATCGTCTCTGTCAGCAAACATTGCCTCAATGCAGTGTTATGAGATTAAGAGAGAGAGAGAGTGAGAGAGAGAGACAGACAGTGAGGGGGAAAACAAGACTGAAGAAAGACAGAAAAGAGAAAAAGAGGAAACAGCTTAATGACTGTGATTAAGTTTAGCTGTAATGCAGCAAACTCACACCTGATCTGGTGAAATAAATAATAAAAGGTTTATCAATGGCACAGAAACAATAGAGACAAAGATAGAGATACTGTAGAGCTACAGATATGTTCTTCCTCTTTGTGATCTACAGAAACAAAGACTGTGTTGCTATGATGGATTGCTATGATATTAGCGTTACTGAGTCCTGAAGAGAAAGACAAAGCCAGTGCTGCCAAAGCTGCAGCTCTGATCATCTTCTGCTTCACAAGCAAAGCAGAGCGCCGAGTAGTGAGAAGTCAGAGCTGCAATCTTGATTATCTTCGTTTTTAAAAAGCAAATCCTACAATACAGCAAAAGTGATACAGACACAGTAAGAAAACAAAAAGGAGACAGTATTGGAAGTGAGACTGTTGACATTAAACCACCAATGTTTCTACATGACTGATAATTTCTTACACTGTGAGAGTCATTAGTCCAAAGGCAGCATAGGAGCCAATATGTTAAAGCTGCATCACTGGTCATCAGAGAGATAACAGTGTTAAAGCACCACACTTTCACCAGATCAGGTTCAGTCCAATATTACCTTTAACACTGTTCCCCAAAACACTCCCTGAAACCAAATGATCAGTTAACAGTGATGCCAGGATGTTACTAGAGGCAGGATGTTAACAAGTACATTAGTTCAGGTCTGTCTCTCCCAACTCCCGCTCAGCTGTACTCACATGCTGCAGGCAGGCAGACAGGCAGGTTCAACATCCGCACGAGATGATGCTGGTACGATGGCTTTCAGATAAGTGTCTGTGCTGCTCAGAGTCCCGAGATTTGAATGAGGGGTGAAAAACAGAGAGAGAGAGCAGATGTGTGTGTGTGTGTGTGTGTGTGTGTGTGTGTGTGTGAGACAGAGAGGGATAGATAATGCAGAAGCTCCAATGCCAGCATCTGAGAGAGCCAGAGCAGAAGGATGTAAATGTTTGTGAGCGTGTGAAAAGAAGTGTGTGTAGGTAGGCAGTAGTGTGTGGCACAGAGAGGAAATGTGTGTGTGTGTGTGTGTGTGTGTGTGTGTGTGTGTATAAAATCAGTCCAGTGCTGCTCAGCTGCCACAGAAACAACAGATGCTAACTCTCTCTTTCTGTTACACTCCTCTCTTTCTCTATCTGTCTCTTTTGCTGGTGCGCTCGTTTGCTCCACCCCCTCTTCAGCTTGCTGTAGGGCGGAGAAACACACACACACACACACACACACACACATGCATGCATGCAAGCCCACACACGCACACTTTCACACACACTCAGCAACAGACACACACACTGTTTCCTTAGGTCACTCATGCAGGAAGTTGCGTTGATGCCAGACTCTCCTGCCCTACTTTGGCCCAGGGAATCGGTCTACACGCCACACACACACACACACACACACACACACACACACACACACACACACACACACAGGGTAAAGCCTGTTTGAATATTGATTTTTGGGCAGCTTAATAAACCGCTCAATTCATATTTCTTTAATGGATTTTTCCATTTGTTTTATATGGAAACAGCTCAAAAAGAGAGTCTGCATTCATAAAGATAAGGAATAAAACTCTTTCTGCTCTGCATGATTTGTTTGTCTGTGCCTCCATCTGTCAAGAAATGTTCTCTCCTCCTTCACTTTATGTCTCAATTTTTTAAGACTCATTTTCTTTGTTTTTTCTGTCTGATATCTGGATCTCTTTTCCAGGGTTTCACATATAAGAACATTTTTAACATGTCAAAGTCAGCTGGTTATGCTCTAGGCTTCCATAATTCCATTAAACAATCACACACTTCCATCTCTGCTGCCTCTTTCTTTGGATGTCAAACTCCCCAAGAGTGACATAGTAACACACATCAAAATCACCAGATTTGAAGTTGCATGTAATCAGCATCTCTCTGTCAACACACATTGCCTCAATGCAGCATTAGATTAACAGCAAGAGAAATACACAGGGACAGAGAGAGAGATGGCGATGGAGGGAAAAACAAGACATAATGGAGAGAGAGACAGAAAAGGGAGAAGAGAGGAGGAGGACAGGGTGGGGGAGGGGTGATGACAAAGACTAATGGCTCTGGGGCTCATATTCCCTCTTTCCTTCATTTACCTCTCCTCTCCTCTCCTCTCCTCTCCTCTCCTCTCCCTAGAGAAGCATTGCTCCTCCATTCAGCAGCTGGCAGAGACCTTTTCTGCATTGTGCAGCTTCAGTGCTATCCAACAGAAAACCACTGGAGACGGCCAGTTCTCATCTTTAGGGTTGTGTGCATTGCACAACCATTTCCCTCTCAGATCACCTGTAATATATAATACTGAATCAGAGCCCTATTTATATAAGCTTTACACAAGTGTAAGTAAATATCTGCGAGTAAATACATGTATGTTCTATAGATAATCCATATACTTTCTCCTTATTTACTTTCCTGCTGGAATGAGCACAGATTTTATGTCCTATTTCATTATTGCTTAAAGATTTTTACTTTTTATTGCTTAACTTATATTTAAAGTTACCCTATGTAACCAATGCTTTGACCAACACTATAGAGGAATGGTTTTTGAGAAGGCCCCCATTTTGTTTGTATCATGAATCTGCCACTTCCTGCTGCTTTCCTAACACTGATTTTACCCAATTCCACTGATGGACAGTTGGTGGTGGTAAGGTGCAGAGGAGCTTATCAATAGGTGCGTTCGAGATGACTGCGGCTGACTTTTGCCGAATTGATAGTCTAACGTGAGCTGCAGGTGACTGCAGGGACTCGGTATAAAAACGACACTGTCAAGTCAGACACATTCTACCAGCATTCATCATCAATGACTGAATTTGCGGCATTTGCAAAGAAAAATGCCGCGAGACCAGGCAATATTGTGGTTCCAATCTGGTGCAACTGGCTACCAGACTCAGTGCCTACAGCCTCCTTGCTCCCGCGAGGATTCAGTGTCATGTGACATGGTGATGTTTTGCAATGCCGGCAACAGTTGGACACATTTTCTAACCAGCATGCCTTATTTTAAGTCCAGCATGCATTACGTTGAGTCAACGCTGCACAGCGCCGCATGAAGTCAAACTAACTAAGTCAAAGTGTAGTGTCAAGAAAGGCAGGGAAGAACAAGACAGTAAGCTGGTGAACATGGATGAAAAAAATGTTATTTGTTTTATGAGCAAGGAAATGCATTCAACACATTTGTTAGCCCTCAAGGAAACACACAGTGTGCTTTGGCAAGTACTTTTGTCCTGTTTTTTTTTTCTGGTTGCATCTGTTTACTTAAATCAAATATAAAGTGTCATTATATACTGTATATTTCCAAGACATTATGTGGGCAATACATTTTTTTTGTAATCATTAAGTGGATATACATTTCATACTACAGGAGACTATATATATTAAAAGGAGCATGCAAGTTATCAAAATCCTGTTGTGAAAAGTCCTTCATGTGTTTGTACACTCCATTGTCTGATCAGTTGAATTAAAAAAAATCCATCACCTGGTAAGTCTGTTGTAAAAGTTTACAAGAATCGATATCAGGCTCTGGTTCTACAAATAGCAGTACTAAAAGTGGCTCAACGGTAAGTGATACGATACTGTACAGTAATCTATATTGGTATTGACTAACTGATCAGATTGCAGAGTAGATGAGAGGAGTGAAAAAGACATCAGAAAAGACAAAACAAAAAAGAGAAATGTCTTATATTACTGTACTGAATTCTAATATAAATGTCAAACTGATTCTTTTTTTAAAATCTTTGGCAGCTAATAAAAGCCTCAGCACGACAGTGACGCAGCGACCTGCTGCAAATCTTAAATCAGTCACCTTCCTGTTATAAGTGACGCCTCAATTTCCCAAATCACACTTTATGGGTGATGAGTCAGACCATTACCACAGACACCAGAAACGCTGGGGAGGAGAGGATGGAGCTGACAGGTGGAAAGGAAGGAAAGGGATGAAGGGGAAGAAGGAAACTGAGCAAAAAAGAAAGAACAGAGCAATAAAGTGAAGCAGGTAAAGAAAGGAAAGCAGTCTACAGTATGGATTCAGAAGATAATATTCACACAACTTTGCGTCTGAAAGTACAGCGATAGAGTGGCTGTTAATCTTCTATTTAACAACTGGTGCATGACACACACATACACACAAACACACACACATAAAGTGTAATAAGCAGGCTAAGAGAAGTGTAGATAATCCCCTCTGCATCACCTCAGTATTACTGCTGACAGACTGCCGCCTCTGTGTGTGTACAGTATGTGTGTGACAGTGTGTGTCTGTGACAGTTGTGTGTAATCCCAGTGACTAATACTGCTGTCAACCTGCAGGTATTACCAGTCCCACATCAGGAAACTTATGGCACGGGAGGAGATCATGCTTAAAGGTCAACATTTTGGTTTTTTAATGTGCATCCAGATATTTTTCTAAAAAGCACAAACAAAAACAGTTTTCAGTACTTGAGAAGGCAACACTTCATCTATTTAAAAAAAAATATGAATGGTTTAATTCATTATAATTAATTTGTTCATTCAATTCAATAGGTAGATATTGCTATGTAACTAACATTTCATGGTTTTCTCTATGTATGACTAACAAGTGATGTCACTTGAAGCAGCATCTTGAGGTTAGCTGCTTAATGCTACATTTGCTGCTACCAGCATAACACTCCCGAATCCCTGACAGGAGTGTTAATGGTCGGGTTCCATTGTGGAAAATGTAGGCGCCGGGTTTTGACAAGGAATGTGGGAAATAAAAAAGACAATACCTTTGTTTCTGCTGAATAGATTTTGATACATTGTTACAACAGTCTGAGTATAGGATTAATTTTCTCCACTTATACCTCCATACCAAAACGCTGCTCATATGGCATTTTAAAGCTTCCTACTGTAAAGAAATTACGAACACTGAGTGTACGATAATCACTGGAATTAGAGCATCACATAATCTCAGTGTGTAAAAAACTTTACTGGGTCGAATGTAAAATTAAGGAGATAATTCAAAGGAAAAATGTTTTTCATGATTGTGCGATGGTTATTTTGTAAGAAAATTTAAACAGTCAGTCTAATGTGCTCATTTAGTGCTCCTAATTCACCACAATGCACTTCAAGTTAAGTTTATTCTATGCCAAATAATATTTTACAAAAAGATCCTACAGATGGAGCTTTTGGGAGAAATTCCAGTAAACAGCCTTGGCATGCCAAGTTCATATTAATTGTGGGGACAACAGGTCTGATATACAAAATTGGTTTAAAATAGCCTTAAACGTGATGAGGGAAGTCGGCAGCATGAAGACTTTTCACAGACAAACAAGCTCCATCTGTTGTACTTCAAATAAACACAGATCCATATCTGCTGCATCAGCTTAAATCAACTGTGTCTCTGCCCAAGCTAGCGCAGACGCACACCATGAGCGCTTCAGTTCTGTGCCGAGCTGTGTTGTGTTTGGTGACACTGGGTACCATATTTAATATAAATAACAGGAGGAGCCCTGCACACACACGGTGAGAGAAGAATTTTCCTCTCCTGGTGGAGGTCATTATGAGTTCCTCTTTCATTGGCAGGAAGTGTGTGTGTGAAACAGAGGGAGCACTGCTGGTCACCGCATGCTATCGCCACAGGAATGGGACAAACACGGACCTCAGATGAACACACACACACACACACACACACACACACACATACACACACACACACCATATCCATAGTACTGACCAAAGCCCAGCGTGGACAGAAGGTTTGATATAGAGTTCATTCAACAGTCACTAATGAGAGTCACGACACAGACAGACAGACAGAAAGATACACACACACACACGCGCACGCGCGCACACACACACACACACACACACACACACACACACACACACACATACTAACCAATCCTTTTTGAGGGACAGCATGTGAGCAAAATCACTAAATGGTGAAGTACACCTAGTTTCTCAAACGTTAAGCAGGAAATATCTTGAAAATTAAAAATGAGGCAATAGCACAGTCTGCTCATAGTTAGGCCAGCTGGACCACCGCTGATACCTACTGTGCATAGTCACTGTAACATTCCCAATATAACACCAAACAATACCAAAACAGAGCAGGACTGAGCCAAACCAACAGACTATCAAACCGATTGGACACTTCAATTAAAAGGTTGCTTGGAAATGTTTGCGTTTTGCTCTTTTGTGAAGGAGGGCAAAAGGTGTTCATAGTAGGGATGAAACGATTACTGGTTTAATGGTAAACCATGGTAAAATTCCCGACGGTTATTATTACCGTACACGTACCGGGTACGGTTAACCACGCTATTATAATCTCAGGGCAAACACTGTCCAGCGTCTCCCAGAGGCAGGCAGAATGCAACGTGGGTTTGTTTGGGTCAGTGACAACACGGCAGAAGACAATGCTGCGGAGTCACTCTGAAGCCCTGTCGTATTTTAGTTTTTATGAGAGTGCTGAGGGAAACTTGACTGAAGAAAATAACCTTATAGTAAATGCAGGGTGAGTTAACTTTTAGCTTTGGTTTGTCTCTCTGACTTGCTAACAGCATGTAAACCGAAGCTCTGTGTTCTCATCTGTGTGCTCAAGTAAAATCGCTCGTTGTTCTGCTGCTGTGTGCGTTGTGTGTCTACAGACTCCATTCGTCCACTGCACATGATAACACGTTACACTTTTTAGTCAACCAACCAGCATATCTAGAAACGCTACAGACTCCTCTGTATTTATGTCAATTTTTGGGCTCATTGCAGTTACTATCACTGTTTTCTAAAGACGTATTTGTTTTCATGTAATTGTCCACAGGGTCATTGTATTACCTATATAATATAAAATATAAAATCTTGATAATGCACACTTAGATGATTTTCATATGTTTACAAAATGTATTTGCTGTTATTTTATTTTTTATGCATACAAAATGGCAATTGTATTTGTAGTTTTCAATATAAAACTTGCTGAAATGGTTTCAGTGTGTGTATCGGTACATTTTTATATTTTGTGGCACATTTTTACAATACCGTGATCATACTGATAACCAAGATAATTTTGGTCACTATAATCATGATTTTCCAGTCCAGTTCTCTGCTGTTGATCTGTATGTTCAGTATATTCCAAACAATCCTCCATTCACTAATCCTTGGTTAATATGTTACTTCTGGCAGAATAGTTGTAGCAGTTGTACCTGCTTTCAATCTGAACTACAAAAAAACTAAACATTTTATTTTTGTCTGCTAAAGCATACATATCTGCTCTGTAAATTTCTTGTCCTGCATTTTCCTTTGACAAAAAAAATCTGAAAACCCAAAAGGATAAATTTATATTTTTTGGTTTCATGACAGCACCCCATATTTTGGCAATAATTCATCAGAATAATGTTAGTACAGTAGATGGACAACTTTTTTCCATACAGCAACATCATAGCAAAGACTAACAGACGGACAGCAGCCTGCCACACAACACAACTTTCAAAAAACAGATGAACTGTTCTGCTAAAGTCTCCTTCCGATCTAACTTACGAACTTGAAGACATCTTGTCCTGCATCTTAGCTCGTAGAACACCTGATAAAACAAAAATTCACTGGGGAAAAGTGTACTGCTAACATCAGTTTGCAGGTTTGACAGCAGATCAGCTGCAGCAGATTAAACAGCGAACATACCTGCAAATGTCACTTCAGTCCTGTTACATGCTGGTGTGGTCCTTACTCTTCATTACCACTAGCAACATACTTTCTATCCTTGGCTTGTAGGCTATGTAGTGTACAAGCCAGTGTGGGTTTGATTATTTTATATCAAAAAATTTGGAGATTACAAATTCTCTTTCTCTCTCCCTGAGACAAAGAGGCGGGGATTGAGATATCGACCCTCAACAGACAGTCGAAGTACCCCAAAGGAGGGGGTGAAAGGTTTGCTCCACTCCCAAGTGCTGCTTGGGTAGTTTTAGCCAAAAAAACCTACCACCTCGGTGAAGCTGAGATAACAGACTCTATGCATGATGTGTTACCCCGACACTTCCAAGAGACTAACTTTATCCGGAGCCAGCCTATCAGAACCCTTTTGACTAAAGGTCAAGAGACGCTAAACTGCCCCCACACAGGGTAACCATGGTAACAAAGTTCCTCTTTCAGATTGCCTCAGACATCAAAGACCCCCTTCTTCAGTAATGACTCTCTACCCCACCAAAGAGCCATTAATTTGGACTCTTAACATGCCCTCTTCCTCTTACATCTAGGTTTGAGAAACTCCAGATGCCAGAGAAGGACACTGCCCCGAATTCCTTTGTGTGGGGCCAAACCCAGCTGACAGGTTGCCAGTCCATCGCAGGGCCACACATAGACGAACAACCACACTCACACCTAAGGACAATTTAGAGTCACCAATTAACCTAGTCCGCATGTCTTTGGACAGTGGGAGGAAGCTGGAGCACCCGGAGAGAACCCACGCAGACACGGGGAGAACATGCAAACTCCACACAGAAAGCCCTCTTAGAAATGATATGATACAGAAATATTATCATTTGTTAAATTATTAATTTCCCTAGCACCTGAGCAAATGATTGTTTTAAAGAAATAATCAAAGTTATCTCAGTCTCCTCTCATGGGACCAGAGCCCCCCAAGAGGACAAAATAAGTATTACATGTAATGCGTCTCCCGCGGTTTAATGTATCACTCTGTATTTTATTGTGTAATCTGATGCCATGTTCATGTAACTTCCTTATATTCTCTAAGTAAGAATGTTTAACAGCCAATATTATCCAGTAAAATGTTGAGTTAAGTTTCTTTCATCCTGAAATCCTGAAAATGTGTTTAACAGGTAACCATTCTAATCGTTACGACAATTAATTAATAGCTTTCCTTCCTTTTATCAAATGCTTAAAACTAAGAACGGTATAACTGTTTATGACATTTAAGGTTTCATTGTGGGAAAGTATTTGATTAAAATATGCGCAAATAAACATATTAGAGTTAAAACAGAGTCTCAGAGGAGAACGGAAGCCCTCCCTCAGGGGAGACAAGGCCTCAGAGGAAACAAAGCCCTCCCCCTTGGGGGATACGCCCCAAACAACAAAAGCACAGAGCCAAACACGCTCGCTCTCCTCTCTTGTCTTTTCGCTCTTGCTCTTTGCCCTGCACGCTTAAGGACCGTGCTCCGTCTCCCAGCAACGCCCTAAGGAATCCGGCCCGGCCTTGCCGCGAAGATTTCTTTGTTCTTTTCAAGCCACACACGCGAAGCGCCGCTCCCTTTCGTGGAAGTTATCTTTTTCTTTTGTTTGTTTGTTAAGAGTTATCAGATCGTTAAGCCAAGCAACTTTGATGTCAGGAACAACCAAGTTCCCCTAATAAAGCATTATTTCCGTCAAATTGACTTCCACTGCTCCCACCGAAGTTCGGACCCAGCCACGTGGGTCCGTTACGCCAGCAGTGATCCCGAGGACATCAAACCGATGAACCAAGTCAGGCTAACGGCCTATCACTGCAAGTTTTCTTCAACCACAAGCCGCCTAGGACGGACCTCCAGGACAAAACCTGCTAGTAAAAAGCCGGTCCTGGCAACCCAGCCGCTGAAACTGGACGCCTAGAACTAGTCGTGCGGCCACCTGAACACCATCCGGCTGAGAAACAACAAGTAGTAAGGCTAAAACAAGCTACATTCTGTGGTCGAGTTGATGTCCATTATTAGCTTTAATCCTTAGCCTTTATCTTTAATCCTTAGCCGTTAGTTTAATCCTTTAGCTAAAACTCTAAAAATTTATTTAATTAAATTTATTACCATAACTTGCGTTTATTGGTTCAAATTTTTTCCACAATAGACATCATTCTAATTGTTTGCATTCTGTCTGTTTTGTCATTGTTTATTTCTTTGATGTGTATTTAACGGCATTTATTTCAACTTAGTAAGTTAATAAATTTCACCTAAATCACAGGAACTGTGTGTGTGTATTGTTTAACTCTAGGTCACTGTAACGGAGGATTTATGCCTTCGATATGAGATTGACTGATTGATTAGATTGATTTAAGATAATTAAGCAATTACTACTAACCGAGGAAATAATTGTATAATTATTAAGCTATACTCAAGGTTCCTAAAGCCTTAGGCGGACAGCAGATCTTTAGGTGGTGCCCCAAAAAACAAACGAGAGTTATGATTTAATATTTCCGAATATTAATATTCATAATTATTATTAACAGTAACGTAGGTACACTACAGCTATAACACAAATATGTTTACTTAGCTGCTGTCAATCAAACACAGAGACTGACACACCCCAAAACTTTTATAAAGCAAAAATGGATAACTAAATGTGATTTCAGCTGGACACATTTAAAGCCTCCATGTGGTGAGTTTGTGTTGTGATACACTAAGGATTTCTGGTGAAGTATTCCTTTAAGACTTTTAAGATCTCATGCTGCTGTCCACGGTGCTGATCCTACTTAACACAGAGCAGACACACTCAACTCCTTTGAAATGCACTGATGTTCCTGCTGGTATTTCTGCCAAAGGAGTAACCAGGTACAACCAATCACCGTGCTAACAAGCTATCACCATCATCCACCTGTGTACAGACTGCCACGTTTTTCCGAATCTCTTGCTCGAGAGACAAAACCAGCGAATTAAAAATCAAGTTTATCTCTGAATTTAAAATATTAGTATGTGTATAAATTCAGTTCAGAGTTATCTTAGCTTATTATCTTCAACAAGAATCTGTGTGATATCTGGGTGGCCTGACTACTAAAAGGCTTAAAGACATCTTGAGTGTCTGCACTTGGGTTCTCCTAATCTCTATTGACTCCCAAATATCTGTGTTGCGCTTGTGCCAAACACTTTCTCAGTGGCAAAAGGGACAGTTTACCATATTAACATGTTCTGTTCATGAATGCAAAAGGAACTTACTGCATGTTCTTCTACTATATCTACTTACTAACTAAAAGTATAGTCTAACTTACACTATATTTTTAAATTGCAAAGCTGTGACATGACTGTTTAGCAAAGAGCTAATGACCAGGCTGTAACTATTTAATCTTTAATGTATCAATGCTATGAGATGAATTTCCAATGTTTGACTGGCCACAATCATGCTGGTTTGATCTGAGCACCTTGAGCCTCGTGTTTCCTTCTTTTTGCAATATCAATTTAACCTCAACATCAGAGAAAATAAAGTTAATTTGGGATCTATCTATCAATATTTTACACACTTTTTATTTTGAAATTAAAATTCATAATACATATTTCATGCTTGTATGACCTTTTAGAAATCATTATCCATATATCATGGTTTTCTGCCTGCATAAACTGCCAATGCCGTTGCATTCTGCAGCTGTTGGGGAACATCATTTTGTTATAATGGTGCCTTCCACATTTTAATGCATTTCTGTATTATACACTGGTCTTGCCTATAACAACCTTCCTGGACCACCTCTCTGACTGAATAATACATGACCAGAAAGACACACACAGCCTCATCCAATAAACACATTTCTGTGAATCAGGGACCAAATGCTGTGTTACTGTGTGTGTGTGTGTGTGTGTGTGTGTGTGTGCGCGCATACGTGAGTTTGTGTTTGTGTGTGTTATACTCAGGTCCCCCGCCATGAAAGAATCCCATTAGCTGAGCCAATCAGCAGTTTTAACATGGTTTCCTAGGTTACGGCCTTCTCAGTCACTCCCAGTAGACAAACATCATTCTGTCCCCTAGTGTGTGTGTGTGTGTGTGTGTGTGTTATTGTTATTATTATTATTTATTTTTATTATTATTATTGTTATTATTCCAAAATTTCAGTATATAAAAGTATGAAAATATGTCTTGTTTTCATTACTTACTATTAAGCTAGTTAAGCTTAACTAATCTGACAAGTGAATCACAACATAACATAATAAAATGTTACCAATAACTAAAAGATAATACTAAACCTATCACCTAAAATTGCATTTATGTCAGCTTTATTTTTTTCATTGCAGTGCATTTTGATTATGTCTTATTAACTTTTGGGCTTTCCTGCAGAGTGGAGAACTGTATGTGGCAGCAATACGATATTAATAAGTTATTATACAAGAATAAGACAAAGATGGTGTAGAGGCAAGTTCACAACATCATCAACAAAGAGTGACTTAACGCTAGGCTGAAACGTGGTGTTTCACTGCCCTCTCTTGTTAAACGTTTTAAGCCTGTTTCGCCTCTGACAACACCCACCTATACCATTGGGTGTTGTCAGATGTGTGCTCTGTTGTACCTGTATCCACACCCAACATTAATACCACGGGGTCATGAAGTACACTTGTATATCACTGCAGTAAGGTGAGAAGGTAAACCACAAGATGTCAGCAAAAGCAAGATGTTCAGGAGGTGCTAGTTTACTGTTTAATAAAAAAATTATGTCCTGTAGCAATTCCATTCATGTTGTCTTATGTAGTCATCTGTACACTGATGGCATTAAAATGTTATTAGCTGCAGTACTCACCCTCAGGTCTGTACTGTGCTACTATAGTAACGGTCTGTCCTGCATTCTTCAGAGCTGCGGCTGCCTGCTCATGTGTTGCACTGGACAGGTCCACACCGTTCACCTAAACACACACACACACACACACAAAATTACAAACCATACAGTGAATCAATAGCAACGCATGTATAGTGAGATGAGCACACCATTAGGAACACTGCACAGCTTGGGTTTTGGGTTTTGGGTCAATAACTGACAAGTGACCATTTGCGTGTAGTATGTGTGTACTTGTGTGAAAGCTTGTTTAATGCATAAAATCATTCACTGTGTCATAGAGCTGAGCCTGAATAGTTGAAGATTCGATGCTTCGATGGGCGGAGTCTGATTCGACTGTCAATCTCACAGTCGAAACTTTGCTGCGAAACAAGGATCATGCCATTTTGCCGACATGGGGGTGCTCAATGTCTGATTTTACATAGAACTACCAGTTTTCTCCCAAATTTCAATTTATAATGCTGTAAATAAAAAAAATGAGAAAATAAAAAAAGCTTTTAATAAATGTTTGTGTTGTAACCCTAACCCTCAAGTAGGGGGAGATCAGTGCTCATGTGTAGGCATAGCGTGTATGTGTGTGAGTATGTGAGTAGGTGAGTGTGTAGTGGCAGAAGAGGAACTTGCTGTAGAGACGGAGCCTTAACTTCACCGTTGTTGTGCAGAGTTGTCCGCACCTCGCGGGATGATCGGAACATTTATCACCATTGATGAACCACAAAAAGAATATTACATCGTTTTTAAATAGTACTTGAAATAGATCCGCGAGGAACCGCGACGTGCATGCAGCTGTCGGCCGCACGGCATGCATGCAAAACTCTGCACAAGACCGGGGAATAGCAGGCGAGCAGAGAGAAAAGGGTCAACGATAAGACTCAGTTGAGCTCGCAATCGCCGCACACAAACATGGTACATGATTTGACTATCAGTCGACTATAGGCAAGACTTACCAATTCGGATACGACTATGTTAATCGGTTTGTCAGGGACAGCCCTACCAATGTCAGCACTTATATCATAATACAGTCACAGTCATTCTGAAGGAATTATCAGTCCCTCCACAGTTTGACTAAATCCTGTTTGAATACTGTCAGTAGAAAATTTAAGCCATATTTCACTTTAGTGGCAGACAAAATACAGCTTTAACACACACACATACACACGCCCTATCAGCTTTTACTGGTGATTAACTGATTGTTAATGTTCAAACAAAATGATGCCAGTTATATGAAATATCTCTTTAAATTTAGATTCCTGTAGACACTAGGAATGAGTGCAAAGATGCATCAGAACAAGTTCAAAATATTCAGCAAAATTGCTTTTTCTTTGCTTTGCTTATAGTATTCTGAGTTGTATGACTCCACATCAAAAATGGACTGGATGACTCCTTTGTTAAGCCTATATATCCTATACAGTAAGAATAGTAGAATTTGTGTTATTTGTAATCAATGGTGACAGTACTTTTGTTTTATATCTGTGTATTCTGTTTGTAAAAGGTCTTAACTCATACCGAAAGGATGCGGTCTCCCTTTTGTAGCTCCCCACAGAGATCAGCTGGACCTCCAGCCAGAATGAAGGAGATGAAGATTCCCTCTCCATCTTCCCCTCCAACAATGTTGAAACCAAGACCTGTGGATCCCCGCTGGAGCACCACCCGCCTGGGATCCCTGAAGAATCACGATTTAAACACACACACTGTATTAGGGTGAAAGATAATAGTATCATACCTTTTTTTAACTATATATATATATATATATATATATATATATATATATATATATATATATATTACCCGTTTTGTTATCTTAAAGGTCAGTGCGTAAGTTTTAATGGTATCTAGTGGTGAGGGTTCTGAATAGTAGTGTCGTAGTCAAGACCGCCCAAACCGAGACCAAGTCAAGACCAAGACCAGAGTTTATCGAGACTGAGACAAGACCAAGACTTTTAGGGGCTGAGAGCAGTCGAGACCAAGACCGAGGGAGGGTGAGACCGAGTCAAGACCAACACCAGTTCCTTGCATTGCATGGCACGCAATAAAATGCGGAACGAGATCATTGGTACTTCACAAATTAATCTGAAAGATCCACATTCCCATTAAAACACCCACATACAAACACTAAGATCTGAAATCAACATAAGCATCGCAGGAAGGGGTGACAGTCGTTAAAGGTGACAACACATATTTAATTAGGGTTATTGGTTGCATTTGAAGCAACACGTTTTACTTCCAAAGTTCCGATGTTAACAAATAAATCAGACAATGCAAAAGCAATTTATTGATCCCAAAGTTACGGTCTTGACTGGTCTTGAAATAAAATCCCGAGTCCTTGTCCGAGACCGAGACAAGACCAAGACCATCAAAAAGTGGTCTTAAGACCGGTCTTAAGACCAAGACCGGTCTCGAGTACTACAGCACTACCAAATTGTACCAGTGGCTCGCAGTGCATTCATGTGCTCCTCGGATGGTTCCATTTCCCGAGTTGTGAAGTTGTCGACTTCAGTGTGTGTTTATGTGCTTTTACATCGGAATGTGGAATCAACATGGACTACTACAAACAATTGTTGGATTAGCATTATCAGAGCATATAAACAACAGCCAGACTAATTTACTCTACATGGCCAGCAAACTAACTGTTATAACCATATTGAAAATTACATGTTTGTAAAAAATGTATATGCATAAATCAAAGTTCTGTATACTTCTTTATGTCCCATGTACACATTATTTCTCTTTTTGCAATAAAGGCCTAACGAGGAAAAAAAGATTCTTATTATTCCAACACCACATGAATGCACTGCTTACCCCTCCCTTTCCAAGCGTGCAGGAGAAGCTACGGTGGCGTCACGCTCTGTCGGCTCTCGTGCTAAATAGTATGTGTGGGCCTCCATTTGTCCAGATTTCTCTTCTTTTCTTACTTCTAATGAACTGGTCGACTACTACTACAACAACTACTTATGTGACATGTTTTTCGTACGTATTCAACACATTCACCCATTTGTCTCTTTAGGCTTCTGTAGAAACATGGCAGCGCAACATGACAAAGGACATGTGGCGTATGTAGATTGGATTGGCTCATTTTAAGGTAATAAAAACATGACTGTTCATTATGTAGAGTCTTTATACACAGTTGAAAACATAGTTATGGATATTATATTGCATTTCTGTCAATATATCATCCTAAATATTACACAATGAACCTTAAATGCATGGTGACATTTGGTCAATCAATTATGACTCAGATAGCATAGTTCAAGTTTAGCTGCTGTTTAGTTGTAACACCTGCTTAATCACAGTCTTAGAACCAGTGACAAGGAGAAGTGAGAGATGACAAGAGGAAGACAGGATGAGAAGTTAAATAAATTAATATTTTATACTTACAACATGAATACAAATGAACATTAAAACATTGCAACGGTAGCATTTACTGTAGTGTATATATTCTGATGGTTTCTGAATGTATAATATCTGTAATACAATATTGTGTAGTGATCAATGGTGCATCTCAGTTGGAGGTGAGTCGATTTAAAATTAGTATCATTCACCACAATGACCAGCAGATGTCAGTATTGCACTGCCTCTGTTTGTTGCACCACCACAGTTAGTTACTCTGTCCTAAACACATACTCAGTCTAGTAAGTGGGTCGATTCTTTAGTAAATCAGCATAACCTGAATGTCTTTCAACAGAGGTAGAGATCAAGAGCACATGCAGAAATCCAAGCCAACACATGCAAGTACATTTTTAAGACGGAACTGAAAGCAGGTTCATCTTATTGTGAGAAGACCACTAGACCATCATGTGAACCTCACTTAAAATACTGGATGAAAACATTCACAATTAGTCTTAGTGAGTTATCAGTATATGTAGAAAAATGCTCAGCGAATTTATACGAATATGCAAAATTTGGATTTGGTCCCTTCATCCTCTCTGAATGAAATGGTTAAAACCAGGGATGCACCAATCCAAAACAGCTGGATCAGTGTCCGAACGTGAGAGATCCATATTTACCACAGTTTCTTTGTCGACATCATACAAATTACATTACATTCAACTACCAGTTACATTCATTAAGGTGGGCTGGCAACTCAGTTTTTAATGCCACAACTATCTCTGGCCTCATGTAATCTTACATTACAATGATTGCAATGAGTTCCGTACAGTGTAGTAAATTAAACAGATATTCCAATTGGGAAAACGAGAGAACAGGTGATGGATTTTGACAGATAACCCGAGTTAAGGTATTGGGGACACAAATGAATAAATTGTGACATATTTCACTTGCTTAGAGAGGAAGAAGATGTTCATCAATTGTGCACACTCAGTGCACATTTATTAGAACCCATAATCCTATATTTGCATGAGAAAATAATCAGAGAGCAAAAGAAAAAGAGATGAAAGAGAGAATAAAGGAGGATTCAAACCCAGAGGAAAAAAGAAGAAGGGCAGACATCAACATGACCATTCTGCTGTCAGTCTGAGGCTTATCAGATTTATTATAATCAAAGCACACTGATTGGCCCAAAGGGTTGTGACGAAATGAGTCATATTCTGGTAACCATGGTGACGCCAGCTGAGTGACGAGGGCTGTGATAGGCTGTAATCCCTCCATTAAAATGGATTAAAGACAGTAGAGCAGCACTGAGAACGTGTGTGCATGTGTGTATGTGCTTGTACATGTGTGACCTGAGTTTACACGGCAGACAAAATTCGCACTGCCATCTGCCTTTTACTGCCAAACACACACACACACACACACACACACACATACACACACACAGAGATCAGCACATCGAGCAGACGGGGACAGAGGTCACTCAGTGGGCTCTCTAGGTCTGTTTCCCAAGCTGCTGTCGTGGATCATTTTGAGGGCCACTTAAGACCTCTGAGGGGGACATGAGGCAAGTAAGAAAGGAAAGAGCCAAGAAGATAAAGAGAAGATTGACATTTGACCCTGATTCAACACAAATAAGAAGCTGCAAAATTTGACAGAATTTTATCATTGTAAATTAATGCAGAAATTTCTTTGGTTGACAAACCAAAGAAAATTGTGCAATAAGGAATGATATACATGCATCACATTTTAACATTTTAAACAAATAACGGTGTGACACTGACCTAATCAGCCAGAAAAGTTTTCTTACACATAGCTATTATAAATCTTAATTAGAGTTGTATGTCCAGCAGTTAGCATTTGATATATCAAATATTATCAAATGCATTTACCATTTGGGGACCAATTGCTGAAAATAAATTCCCTGTTTAGTAGTAAAATGGAAACAATAACAAGACGCCAAACAGCTTTTAATGTTAATACTAACTTCTTACTAGACTAGACTAACCTAATTAAAATAACATTTTCAAAACCATACTACAATGTCTATATTTGTATTGTATTTCAATTTCTATATCTGCTTGTTCCACCATATTTTTGAAACTACAGTATTTGATGTTTATATTGAAAAAAGGTCTTAATGGAAACAGATTTCTAGATATGCAAATTTTTTATACACATTAATTTCCTATATGCATGTAGTTCAACCCAACATATTTGGTTGTCTTTGGAAAGCCTAAGTGGAATTACAAAAATAATTACATAATGAATTTATTTGGTTGGGCAACATGTTTTATTTGGGCTGACTGGTCAGTTATGGTTTGGGTAGGATTTAACAGAAAGATGTTTCTAGTCCGAATCAGAGAAACATCCTTTGTTAGTACTGTCCCATAAACATGGACATGTCTGTGTGTGAGGTCTCACCTGGTGACGTCGTCGTCTCCAGTCATGGCCCTTGGCAGCGGTGAGTATCTGGGTGTTGTCAGTGGTGCAGGGCTTACAGACTGGCTGCCGCTCATGTAGGGGCTTATATGGTTGTCTTGATGTGGGGAGTACGCTGCGGGGAGACAGACTTATTTTATCTAGTGTCATACATAAGAGATCATGTCATTTAAAGGCTGAATGGGTACTTTCATGTACTTTTAGCATGGTTCCTAATTTGATACATCATCATCCCACATCTTGCTATGATAAAATAGTACATTTCCACTCCGAAATGTATTATCTAATCAATCACAGTTCATACTGTATCTTTGTTGAATCAGGCAGAGCAGAGAGAAAATGGTCAACAATAAGCCTCAGTTTAGCTGTAAATGTACAGAATAAGTTACAGTGACTAATGAACTGCAGCTCTGCACCTTCTCAAGATTAAAGCGGAGCTACCGTGTGTAAAACCCCCCTCTCCGACACACACACACAGATTCAACTATCACTCGACTATAGGCAATCCTTGACAAATCTGATTCAACTATGTAAATCCTATGATTTAAAGAGGTCATATATGTTGTTTGATAATATGCTGATTTGGAAAAGTGACAAGTGGCTGTAATTCAGTGGACTAAATTTACCCTGTCTGATTATCAGACTGTTACATAACACATTTAAAACTGTCATTGATGTCATCCCTATATCTTTTAAACCTTAACATATTATTTTTCTAACCAACTTAAAGTGGTTTAAAAACTATCTGGCATTATAATAAGGGAGACTGAGCACATTATGATCAGGGTCATCTAGGTGATTATTTATTCATGTACTCAAATAAAACTCTTTTAGATAACTTCAGGACTGTCATCTTAATTGTGTCAACCACTAGTAAAATGTATGCGGAGTAATACAATTTTATGGCTTTTTACCATGAAAAAAACAGTCCCTTATGGCAAGGTCTAATAACCACTTCACTAAGAGCAATAAATGCTATTACGGTCTGAAAAGAATTTAATAGAGAAAAGTCCCTCACTTCTATGCTGATGACTTGCAACAATATTTTTCAGACACAGTTTGGGGGGAGCTTTGCAATGTCTACATCTGATTCAACCATGACTGATCAGCGCCTTGATTCGTGTGAGGGTCTTTCCCATCACCACTGACAACACCACGGCCATTTGAAATACTAATTACGAAAAGCAACTCATGCCACCCCCTTACTTGAACCTGGGGTAAAACTCATGAGACATGTGTTTGTCAGTATCTATCAGCAATGTTGCCTTGATTGGTTGCTTGTATTGATGGTGGTTTGGTGATTCAAGCTTACTGTGCTGTTGTTGTTCTTGTAAGAATCTCTGCAAAAGGCATCAGAGTAGATAGGTGCATTTTATACACTGTCCTGAGCAGAAATCTCCACCAATAGCTTTGTTCCTTGCTGTTCTTTATAGTTCAACACCATCTGGCCTCTTGGCTGCAATGATGTGTGCTACATTCACTAGAGGACTGTTTCACTGCAAGTTGATTCTGATGTGAAAAAAGTGAGAACCTACAAACTAATGTTATGAAATAAACCATGAGCAAAACTGTTGCATTATGGGTAAGTCTCAGGAGTGTATGTACTCACAATTAGTGACGTCGGGTGGGGGGAAGTTGTCATTGATAAAAAGGGAGGTGTGTTTGGCCACACGGAGGTAAACAACGTCAGGAGTTGATTTCAGGGCAGCCACTGCCTCCTCATGAGTTACCTCCTCCAAACAGGAGGCATTCACCTGGAGACACATGAAGACACATACTGTACTTCCATGTGCAGGCATGTATAAATAATATGTTGACAACATTATGTCCACTGCAACACCACACCAGACTGCAACAAAAACATACAGTGTGTTGTTGTGTTAAATCACGTTTACAGGCTTGGAAGTAGAACAGAAGAGAACAATCTGATACAATTATACCCTTGTACACTGTCCTTCTCTAATACACCTAATTTAGTCTTAGAATATAACACACCCTGCAGGTAATGTGTAAGAATCTAATAAAGGGGGGTAATGGAGAGTATAAACCCGCACAAGTCATCCTAAATTCCGTGACTGTACTGTGGAATAGTTATATTTCTGGTTTTATTAAGGGAAAATAATTTCATATTTGATTTCACAAATGGATATTTATGACATGTAAATTCAATAAAAGCAATTCATAGCATGTAGTATTTGGTGCTATTAACAACGTTAAGGGATATTCATTATCTACTGTATAATGGGCTAATAAACCTGAATTCATATTCTAATCTGAATCTGAAAGTTGTTCAAGGAAACAACTCCTGTATTGTGTTTCATTTAAAATTGTACTTTGAACCAATAAAACTAACTTTGCATTGATGTTGACTATAATCTGCATACTAGACTCTACAACATTTGCATGATAATAAGTGCACAGAAGAGAGAAAGAAAGAGAGAAAAGGGACAAAAAAAGAAAATAATAGAAAGGTGTTTCTTACAGCTACAAGTTTGTCCCCTATCTGTAGCCGTCCATCTTTGTGTGCAGCCCCTCCCTCGATGATCTTAGTCACGTAGATACCGTTGTCCCCTGGGACATGTTGGTTTCCAACTCCACCTGCTATACTGAATCCTAAACCTGAGAGAAAACATGAGGAGGTCATATTTTTGATAGAATGTCTGGGTTTCCTGAGGATGTTCTTACTGTGGCAAAGTTTTGACATTTAGTTTTATATGTGATACAGTACAGATAGTGTAGTAAATGCGTAATCAAATTAGGTAAACCAGACCCTCTTAAATATTCAATATTTCATTCCTTTAATTGCTGTCATATTACTTTTTTTACTTTTTTTTACTTTTTTGCTGTAAAACACACTGTCTTTTCAGCAGAAATTGTGCCTCATCATGCTTTCTCACTTTTGAGTTCCAACTGATGTCTTTATTTCCTCATTTCTTTATCATTTATCATCTTTATCATCAGTAAGTAGTAGATAAGGATATCAACATCCTCAAACAACACTAAAGCTGAAAGGCATAACTTTAAAGTCATTGTTTAATTCCAAATACAATGTGCTGCAGTAAAGTCTGTGTTTTACTACTTACAGACCCCACTGTATGTTCTGTTTACCTTTGTAGTATTGTCTCACCTTTGGGCCCTTTGACCAGCTTGATATCCATGATTCTCTCGGTGAGGCTCCTCCTGCGTCGTATACATAGTCTCACCAGACCCCCTGCATCTTTCAGGGCCTCCACAGCCCCGCTATGGGTCACCTCCCTGACGTCTGCCTCATTTACCCGGACTATACAGTCATTTACTCTGCACAGCAAAGTTACATACAGTAAAGAAGTTATTTGATTTGCATAAGGAGTACATAGTGAAGTCAAAGGATACATATCACCTCCTAAACTCAAGTGTTAGTCTTTCACTTTGAAACTAGAAGTCTTGTTGGGAGAAAGCAAATAATATTTTAGTTGTTTGAATTATTATTTAACTTCTTTCCTTTTTAATGTGAAATTAAGGTAAAGAACGTTGACTGAGCACATGTTCTCTTTTTCTGACATGCTTCGTACAGTTCACTCATTTGTATGAAATTCCTGGCGGTTTCAAGTGAGGACAGGAAAGGCATCAAGAGGAGCGAGAGGAATCTCAGGCCAAGGCAGTTTTATTGAGTTTTATTTTGCTTCTGTCGAGTTTAAATCAACTATGTTTTATGATGTTTTAACAAGACAATTAAGCTAGTCTTATGTCAGTAAAACAGATAAATCAGAAGGTCGATGGCTGTATTTTTTCTGTTTAATAAGGAAAACAGGTATAAGAATATTTCGCATTTTGTGAATATATTTTGTTTTATTTATTAGACTAAAAAAGATAAAATAGCAATTATATAATGTTCTGAACTCATTGCTCGCATAAATCTCCCAGCTGAAGGGTGCGACAGGCCTGAGCTATGCTATCGTACTATTGCTTCTTGAAGTACAAAGTGGTATTACAAGACAGGGTGAGCCAGGGCTGGCTGGTTAGCATACACAGACGTCTTTGACATAAGGCCAGAACTGTTACTACACTGCATTATGTTGATAATTTGTTGAATGTTTTAAACAAAAATGCCAAATATTACACATTGTACCTTTAGGGTTTTGGTTAAGGTTAGAATTAGAAACGGGAAAGGGTAATGGTTGGGGTTATGTAGCTGTTATGGTACAAGTACGTTTACTGGTAAATAATGTAAGTCATCAACTCCTCCCAATTAATTAACAAAAACAAGTGTCATTGTTTGTATCCTTTTTCATCAAAACATATACATACGCAAATGCTTTGAACATATGTCTATGTGGATGCATGCATGTTTATACGCACACACGTTTACTAAAAGTACACAAACATACAAGTGTGTGGTATTTCAACGACTGTTTTCATAGTGTGTGCGAGTGTAGGTGTACCTGAGTCGTCCATTCTGGGCTGCGGCTCCTCCAGGTATAATCTTGGTGATGAAGATAGAGGGGTCTTCACCAATGTGTGGGTTATCTGTCCCTCCCGCGATACTGAATCCCAGGCCTGAGTTACCCTACACATGCATACAGAAACAAAATGTGATTTAAGGAGAAAATAAACACCATCTGAACATACATACTGAAGAAAATGTCTCATGATTGCTCCACGTATCTGCCCTGCCTCGAATTAATTATATTATTTATTTACATTAAAAAAATTTATATAAATAATATACAGAATTCTTAGGATGTTTTTTAATATTAACTAAACATTATAATGGATTATAACCAAAACACACCTAGGTAATTTATAAAAAGCCGATAACCACACTGAAACAATTATGAACACAAGAAAACAAAATCTCACACATCATTACCACTTTTTAACACTGCACCTAATATATTACCTCTCTAAAACTTACTAATCACCAAGAAGCATCTATTAAACATTAAATCTTATCAAAAAGTCATATTCATTCAAAACTACATCTGATATCACTTCTTACAAAAGTAGTTTATCACCAGAATAAACGATATGTCATAGGAGTCTCTCCAGATATCACTTATTACCAAATTATACACAATAGATCGCCTCTGACAATGGAACACACTACCAAGATGACAGCCCTTGCTCTGTGCATGTTTCTCTCACTCTATCATGCTTTGCCACCGGGTTTAAACCTAGTGTAATGTCTGTGCCTGTGTTTGTGTGTATGGCCGTAGTGTCTTTAAAGCAGATCCCGTCAAGCAGACAGAACCAGGTCACAGGAGAATAGAGAGAGAGAAACGGAGAGAGAGCCTCGGGGAGAGAGAAAGGGGAATATAATGAGGGAGGGGGGATCAGGAAAAGAAAGAAAGTAGGGAATGGATGGACGAGGAATTGAGAGGATGGGGAAATAAGGTCAGAAGAGTTATACCAGTGGTGGGACTTAGTGAAGGAAAAGCAGAACGATGAGATGAAGGAGAGGAGAAAGATTAGAGAACAAAAAATGCTGACATAGACCTCATACAAGTTTTAGGACAGAATCTTTTGGGTTTTAATTGTGTCTTATCTTAACACAAGAAGATCAGAAAGTAACTTTTCACAACATGTAAACATGTGTAAGACCTCAGTGAGGAGGTGATAGGGGTAAATAAAAAATTGTGTAAACTGGTGAGTGACCTGTAAAACCGCTGTAATTTATGATTTTTGTTCCTTAAAATACCATTGTCATTTAACTTAGTTCGGTGAGATACAGGATTACAAATACCCTTAATTTACCTTATTTAAAATAGTAAATAGTAAAATAGTAGTGAATTATTTTGAAAAAAATAAAAATAAAAAACACTCAAAAAAGGCAAAGTTTGCTGGATTAAGCCTTGACCATTGTCTAACAATATTTACATCATTTTTACTTTACACACTGTACATCCGAGTGGCTAAAATATTAATGGGCTCTAGTTTTGGTTTGACATTTTTTTGTTGACTTTAGAACTATAAAAAGCATCAAATCTAGACGGCTCACTCAGATGTATACAAATTAAGTGTTCAATCAATCAATCAATGTGCATCTTAACTTCTCTCAGAACAAATATTTTGGTCTTTTCATACCTTATCAGCTTTTGTTAATTTTGTTCCAGCATTTCTTCTGCTTTCAAATAGACAGGCACTCAAAATCATTTCTGCTCTCGACAGCACTAATGATGTTTTCAGCCAGATTATGTGTTTGTGGGAAGAGCAGGGTCAGGCTGAACAGATGGAGATGTCAATGAGGTGCTGATGTCACTGAGGACATTTACAGTTTGTATAATAGGAATTCATGTTGGCGGTGTGTTTTCATTGAAAGTTTTTACCCGCTCCAGTGTAATTTCCTCATACTCATAGTCTGCTTCTGTTCCATTGACCTGTCAGAGAGGAAGAAAACAGAGGCGTGTCAATTAAGAGTAAATTCTAAGAGCTGTTTTCCTGTAATGGATACTAAAATGCTCATTTGACTTTACGGTAAAGCTTCTGACATTCATAATTTATATGCAGTGTTTTTATCTGTGTTATGTCAGTTACATGATCCTGTTAAGTTGCATTAAACCTTCAAGTTTACCACAGCGTTATCATATTCTCACTGTTTCTGCATGACATGAATGTATGGATTGAATATTCTGTGCCAGTATGTATGCAATCACATATCAGCAGTACTGGAGTAAGTAATCAACCTTCTTATAATACTTGCATGCAAAGAATCTTGATTTGTAAAGTAACTAGTATCTTAAGCTCTCAAGCAAATGTAGTGAAGTAAAAATATTTCCCTCTGAATTGTAGTGGAGTAGACATAGCATGTGGCATGAGATTAAAATACTCAAGTGAAGTACAAGCACCTCAAATTTGTACTTATCATGCCTATATGCCTATCAGTGTTCAGAAGTTGAATATTTTTTCCAGTTTCCAATTTAGACATTTGATATTTCATGAATGACGCATGAATCCCAGAGATTAAACTAGTAATGCGTACTTAATGATGATGTATCTCTGATGTCATATTTAAGAACATCCCTGATGAATAACCCATGAGACAATAAGAGTGCTCAGCCAGGACTGCCTGTGCTATAAAATATATTAATGTCTATATTTCCTGACTGAATGAATAGCACACGGAACTAAATCCGATCTGCGTGGACTATTATATATTTTGTGTTCCTCTCTGTTTTACTGGGAGATGAGTGTCTTGGTCCTGCCATAGCTGCTGCATGCAGGCAGGGTGGCGCACACACACATACACACACACAGTGGTCGAGTGGCATCCTAATGGCCCATGTAATCCCCTTGGCTGTAATCTGTGTCTCTGTGCAGTCAGATTAGTTTAGATTTTGAATTTCTGTCATTTCAAACAGGAGGCACAATCATCCACCATGTGCAGTGTGTCTGCTATCACCTACTATACAGTCTGAACATCAGATTATTCTTGAAAAACAGGGGACAATAACTCACTGCCATTCTTAAAATGTTAAATTTATTTTTGTGATAGGTCCTGTTTAACAGAGCCCATTTATAATTTAAATAAAGCATGATAAAATGAACTAAGGTGCAGCCCTTATTTCCTATAGGCGCAGTAGGTAGAAACGGCCTTGTGCACCTGCAGTGCATTAAAATTTATTTTCCTATTTAAAAAAGGGTCCCCCCTCTATTCGCTTTGAAAAGAGTCATAAGCAATGAAAGTACGGTGTTTTTTGGTATTTGTTACATACATTAATCACATTTGTTGGAATGAAAATAACAGTCAACAATTATATCTGTGAAATATTAAGAGAAATCTGCATGACAGAAATCTTTTTCTCTCTCTCTCTGTGTTATATTCCAGGTGGTTCAGCAGGGAGTAATTCCACATTAATTACATAATAAACTTATCTAACAACAACAGACAGTGATTCTCTGTGGCAGCTGGCTACCAGTAAAATGACATCTGGATCCATCTAATTCTGGACTGAGATTTTTGTCTAACATGAAAAGGCCAAAAGAACAAACGTGCTTTCACTATTGCACATTTTTATGGGGGAGAAATATGGAAATTACTGAACATTTCTAGTAGAAGTTCCAAAAAGTTCTGCAAGTCTTTATACAGTAAGTAGAAACCACAAGATCTGTGATTGCTCTGCATGTGCTGGTTTATTTTTCTCCCATATGCTTCCAGTGATCATAGGGTTTGTTAATATTAACATGGATCAGCTTTACCTCCTCCTCACTCTGTATTCCAAAGTGAGTAAGAGACACTTCAGATATATAAGGAATGGACAATGCTTGATAATGCACACCACATTCATCTGCCATAAATCCCTACACTAGAGACATCCACACTGTAACTGGTCAAGCTTAAGGACAGACACGTCAGGAAAAAACATTGTTTGTTTCATGCACTGGTCAATTTTGAGATTTTGGGGTATTTTAAATAAAATATCTTCTTTCAGACTAATGGAAACAAAATGTCCAAAATAAACATTTGAAAGAGTGTGTGTTTGCGTGTGTGTGCGTGTTCAGTAAGGCCTTACGTTGCAGTTATCAGTTTTGATGTGTTTTAGATGTTCTATATTATTGTTGCTAAGGATTGGATTAGATATTGTTAGATATTGTTTGTAAATGGTGGTTTCCATTTTGTTATTTTTTTATTTTTTTTTACATAGCATTTAAAGGTTGTTTTCTCAAATTTTTTTTTTTTTCTCACACTTTTTACTGAGGGGATTTTTCATATATAATTCATAGCCTCATTTATATAAAAAGATTTTCAGAAAAAAATGTATTTTCTGATTTATGGAGTGATAAAAAGAGATATCCATAATTCCCTGTGAAAAAACCTTTGACTCCAATATGTCAACAAAATGAAACAATTTTGAATTTGGCTTCATCCAAAGTACATTTCTCTGGTCTGGAAATGTGTGCATATTTAATTAGATAATACATAATTAACATATTTAAACACATTTCAGAAAACTTTTAATACAAAAAAGTACTGTCTCACTGTCTTAATGTCTTAATGTTATCAACTGGGTTGATGTATTAATGTTATCAACTGGGTTTCATGGTTATATCTATTAGTTAATTTTTTTTTACCCCATTTACCTGTAGTGTCTTGCCTTCAACAGTCATTTACTGGAAGGTGGTGTGTTCATTTTGATGCTGCATGAGCAAATCTCTATGTTTTATGTTACATTCTCTATGTTCACCTATGCTACAAACAGGGGCCAGTTCCAGCCACCGGCGGTCAAAAAATAATGTTCAGTGGTCCATACACAACCACTGATTTGTAATTAATTGTTTATCATTATCAGGGTGCAAAGTACACAGCAGAGTAGAGGTTTAAATTTGTTACTACTGAAAATATATATTTGAACAGGTACTCACATATGGGGGGGTGTCGACACTGTCGGTGTTGACCACCACTGGAGGGGGGTTGGCCTGCAAGAGAGAACAGCACAGAACAGAAGTTATTAAACACTTTTAATTTTAAGGATATTATCATGAAACCGAAGGCATACAGTATTTCACCAAGAATGCTGATGATTTTTTTAGTATGAAACATCAGAAACACAAATATGCAGGGATGTGAGAAAATGACTTACTTGTCTCATGTTTTGGTACAGCATGTTTAGTACATCTGTTATAGATTACCACCACGGAGCGACTGCATACACAGCATGACATACTGCAAAGCACTTATATTGGACAATACTAATATATTACACTGTAACAGACAGTTTTATCTAGCTCTGTTACTGTGCCATAAAGTACTTTTAGCAATTGAGTACTGCATCACAATACCCTCTACTTTTACATTTTACTCTAATAGTCTGTAGGATATTGTACTCTACTACGCTGTACTATTCTGTCCTATTGTATGTCAACTGCATTATGGCCTGGTTCAGTCCAGCGTAGCACAACTAGGGTTAGAGCAGTAGCAGATGATTGACATTATGTTTTCTCTTGCTTCCTACACAAGCACAGCAAATGGCAAACCACAAACTAGCTAATAAATAGCCACAAGGTGTCCTGTTCTTCTTGTATTTGCAGGGGGAGCATTGGCCCCCATCTTATCATTCCACCTTGTTGCCTCCTGCCTCCACTTTTTCCCTTGTATCCTCTCACTTTCTCCACAGAAATTATTTAATGTTCGCCAGTGCAGCGTCTGCAGCTCTAGTCTTTTCCAACAAACCAGTCTGTGTAAGATAATCTGATACTCCAGCTCCTGTTCTGCAGCCAAAAAAAGTCCACAATCGAACCAGCTAACCAAGCATCAAATAAGTTAGCCAACCAAATGGACATTCCACCCAGACTTCACTTCACGGCATCAATGTGCAACAGAGCAGCAATAGCATCTATCCCTCTACACTAATCTCTACCTCTCTCAGCCCCCCTTTTCCAGTGCTTTATCTTGTCACTCTCTTTCTAACACACACACACACACACACACACACACACACACACACAAATATATCATCTCACTCCATGTCTCTCTCTCTCTCCACCACATGTCAAACTGTCTGTCAGTCAAGCTGACAGGATGCTTGATCCCGCATGGGAACAGACAGAGAGGGGCGGTGGGGGATCAGAGGGATTATATGGTGGGAGGAGTCAGATCTGCCTGCTCAACAACAGCACTGAAGAGCAGAGGGTGCTCATACACAAACATCCCAAAACAAAAAACACTAGTAAATAAAGAACCAAAATTAAAAATTGGTGATTGTGAGAGAGGGAATCTATGTATCAAATCTACGTACCAAACATCATATTGTTTTTTCGTACATTCAATTTTATGCTTAAAAACAAACAAACAACAAAAAAAAACAGGCCATGAAACAAATTTGATTTTGACATTTGATGTCTCTGATTTGTGTGACCATTATTCGTCTATTGACAGTTATTTACTCCATTGTTTGTTGCACTTGATGGCCTACCTTTTTAATGTAATGAATATGAGCTTGAACCTCAATGTGTTTAAAATTGTCTTGTTAAAAGCCCAAAACACTAACAACACTTATATTGACACTCATATATTAATTACATTTAATTAGGTACAGACATCTCCCAAGTATATCTGCAGCACATTTATCCGATTTTGGATTCCAGATTGAATATAAAAAGAACATATGACACACAGATTGAAGGAGATGGAGGGGGTTGGGGTAGTAATATAGTAGGGTTCATGGATATTGAGAAGACAGAAAGGGATCGTGCTGGCAGTTGCAGCTGTTAGGATCTCTGCGTTTGTGTGTGTGTGTGTTGATGTGAATGAAGGGGACAAAGAGAGAATTACAAGGGGAGGGTAAGGATGATCACTGTGTAATTATATTCTGTATAAAGCAGTTACTGTCACAAATATTCTGATGTCCTGACTCCAAGACACATTACAATACTACAGGCTCATGTATTCTTTCAACATAGGACACTGTTTAATGAGTATCAATGCACCATATTTTAAAAAGTTAAGTTTATAAAGTCATATAATTTTTATCTGCAAACTTGTGACTACTGCTTTCAGATCAATTTAGTAAAAAGTAGGAGTAAAAATGAGTAAAAAGTATAGCAGCAGATAAGTAAAATAGTACCTTCAAATTGCATTGTAGTATAGTTCTTGAGTAAATGCACTTCCATCACTGATTACAGAATGACACTGCAGATAATTTCTAGATAGGTACTGACACTCTTTGTACCTAATAGTTTAGACATCATCTGAGTGTGGCACTTAAATGTGATTTTTATCATTGTAATGAATGTCAAGGATGAAATAAAATAACATAATCAAATATAAATTGTATATAAAAAAAAAATTTGATCTGAAGTTTTTGCTTCTTATAAAATGCTGGATACTTTAACCATGTTACAAATTCAAATAAATCAATCTGATGGGGAAAACTTATGGTTCATGTGTCAACATGAACTCATTTTACACTAAACCCATAACTTGTGATAACTTGGGTAACAAGTAGATACTGCTTGTTTTAAAGAGGTATCGAGGTTCTGATCTTAACTATGTATTTTGAAGAATTACAAAGATAACCTGTAAATTCTCCACTCTGTCAGTATATTTTGTCAATATAAATATAGTTTGGAATTTAAACAATATTAGGTTAACACAAACCCAGTGCATTTATAAATCTGTAAAGCCCTTGAAACATTTCACCCTGTTCTTCTTTGGTTTGAACTTAAAGGCTAAAGGCTATTAAGTGTTTCAATGTATTGGCTTAAGACTCGCCCTACTTGAATCCATATCTCAGATGAAATGTTTCATCTGACTGCAGAGTCATGTAAGCCAATACACCTTTATGCTGACGTACGACTACCGCCATAAAGTTGACTTACCTTACCCATTGCCTTGCCTGAGCCTAACCTCACTCCTTTACCATTGTAACAGCAACAGCACTGTACATAGCACACACCTTCTGTGTGTGTGTCTCTGTCTATGTGTGTCATTCTGAGAGCGACAAATCCAGTGTATTAGTCAGCTGGTGATTCTATTGACACGCCATGTCAGGATGCACGCTTATGTAACGTCAGTGAGTGTGTCAATGTGTGGTCGGGGTTGTCTTACATGAAAAGGCCAAAAGAACAAACGTGCAAATACAAACAAACAAGCACTTACACAACATCCATATCCAGACAGTGATTTGTCGCTTTATGCGAGTGTTAGTTGTTGTTACATAATTGTTGTTACACCAGCTGTGTTACTGTGGTATTATGGCCTGGTTCAGTCCAGCACAGCACAGCTTAGAAAGAGACCCAGAATGTCACTGGTTTGTCTGATTTGTCTGAAGTGCTTTCATCATATTTCTCATCTCGCTGTGCAGGATGATTGTTAAGAAATGTTTGAGTAGGTGCATATGTGTGTGTGTGTGTGTGTGTGTGTGTGTGTAGGCTGTGGGAAAGATTTTCCATCAGTGCAGGGTGCCGGGTTCAGTTTCTACACGTCATCATAATAATTAAATTATCAAGAATGAATCGTGATTCAATTAACAGAAATCAAGAATCGCAAAATTACACACAGCAGCAGTTTGTTAAATAATCAATCAGCACAATGTGCCGCATTATGCCAGTAAGACACTCATGCATAGAAGAACATGCAAACATACAAAGTGCAACAGGAAGTCAGTCATTTGAGATTTCATTGATAGTACAGAAAAGCCAGGGTTGAGAGGTGAAGAGTGATGAACACATTCACACACACAAATACTCCATCTTCCTAATGTGCAGTGAAATTACATTTGACTAATGAGCTAATCAGATGACTCTAATCAAATCAGAGTGGCCATGCTAATCACGCTAATCAGAATGGCCATGCTAATCAAGCTAATCAGACTATCACTACCTGCTGTCTCCGATCACTGTGCCAACAGCAGATGTACAGCACAAAAACTACCCAACCAGCAGATAATAAGAGGCAGCTGGCATGTTGTATTCTTTTCCTCAGGTCCCTATAGTACAGTTTATACAATACAAAAGTCCTGTTACACTTGGATAGTTAAGCTCTTTTGATTATATCATTCGAGAAGTTGATATCGACCACAACCACTTTTACGCTGTTATTATTGCATTGTCATTCTGTGATGTTCAAACAACTGCAGCCTTTACCTTGCAATTAATTATTTGGGTAAACCTCTCATTTACCCAAAATCCGGCTGGTCTGAGTAAAAGTGAGAGTCGCACACACTATAAATATAATGATATTCTTTTTAAAACTGGTTTGTGTGGAGAATGGCACTGAAGCACTTTAGGCTGCCAGTGCTTCACTTAAAAGAGCGGTTTGACAAAGATAACATTACCATACTGACATTATAAAATGTCTCCACTATTGTGGTCAGATATAAGCATAACACTTATAGCAGCCAGCATACTTTGTAGACTTCTCATTACATGGTGAGATTGTGTGTTTAACGGGGATTGATGTCACGAAATACATTTCTTCCGTATTCTCTTTATCCCCATCAATCCTTTAGTGTCTAAAATATCTTGTATGTTGTAAGTACTGATTCCATGAGTACAGTATGTAATCAATTTGACTACATAATTTGTGTTATGTTTCTTAATATCCATGTATTCTTTCCACCTTTCAGGAATTTAAGTTCTTTTCAGATGTTTCTTTCTCCACAAAATTGTATATAATCTAATGTGCACCTTCAAAGAAGGTGCATAGACCTTTATCAGGCACCTACTTTAATGACTGACAAAGGTGTATGACCAAAATGTAGTGGCTTTTAAAATATACATATTTTGTGCTAACAATGTGAAGGAATCTACCACATTTACAAAGTTTTAGTCTTTAGACTTATTACTGCAACCTGTGTTCTATAACAGCGTGTGGATGAGAAATAATTTATCAAATGCACACATGCTGTCCTCTCCTAGAATCAGTGGCCTATTTCACCCATCAAACCTACCTGCACATTGGCCTGTATCTGTGGAAAGTGGTGTATGAGGGGCACGTGTGGGGGCATTTCCATTGAGTGTGCAGTCCATATATACGTGTCATTGGGCCAAAGCCTGCTACCAGCCTTGGCCTTGGCTTTACTCTTTGTGGGACTCTTCTTCACACTGTCCCTTAGGTTGGGAAACTTTCCTCTAGAGCCCCTGGTGGCCAGGTTGGTTGGCAGTGTATTCCATCCATATCCGCCCAGCCCTGAACATAGGGGGAGCTGTGGTGAGTGAAAAGGGTGAATAGACAGCGACTGGGAAGCGTGAGGAAGAGGAGTAGGGTAGTGTTGGTGGTGCTGGTACTGCTGGTATAACGAGTGTTGACTAGGTGAATGCTGCATCATCTGCTGTTGTTGGTGGTGGTAGATTTGATGTGTCGATTGCGAGGAAAGCAGGTGACTTGGCGAGGCCGGTGGATGGTACTGTTGTTGGTTTTGACAATGATACTGCAGCTGATGATGACTTGGTGATAGGTGAAGCTGGTGGTGGCTTGGAGAGTGCAGGAGATGATTTGGTGATTGTGGAGCCAGCTGGTACGTTGGAGATGGCGGAGCTAGCTGATGACTTGGAGACGGTGGTGCTATGTGGTAGTAGCTAGGTGAGGGAGAAAGAAGTAGATGTTTTGCCGAATGGCAGCCATGTTTCGGCGAATGAGGATGGTGCTTTGGTGAGTGCAGCGGTGAAGGTTGCAGTTGGTGATTTGGTGTTTGTATTTGCAGTAAATTCTGGTCATGCTTCGAGTGAGAGTGGCTCTTCCCTGACTTGCTCTTTGCTTTGCCAGATTTTCCTTTAGTGGAGCCACTGCTGGGCTTCTTGGGGCTACAACAGAACTCATGGCTGTGGAAATAAGTGGTCATAGTTACAGACTATAAAAAGTCACAAAGAGATCTTAATCTTTTTATGTCACTCTCACCAATAGTATTCTTTACTGAGACGACAAAAGGGAGTAGCTCCTCAGAATCATTTGTGTCTGATTAATGTAGGTCATGCCTCTTCAGAACAACCAATCCTCCTCTGTGTCTAGCACAAAGTTCGTAGTCCTGCCTTTCCTCTCTTTCTGCTGTATATAAGATCACTGGAATGTCAGAATATTAAAATACAATCCCTGCTTTGTAGGCACTCTTTTAATTTCTTCTCCCTTATGGATTGGAGCATCAGCTAGTCCTGAAAAGCAAAGCATCCTCCTTTAGTGTGATATTTGACCCTCCTCTTCTCAGCTTTCTCCCCTTAGAGATACATTGATCCTCTTACCATCCCTCAGTGTTACAGGGTTAGCAGTAAGATAAAAGGTGTGGTCCCAAGAAGAAGCAGCAGGATCACTTGACCGCTTGACCGCACGACTAGTTGAGCCTCCTTTCAGTCCTTATTTCTCTCAGGATGTCTCCCTTTCAGTAGGATGCGAGCCAGTTCATGTGCTCCAATGGTAGATTCTCATCCCGTGATTACGCTCCACTTCAATTGTCACTCAGAGTAACTCATATTATTCACCTATGTTGTTGCACACTCCGGCTTTGTATCTGAAGATAATGCAGTTCAATTCATATATTCCAAAAGAAAAGTAGAGGCAGTAAAACAGGACTTCAATTCATTTGTATGTTCCATCTTGTTTTCAGATATGTGTCAATTATGTCCATCCAGAAGGAATTAAAGTTGGAAAGAGTAAAATTTTCTTTGTCTCCCTTCTTTCGTTTTGTCTTTCTGTTATCATCATTTCATATTAGGCCACATCTCTAAGCACAATTCTCTTTCTCAGCCCCTCTCATCTTTCTATGCTGCCGCCCTCTCTCAGTGTCTGTCCCTCTTTCTCTCTCTCCAACTCTCTCTCTCTTTCTCTTTCCTGGGCTAGCCAATTAGGGGCTTCCCCGGACTCCTGCACATGACAGCAGCCAGGCATGACTAATCAATAGGCAACCAGGGACAGTGATACAGCACTCAGAGCTCAGTCACTGCGCGTGTATGTTTATACAATGAACGAAGAGCTGTGATTGGTGGAGGGCAGTCCCTTCCATCAACCTTTGTCTTGTTCTTTTAAAGCATCACAAGGCATGCTGGGTCAACTGGAACACAGTCTATGAAATGCCTGCTGAGCGTTTCTTTGTGTGTGTGTGTGTGTGTGTGTGTGTGTGTGTCTCTATGCGTTGGCCTACTTCCTTGTGAGAATGTGTCTCTCTGCTTGTGTGTGTGTCTCCATGTTTAATCCATGTTGAGGGTAACAGGCATTTCAATCTGTAGTCTCCAAGAAGTCATCCCTCCCCCACACACCCACACCCACACCCACACACACGCACACACACACAGTCGAAGACTCCAGGTATAATGTAGATCTTGTGTTGATCAATTAATATCCAGTCAGTTCAGTCAAGTCTTTTCAGGAGCATGGCTACAATGCAGTAAACAGTTACCTGACAGTAAAAACTGCAAATTGGCACTTTTAGTCAAGGATTGGAACTAGTTGGAACTAGTGGAACTGGTTGTACAGTGTCTCATGGAAACTCAATACATTTTGAGTACCAACTGCACTTTACCTTGTACAGAAAGCTATAAAGTATGGGAAGTTTGCATTCAATTTTTATGTCCTGATTTAAACAATACTTCTGTTATTTTTATATTAAATTGTAGTTTGATTTGAATTGATTGTTCGTCTTGAGACAAACATTTGCCTCACATCCACTAATTGCAGGGTTGATGGTTTGAACCCCAGCTCTTTCTGGCCACATTCATCAATCCATTGGTCAAGCAGCCTTTACAGTATTTGCATTTATAGTTAAACAGAGATGACTAAAATCCAAAATATTCGTTTAACAGTGATTTACGGAATGACTAGAGAATGGCCACTATCTGTAATATTAATTTAATTAGAGCTTCTAGCTTCCTACAGATGGTATTTAATAAAGTGCAGGAGCTGCCACTGGTTTGCACACAGAGCTGGACAGACATACACACAGCTGCCGGGTATGAGGGCCAAGCCTCCATAATGTCATTTAATATATGCCACAACTTGCCCCAAACCAACCTGATAAGAGAGAGAGAGGCACATACACAGATAGACGAGGCACATTAAAAAGCAGCACCCATGTGGACAGCACAAATAGATGAAAAGAGGGCGAGGGTGGTTGAGAGAAAGGCTGTTACAGCGTTTCTGTTAGTGTACCCTGTGTAAAGTGCTGCTAGCGCTGCAGGCTAACCGCTCAGTAAGGAGAGGATGAGCAAGGAGAATAGGCTGTTAGCAACACAGCGCTAGATGAAGCCCACACTAATAGAGTGCTAGAGGGTGGGGTAGGTGGGGTTGGGCTGTAGAGAGAAATGGTGGAAGACAAGAGATGAAACAAAGATAGGGGATTGGGGGGATCTAGAATCAGTAAAGGTTTAGGCCCTAGGGTTTGAATTTAGTTAGTTTAGCAGCAACAGTTTTAGTTAAAAAACTCCAGTCTCAATAGTCTTGTATGATCTGAAATCCAATTTCTAGTGCCTGGGACGATTCCGATATCCATACCAAAGGATTGACAAGCACGAAACATTACCCTGAAATATTGTTAGGTATAAAACATGTGAGTCAGCGTGCCCACACCATGTCAAGCTCCACTTAGTTTTCTACCCACGCTCCCTTTTGACACGGATCTGAGAAGAATTATTAAGAAACACATTAAGAAACACATCAAATTAGTCTATCAAGGGTGACATGGTTTGCTTAATTAAATCCTTGCTTTATGTTCTGACTCAGACTGACTCAATGATGAAGTTTAAAAATCCAGGAAAAACATCCTCATTTATTGAGCGTCAACCCTTTTTCTACTCCATTTAATTAGTGTAATGGCTATTCATTAGTCTAGTGAACATGCACATATATTACTTTTAACAGGTCGGGCTGACTCAGAGTGAGGGTATCTGCTGAAAACTCAAGCTCAAAACATCTAATTTAGTAAAACCTTTCCTCATACAGTAAAAAGGAGCAGCATCTCCACAAAAAACACCACTGCTCTCATGCTTCTGCCTACAGTAGGTGTCTTGCTTTATAGTAAAGATATCAAGTGAGAAAGCCATCTACAATTACATTTACCCAGATTCTGTCAGGCAGTGCAGTCCCACTACTCTAGTATTTAGTCTGGTGTTCAATCCTCTGAACACATGCCACTTCTTTGTTGTTCTTTCCATGGTTTCCTCCAATGAAATTATATCCTTAGCATTTTCACTCAAAAGCTGATCAGGCAGAATAAACTAGGATCAAGTATTCAATAGGGAAAGCTGACGTGTAACCGGAAATAACATCTTGGCCAGAGGCTTTAGTGATTTGCTAGAAAACCATTTGACTAATCACTTATCAGGTATTTTTCCAACTCCGCTGTCTGCAGGAAGACAACATAGTGATATTGAATGTCACCAGCTGGGGGCCTCAGACTCCACAGACAGATGAAGCACTGATGGGAGACTGGAACTCACACAAACAGATATGATGACGCTATTCTACAGTGCTGTTATCTCATTATTACCAAGTTCTTTTTTCACTGTCAGTTATTATCAGCACTGACAGCTTGTATGATATCGTACAAAGATACTGCATCTCAAATCAATGTCTAACTAAAATAGTGGTGTAAATACAAGCACAAAGGGGACGGAGGGTAAGTTTTTGCTTATACCCACAATCCAGCATGGTGTTTTAGGTACACTGTTGTTAGAGGGTGTAATTATATAATCAAATCCTTAAGAATAATAATTGTATCCAAGTATCTGAGTGTTAACAGTATTACACTGACATCGGTTTTACTTGCATTTAAATATACAAACTGGTTTTACTGTTCCTATATGCTACTGACTGAAGTGAACAAAACTCTTACTAAACTGGGCACAAAATAAGTGAATAATAGCTCCAGATACACCGTCTGAAGGTAAAGAATATGAAAACACCGCATCTTCACAAAGTAGAGCTGTGGTCTCCAAAGATCCACTGGGTATTCAGACATGTGAGGTTACAGCCTGAGATCTTCATTATCATATATACACACCAGCAGCCATGCACAACATGGCAGAATAAATCAAATTAATCAGTATTAATATAGATTGTTGTGATTGAGATTTGTTCTGGGGTGGGGTTAAAAGGTCACGGTGAAAAGTACCACTATTACATAACTAATCTTTTCTCACAAAGAATAATGTCAATTGTCAATCATTGGCATTTAAATTAAAGCTGCACTAATTCATATTCTATGTTTGTCGTAATGGAGGTAAGAGGGAGACTTGGGTTTTGCTTCAGAACCCAGATCATAAGTAAGTAATGTGATGAAAAAACACTTCTTCTCCAAAATCACAGAGTCATTTCAATCTAATGTGTTAACCAACCATAAGCCTCCAGCAGAGACAGATTAACACGGGCATCGCACTGGACTCAAGCTTCTGGACACCAGACAAATCAAAGTTCAGTACTCATTTATTTTTTAGTGCAGGTTTGGTCGCCAACAAATCTTGAAATAAAAATTTCTGCGTCTTTAGCTTGCTGGATGCTCAGCTTTCTTGTTTGAGGAGAGCCATGAGACTCACAGCTCAATGAGGGTCAATCCCTGTGGTCTCACAAACCGCAGAGATGCATTCCTTCTATATAAAACATTTGTGAAGCCGATTCTATTGAACATTTCAAAAAATGTTCAAAACATTTTTTGAACGAATACCACTGTCCCACAAACTGCACAGTTGTAAAGTAGTAGAATTATTCCTACTATGTAGAAATCTTAATTTATTTTACTAGTATTTTCAACTTCCATGAAAGAGCAGAATAACAATATCTGTTGAGTGAAGTTCTTGCCGACTGTATGGGTAAACAAAGATATGTTTTTTTACAGCCTGTTATAGGAAAAAACTCAAGAATCCTGCACACTGCCGATCACTTGTACTCAATTTAATAACAATGTTTTGGTCCTACATCAGTTAAAATTCCTGACATATTTTAACTGGCAAAGGTCCGAGGACCAAAATGTAATTATATGAATGTGCGTGAGATTTTTTTGCTTCTTCAGTCATGATTTTTCAATCCTTTTTGGTGTGCATGAAGTTTATCTGAAGGCCGATTTTATGAAAGACTCCTTATGAGGCTGTCCTTTTAAGTTACAATACATTCATTGTGGATATTTCCCTTATGATTTAAGGTGATGAGACGCATGTAGTTTTATCGTAAGTTAATGTGAAGCACAGGTTTAAAACAAAGAGAAGACCTCTGGAAGTAGAATTTGTTTAGTCAGTGAACTGCAATCCAATGCCATCCCTCATTATTCCAAATACCTTAAGCAGGGCTATTAGTCTATATGCTGTAATGGGATCAGAGAGTTAGTAGTGGGGTCAACGGGGGTAGAACGAAGTCTTCTACACTGTCTAGAGCAGAACTCAGGAGAACATCCTCCTCCTTGAGTACTGATTGTTGACCTCGGGAAGTGATCCTACTTGTAGGGCTGTTGGGTAAGGTCCCTTCCTCAGGTCAGAACACATGGTTCAGTGAGTGGCTCATTCATTGCGGTGTTCAGACTACAATACTCCCTCTTTTCTCAGCCTCTGTCTCTCGCTCTTTCTGGTGAAACCCTAGCTAGACTGGTTGTGCCTCACTCCAGCTGTGAGCCAAAGAATCAGAGTGAAGTAATACTGCTGTAACAGTATTCTCCGTTAAGGATATAGTCTCAGTTTCTGTTACAGATTAGTATGCCACTCAGTCTCTTTCTCTCTGAATCTAAGTGGCTACTGTGTCTGCCTGCCTCATGATCTCTTCCTCCCCGACTAAATTACAAACTCTGTTTTAATTACAAAGAGGTTGCTCATTAATTCCTCCTCCAGTTCCATAATTTGTTACAATAGGTTGTCAAGGTTCAAACACAACAGAAAAATGACAATGATGATAACACAAGGGCTGCACATGATTATTGATTAATCTGCTAAACATCTCAGTTGTTTTGTCTACAAATCAACGGAATCTGTAAATGGGAAATGTTTGGCACCTTGCTTTAAAATAATATAGTTTCAATATAGTTATCAATAGTTTAATTTTCTCGATCAACTATTCAATCAGTTCAATTAACAGATGGTTTGTTTCAGCCCTAAACGACTTAACTGCAAGCATAGAAATTCTTAGTCTTCCGCCACAGGCCGACTCCGAGTCTCGAGCCCATGCAATTGTGGCAATGTTGAGTTACAAGTCTTCTCCAGTGATCAGAGCTTTGTTTACCAAAAATACAGTACACTTTTTGTTTTACTTTGATAGTAAACTTTCTGATGGCAGGCAGGTTTCCTCCTCCTTAAACCACTGGCAAAGCTGACACTCATTTGTGTCACAGGATGCCAGAGAATTACATTGCATTAAACTTTAATTTTAATCAAGGAACACACTGACTGACAAGTAACAACAATTACAGGTTACGAGGGATAGATTCACTTAATGGGACAAAGTTTGCTGTTGTCTTGTATTCTCTGTGTAACAATAGCTTTTCCATTTAAAATCAGTGTCTTATGCAGTAATGTAACATATCTGTGACTGCATGACAAAGGTACTAATATCACTCAATGCCTGCTAATAATACACAAGCAGATAATGTTGCTATAAGATAATAAAAAAAATGCCTCTCTAAAGCAGCAATAATATATGAATATAAAGCTTTTGATTCACATTATCATCATCGTTTTTATCCAGTTATGATGTTTTTATGTGAAAGCAGTGAATAGGTCTAGCCTTCAGCTGTGTCGAACCATTCCATCCTAATTACATTAGGATCAACAGAGCTGTCATTACGTTGCGTTCTGCCTCATTAGTCAGTGGTCATATTAAGCGATTGCTCGTGATCAGTTAATCTGCGTTGATTTTATCAGCATGGACAGAGAACAGGCTGGTGGTAGGAGACTGATGGAAAGGGAGGAGAGAGAGTGTGTCTGTGTGGAGATGTCTGTGTGTTTGTGTGTGTGGGAGAGAGATGATATGCAAGCTTCATCCCACACACAGAAGGTGATGCAACACCTCACACACTCTCAAGCACCACAAATCTAATGCACTACTCACTGTTACAGTACAATGTGTGTGTGTGTGTGTGTGTGTGTGTGTGTGTGTGTGTGTGTGTACAACTGACTTAGCAGTATATTAAGACTTTAAGTTTACACACACTCATCTACTCTTTTTGTTTCTCCCCACACTGCTTGGTGATCAGCGTAACAGCATCACCATGACAACAGCTGATGCCAGCCGCAGAATTGGCCAGCAATCAGAGGAGCTCACTGGTTACCATGGGAAGTGGTGGTCTAGGTTGTAAACATTTGGATAAGCCCCTCCCAACGATGACATCACCTCCAGTCTCAGCATCTTTTAAGCTGATGATACATGGGGCAACTTTTTGAGCAATGTTGCTGGGCAATCTGAGGGTTGGCTTGGGAAGAGGAGGGTTGCTGGTTTGAGTCCAGCATGGACCAATCATATGGAGTGTAGACTGGTAGTCCAGTTCACCTCCTGGACACTGCTGAAGGTTGAGAAAGGCCCTGAACCCTGACTTTCGCCTACAGGGATCAATAATGTCTTCTTGAAAGGTGGGCAATATATGTTAATCGTGGTGCCATGAAGGTTTCAAACAAGTCTTAAACATAAATGTTTTCAAGTCATTGGTTATAAGCTTCAAATTGCTCCAATAGTTATCTGATTTGAGCACAACAAAGGCAAGGCAGGTTATGTGGTGTTAAAACAGAAAAAAGGTGACTCTCACAAGTTTTCATTATTTCTGAAAATTAATACCACACCTTTGTTTTATTCCTTGTCCCAAATGTGGCTGATCAATAAATGTATGGCCACTGCAAATACTCCATACCTTCCTCACACTGCAGCACTGCTCGATTTCTATGTGGTGATGATGTATATATTCTGAGTGTGCAAAGAAGGCTGCAGGAGGTGAACATTCACAGTTATGGTGTGAAGAGTCCCAAAAATACAACTCCTACTTTGGTTTATTACATACTGCCCACTCAACAACAGATGCTCTATAGAAATAATGGGGCAGAAACTGTGAATAAGTTTAATACTCTACAGGTTTACTTGGGTGCAGTATCTGACTTTACTGCCCTTCGCTCCACGGGAACAACAGATCTAAAGAAAGACGACAGAGAAAACCAGAAAAGCCTACACATGTATAGTGGTATCCCATGAGGCACAGGGAGAGAGGAAAGTTTCCTTGGGCAACAGAAGCATAATGAGCCACTCTCTACAGGAGCGGGGTGTGTGTTGGGGAGAGTAGGTAGAACTCTGCTGAACACACATACTTTGCAGTATGGACTGAGAGTGTTTATGGCATGGCTCCCACACGTTTTCCATCTTAAAATGATCCAATATGTATAAAAGACATTTCTGTACCTCATTCTAGCAAACAAAAGATTTGTTACTCCATGTTTTACACTGTTTACTTGTGATAGTACCGAAATGTTGCTGTGATACACATAGGTGTACTGTACGGGCTCTAGCCAAACCTTCCAACGTATTAAATATTTAAATTCAATTACTATTCCAACACTATTCTCCTAACCTGTCTGTTGCCTGGTGGGAACATCTAACAAACTGCAAACAATAGTGAAGTGTTAAAACCAAAGAGAAAATGGAAACGGTTTCACTTACTTGCTGCCTCTGATGTTGACACTTTATCTATAGAAACATCTGATGGATTATTACTATTTAACTAATAACCAATCCTGATAAAAATAATCAAGTAATGGACACGTAGTATGTGTCTAGCAGCTGACTTGATGTGAACTCTATGTTGATGGATGGACTTCTATCTATGCGATAATGTGCATGATATATTCGCATCGCCCACTTTGAGCTAATAGGCTATTATATATCTCTACTTATCAATCACAAATTCTTTGCCTCAGTGTCTTAGTCTCTCTCTCTCCAGCTCTGCTCTCCATCTCTACCCATATTTCCTATGACCACTAAACACCTCTTCAAGGCTTTTAGTGTTCTTTTTAAAGTACCAGGATGACTTTCATACCTCTGCTCTGCTACTCATCAATTATACAGCAACTGGGTGGGGGCTAGGGGAGCGGGAAGGGGAGCCACTGTTTGTACACACAATAAAAACAATCGAACAAAAAGAATGTATGGGTTAACTCTTTTTCTGTCATTACTATGATTGTTAAACCGTGGTTAAGATACAGTATAAGATCTAAAACACATTGATGCTCATTGAAGACATGATGCTTTGCTAAGTTGCTCCGAGCTCCTGAGACAACATCAATTCAATCAGAAGGTACAATATCACTTTGAGTAATATATTGGGCTGCAACAGGAGATAATAAAACAAGCTTAACAATATCGCTATGGAAACACAACCTAAAGTCAGCCCTGGAGCCACTGAAACAGATGGATTGACTAGTGGGCTAATAGCACAAGCCATCAATATTAGCAAGATATTTTACAATAAAATGCTTTCCGGTGACATAAAGTACCATGTCTGGACTCTAACATACTCCAGGCCTGTCACATTGTTTTACTCTATATAGCTTTTGTCAGAGAGACTGAATAATTTGATTAAATAGTAATGAATGTTTGTGTGTGTGTGTGTGTGTGTGCAGGTGAACAATGCACACCTTCCCAGTGGCTGGTTGAACCATCAAAATCAAATTTGGCCATGACCCTAAACACGCAGACACAAAAGAACACCACACATTCATGAATACAAACACACGGACACACACACACACACACACACACACACACACACACACACAGACAATTTTAATTGTGTAATGGCATATTTTTGATTAGACCTGTGAGGCCAAATCAGCAGATCCAAACCAACCACTTACATCAAATAGTTAAAAGCCCCTCTTTTGCATCAACAGGGCCAACAGCTCTGTGTGTGTTGTGTGTGTAGTATAATGGCCTATCAGTCATGCAGTAAGTGCCTTAGACAGGAAAATGGCAACACCTTGGGAAAACACTGACCAATATGATTACTGCAGGGAGGGGGTAAATCTGCAGAACTGTAAAGTGCTGCAGGGTTGAATGTTGTGAGTGGTCACACATCCACTCAGGAGTTTTAGATCAATAATGCAGGTTTGGAACCAATAGAGGCATTAATGCATTCTATAGTTCAAAAAGCATTTTGTTTGTGCAACACAAGAAAACAAATCATCATGCTTTCTATTATTCAGTAGTAGCCACGACAAAAAGCACATTTTCATCCACTTGTTTTTATCCACATTTAAATGGTTTGGTTACACTTGACTGAGGTGAAAATGTTGGTGCATCAATAAAAGTAAAGTAACAACCTGGTAAAAACCTTCGCTAAGCCTGGAATCATGATGTACACAAAGCATGTGATCAAAACTTTCACAGAAGCTTCTGCTTCACTTATGACTTTAAAAATAGTGGCAGATTTCCGGATCAACGAGGAGACTGTAAAGTTGCTTGAATTTATACATGAACCAAACATAAATTCCATATTTCCATCTTCTTTCCACATTGTGTTTTTTGAGGTTTGACTGGTGCTCTTTTAATTACATCACCTCTTTGCACCCTCTTCTTCTGCTATGATTTAATGGCACAACCATGGACAATTAGTGTGATCAACAGTTGATCTGGATGTGTCCAATGTGCATTTTCTTTTGCAGATTTTGTGGAAATTCTGGAAAAATGGTTTAAAAAGTAGGTTAAGTGTTTTAAATGTTTACATGTTAAGTTTTAGTAATTTCTCAAGGAGAGAGAATACATTTACTCGGGACTCTACAATTCTAAAAAAAACTTGATGTAAGTGCAAAAACAAGCACTTTCCTAAGACGTCCAAAGACCAAAATATTTTGTTGACCAGCGGCACAAGCAAAAACAGCTGAAGCAGAAGGAGAATACACTGATAGCAGAAATCCAGTATCAGCAGGTGGAGGTGTGGAATAGCAGGCCAATCACATCAGCTCGCAGCAGCCGTTTCCTAATGGGCTGAGATTTCAGGCCAGCTTCTCCTCAGAAGTGCAGAATGCCAGGCACAGCATCCTAAAAATAACTGTCTAATATTAATATCAATACTAAAAACATTCTACCAAGTGTAGGTGGTGCGCATTTTAAAAGAACATAAAAAAGTGAAAAAGGCAAAACCTGTACATGAAATAAAACCTACATTAAAAGGATTTATGTGTCTCTGTGCACAAAAAATTGAGCAGTTGTTTTTTTGGCGCTTTTGATGAAAGAATCTGAACGGATAGAGGGAACTTTGAGGTATTTGAAATGTGGAAGTGGTAAAGAGAGGTGTCTTTCAAGAGGCTTAAGACAACTTGAAACTACTGCAGACAGTGGCAACAGCATTTGTCAACATCAGAGATCTTTAAGTAGCACTCCTGCCCTACTTGGTCATTCATCGGTTGTTGAAATTGCTTTGGATATTAGTTAAGTGATTTATGCAAGCTGCTGGTTTGATGATTCAAGGTGGTTAACATGGATGATTTACGAGTACATTTCCAGCCTACATCCCCCGTATGAATCCGTATGAATATTTTGCTTTTATTTAAGCATCGAAGCAGGCTATGAACACGTACTCATTTAAAGCTTGACGTATCAGATATTGCATAGTGTTTGTAATAGTGCCATCATTGCACATAAACATTATAATGTAATGGAAAGCTAGCTGGATTTATACTTGACGCAATGGCAGTCCCACAGTAGATAGGTACGATGTAGGTTTTGAGTTTTAGTTCAGCATCATATTTCACCCACTGAAACTGACTCTGCAGCATGGATGTATCATTCATAATCAGGCCTTGTTGTGCTTTAAATATATTTCCCACATTAATTGTGTACATTCTGTCATGATATTGAGCAACCGTGGGCTTACTCATGTACTTATAGATCTGTTGTTACATCAAGCTAACTTCTATCATGCCATATCTCAATGCAGAATATAAGACTACTGCTTTGCAGTCACCGTGTTTATGTCCTTTAATTTATTTTATAGCAGCTAGCAGAACATTAGCATTGGAAATGTTCTTCAACTTCCTTAATGTTCTCCACAAAATTTGTTGGAACAGTCCAAATTGGCCAATGGTAGTTCTTGCTGTCTCTAAGTAGTATCTCCATAGAGGCCGTAGCTATACATTTTTGAGGGGGTGCACATCAGCTATGACATAGCTACGTGTGTAGGCTTCGTAGCTATGTTTCACTTCAACACAAACCTAGAAATCCAGCTGAAGTCAGTAAAACAACATTTGCTTCCTATGCATTCCTATGACTCATTGTGCCAAAATATAACAACTGAACATGTGATGACTGTGACTCATTAGGTCAGCCACTCACTTTCCCTTTCCCTGGTAAGATTTTGATTTCAGTGTGGACTTCTAGTGCCACTGGACTGGCAGGGTGTAAATGCAATCATCAGCTAAATGATGGTTTTGCCATGGCAACACACTGGCTCTCTGGGTCTCATACACTATGCCAGGGCCCATTTCCATGACAACATTATCAAAAATCTCAACCACAAACAGAGAGCTGCTTCAGCTTCAATTGTAAAACTGCCTGCTGCCTCTGACTGCCTCCCTGTTTTGGCGAAGAAACTAAGACTACAGAATGTTTGCTACTGTAATGACCAGGCCCACACACACACACACACACACAGAACAAACCCCAGGTTAAGTTACAAGCCTCCCACCCTTATCCCCTGCTTCCCCTCAAGCAGAAAGCACACGCACACACCCACACACAGTGTATGAAGTGTGTGTTACCTGGCCAGCATTGATACAGTCGGTGAAGGCACTCCTCCTTGAGAAGAACATAAGGAGCTGCTGCCAGCGAGAGGAGGACGTGGAGGGGGAGGAGGAGGCGGGAGAGGAGGTAGAGGGGGAGGAGGTGTGGGGAGGTGCCAGCTCCTCTGAGGAGCCCCGCTTGGGGCCCAGCTTCTGTTTAATTCCTAGCCCCGCCCCTTGACCCCCAGACGCCCCACCTACCCTCGCACTGCGGGGGTACAGGGTGTTGTTGCCGAAAATATAGTTCATCGTCTCTGCTGCCTGCGTTCTCCTTAGACAGAGAAGATAGAGTTCATGTTGTAATGCTTCTCCACTGCTTCATCTCTAGTTGTTCACCCGTCTGCCGCTTTCTCTTTCTTTCTCTCAAGCTCTCAAGGTGTTTTCCTTCTTTTCTGTCACCAGTTTCTGCTGAAGATTATGTTACTATTGATGGTATTTTCATCTTCTCTTCTCAATTTTCTCTTATCATTATATCTTCTTTTCCCCCTTTCTTTTCTTCAGCTCCCTCAGGAGTAAGAAAGCAGCTGGCAGATGGAGAGGTGAGTAGGAGGAGCTTGAGAGGAGCTGGAGGAGGTAAAAAGTGCAGGGCAGGTAGACAGAGTCCTCTTAGAGTTGGAGCATCAGTCGGTCTGTCAGAGTCCCTGTACACCCATCCACACGTCAATCCATCTGCCAATCTGTCTTTGTTGTCCATCATCCCATCTTCTCTCTAGCCAGGAGAAATGTCCAACATCCACATCTCTGGTAGTTCAAAATCTCCTCTCTTCAACTCCTTTTTTTCCTCTCTCTAAAGAGAGTGAGGGGGAGCGTGGGCCAGGCAACGGCAGGATATGAGTATTGATTATTTAAGGGAGTTCACTCTTTCTCTCTGTCTTTCTCCACCCCACCTCTTTCTAACTCTCTCCCTCCTCCTCTCTAGTCCAAGGAGATGACCAGTCAATCTCCCCTCTGTCCCCGTGTGTGCTCCCATTAAATATGGAAGGAAGAAGGGAGGGAGGGATGGATGGCTGAACGGAGGAAAGGAGGGAGGTGGAAGGATGCAGGCGAGGAGGAGAGCATCTGAAGTAGGTGGATGGTTGGAAGAATCACTCTGCAAGTCTTCTGTTTCTCCTCCCCTCCCTCCTACATCTGTGATGTCGCTCCAAGTCTCAATCTCTTTTCTCGTCTCTCTCACTCAGTACAGTACATTATTCAGTCTCTCTTTCTCTCTCTCTCTCTTTTTTCAACCTACTCCACACCCACCTTTGCTCTCTCTCTATCTCTGTCTCTCCCTGTCTTTCAGCAAATTGTCTTTTCCAGTCTTTTATTGGAGCTGCAACCCGACGCCTCTCTCTCTCTCTCTCTAACTGTCAGATATCATTACTGGTGCAAGCCACGCCCCTCCAGCCCAGCCAGCCAATGACCTAACAGAGCCATCTCCCCCCCACACACTCCAAAAACACACACACACACACACACACACACACACACACGCACACACACCCTCCAACATACAGTACATGCACGCACAAACATATACAATGATGCCTGTTACAGGTTGAGGAGGAGACGAGGTAGAAAACAGCTGAATGCCACAGAGGTAGAAATTGAATGCTAGCGGTGGCTAGACAGATTACGAGATAACTGTGTTTGTGTGCATGTGTGTAGGTGTGTTAAGGTGTTTATGTGTGAGTGTGGTGTGTGTGGGGGGGAGAGAGAAAGAGAGAGAGAAGCAAGAGTGAAATAAGAGAGATGATTACACACTTTCACACAGTAACAACAATTCACACTGAAGCACAGTACCAACAGGTATGCTACTAATATGTGAGTGTCAATGTAGGTAGGTAGGTAGGTAGGTAGGTAGGTATATTTATTGTTACAATATAACAGGTTATATAATGAAATTGAGTTTTGTGACTCCCTTCTGCTACATAGCAGACAATAGACATTAATATAGAAGCAATAATAAAAATGGTAAACAGAAATAAACAATATTCAATGATCAATGGAGCAGTGCTGACGATGTCTGATTGCTTGCTAAACTTCTATATCTCTTCCCCGAAGGCAGCAGGGTGAACAGGCTGTGGCTGGGGTGGGTTACTGTCCTTTAATATCCATTGGGCTCTGCATATGCACCTCACCTCACCGATATCACTGATGCTCGGGAGATGGGTACCAATGATCTTATGAGCAGTTTTAATCACCTGGCCGTGCATATCCCAGTTTGTGATGTTTCCAGTCAGGCTGCTTTCTGTTGCTCCTCTGTAAAAGCTGACAAGAACGTGCCGTGGGAATTTGGCCTTTTTAAGCTTAAGTTTTTGAGCTTTCTTCACCAGCGTGGAGATATGATAATGTCAGGTTATCTGTAATGCTGATTCCCAGGAATCTGAAACTGTTCACCTGCTCCACCTCAGGCTCCACTGATGGTTGTTGGCAGGTTGTTCTCTGAGCACCACTCTGCAAGATCAATTTCCTCCCGATATGAAGTCTCATCGTTGTTGTCATCGTCCGCAAGCTTCACAACAGAGTTCTCTCCGTGTCGGGGGATGCAGTCGTGGGTGTACAGCGTGAACAGAAGGGGGCTGAGCACACAGCCCTGGGGGGCTCCAGTGTTGAGCACTAGAGTGAAGGAGGTGTGTCCCCCTATCCGAACTGACTGGGATCTGTTTGTGAGGAAGTCGAATATCCAGTTGCAGAGTGTTTAAACCCAGAGTGCTGAGTTTGCTGATCAGTTTCATGGGGGAGATTGTGTTGAATGCTGAGCTGAAATCCACAAACAGCATTCTGATGTAGGTGTTGTTTTTCTCATGGTGTGTGAGGCCTGAGCGGTGGGCAGTGGAGAGGGCATTCTCTGTGGATCTGTTGGTTCTGAAAGCAAACTGGTGAGGGTCCAGGTTGGCTGGGATGTTGTTCTTAATGTGCTGAAGAACCAGTTTCTCAAAGCACTTCATCAGAATGGGGGTGAAAGCCACAGGGCGGTAGTCGTTCAAACTAAACACTGCACTTTTTATAATTAAATGAATAATAATAAATAAATAAAAATATTTTTATTTAAGTGCATGCATGGATCAGCTGATAAGCTCGTTGTTCATGCATGTATGTATGCTTATGTGTTTGTGTGTGTGCGGGAGATCTTCTCCTGAGGCTGTTTCCAGACACTGCAGCACCCAGCACTCCTACACACTCACACACACAAACACACACGCAGACATACACACATTGAGCACGATTCCAGAATGGAAAACAACAGGCTGTTGCTGGGCACCGAGTGAGATAAAAAGAAGACAGGAGAGAGGAGAGGAGAAAGTAGACACCCGGTTAGCAACTGTCCTCACAGCATCCCTTAAGGCTTTAGCATGCACTGAATTAGCTTGCATGTCTGGGCCAAAGGCAAGCTAAGTGAAAGAGCAGCCGGGCTTATAGCTATCTTCAGGTTTCAGGTAGGTCAATCAGACTGGCCTCAGCTGCAATTACTACTCACTACAAAAAAAATTTGCTATTTCCAGCAGGATCCTCTAGCGTCTGAGGTGTACAGTTAGCCTACACAGCTATCTTATGTCTCCTTGAGGATTACCCAAAGGTGGAGCAGGACCCCTGTCACAGCTTACTCTGTTTCCTTAGAAACTGTATCTATGGCAACAGATTTCCGAGTCCTGAAATACACCTGGTGCTGGCTGATGATGTGTTGTTTCCTAAGATCTGAACAGGCCAGGTGTCACTGAGATTTCCTATGCTCTTTATTAACTTAAACCTGCCTCATAAGAGACAGGGAAATAGAGTAGGTGAAGATAAATTTCAAGCAATGCCCCCCTAATCTGGTTTGAATCCCCTTTGCAAGAGGCTTCTGTGAAAATAGCTACAGATTGGCCAAGCTGCTACAAGGCAGCAAAGGTTACATATTAAATATATTATAACAGTTCTATTTCATTAAGTTGCTGCTAAATTATCATTTTGGCTGTATCCACTCCATGACAATGTCAATGAGAAACCTGGAAAGCTTTGCTTATGTGGGGGTGCAACCAGGTTTTGGGTTTAAGGATTATTATTTCCTGTTTAATTTTGTTATAAATTTCTTCTTGTGTTTTTGTGAACTTTTCCTTTCCTTTTTTTCTGTGTTTCCTGTTTTACTTTGTGGTTATGTTTGCCCCGTGTGTTCTTGTCTTGTTTTACTTCCTGTCCTTGTGTTTCTGGGTTGGTTGTTAGCATCTGCCTTAATGTCTATCACTTGTGCCTTGTTGTCTTCACCCTCCTGTTGTATTTAAGTGGTTTGCCCCCTTCACTCAGTGCTGGTTCATTGGTTCACGTTTCATGTTGCACTTCTGTTTCTCCAGCTTTTCTCATTCCATGTGGAATTTTGCTTTCGGTTGGATTTCGGACATTGTATGATTTAGCACTGCCTAACTACTCACCTGTAACTTTTCACCTGTTGTTTAATAAATATCATAGAAATATAAGATAAGATACCTCTGTCTACTCTTGTCTGCATTTGGGTCCAAACTTCTGAGCTGATCCTGAAAGACCTAGGGATACACATTGGCTTTAGTTAGCCAGTTAGAATTTTATGACATTCAATTGGTACACTTTATCTAACTATAAAGACCTATACCCTGCTGTGACCAGGTGGCAGTATGTTGGTTATGCATGTGATTCAAACCAATCAACAATTCACACATTACTATCAGTTTGTTTGAAACACTACTACCTCTGTGAAATTGTACTTTAGCAGCGGTTTGAGTAAAACGCTTACCAAAATAATGCTAAAATGGTGATGCTCAGCAAAATATTTGCAACCTTTCACCATCTTAGTTTAGTATGTTAACATCTGCTAATTAGCATTAAACACAAATTACATCTGAAGCTGATGGCTTTGCAGGTATTTGGTCATGAACCAAAGTATTGGAAACACTGAAACTGACAAATCTATCCTTTTGGATGTGCAAATGTCACTGCATTCCCTTTTTTATCTAGTGTGGCTAAAAACATACATTGAGTTGTTGTTTATGGTTAGATACTGGATAAATGCCTCCTGGTTAACAAACTCTCTCTAACACATATGATGTGTGAAAACTATATGGTGACAGAACACAACACTAATGCAACCTGAGCTTCTTGCAATCGCCCACAATCACCAATACATCAATCATGTTGCCCGCAGTGTGAACGCACAGTAAGAAGCTATCATCGCAGCAACCATAATTTACAACTGGAACCATATCATTAACATCTGCAAGTCACCTTCTACAGTCAGTGTGTCTCCTGCTTACCACCATAACAAAAACAATACAATGACATGTCAGCTGACACAGCAACAATTCACTGACACACTGGCCACATCACAACCTAGCCTACCTTCATAAGCGCCTCTGTCTTTCACTTTTCTTTCTCTTTTTGCCTCTCTCTCCAGTGAAATGTCAGCCAGTGAATGTCAGCTCCATTAATATTTTACAACCAATTAAATAAAAGCACACATCATGCATGTTTAATGTCTGACTGCTGAGAGAGCCAACTTTGCCCTCCTGGCCCATTGTCTACCGGTAGGCTGGGCTAGTGATAGAAAGACTAGCATTCAAATCCTGTGTTCACTTTTTTAACAAATTACTTGGTCTTTCCCCTGCCCTGGCTGTGGTCCCACGACTGTTCCACAACCTATTTTGGGTCCCAGCTCGGTAGGCTTTAGACAGTCTGACCCTGTTGACACAGTAACCCAGTAACAATACAGTTATGTATGTTTGGCCATAATACAGACTTGAAGCTTCATCTCTACTGATTTTAGCAGTGACTGTACTTATATAAGAATTGCTAATGCTTTATAATATTGTGAAGTAATAAAATCTGTAGAAGTATCAACAAATTTGGTAAACAAGCACTTTTCGGTGGCCAGCCAAAAGACAATTTGTACTTTTGTTGTCCTGTCACATTCTGTTAGCTTGCATTTAACTTGAACATATCCCTCAATAAAATTGTAATGAATATCAGCTTTGTGTTGTCAACAACCATAAAGAGACGCTGATGCAGCTAGAAGCACTGTCTTGCAGATCTATACTGCGGTCTATTCCAGTGGTTCCTAACCATTTTGGCTCCCCCCCAGCCCTTCCATTAAATCCCTTTCACATTCTGGTAAGGACCATTTTGAATAGCTATGTCCGGCTCCCCTGGTAAATACTGGGGATATAGAGAAATAGACATAAATCACTGCAGAGCAAACAAAACAACATCTCAAGCAAAAGGAAAATCCCAATAGGTCAGGATAAATATTAAGCCTCTCAGATTATGTTTGGGGTAGGGGGCAGCACAAGTTATTATTTGCACTTTGTGATTTAAAGCAGGGTGTGAATGTGAGTGTGAATGGTTGTTTGTCTATGTGTGGCCCTGCGATGGACTGGCGACCTGTCCAGAGTGTAACTCGCGTTTCGCCCAATGTCAGCTGGGACTGGCTCCAGCCCCCCCATGACCCTGTACGCTGGATAAGCAGTTGACGATGGATGGATGGATTTAAAGCAGCTACGATCAATATTTTTAATGATATTAGATCAAATTACTTTTGTAATTGTGAAAGGGGTCACTTGTCGTGTTGAACTCACAGGAAGTTGCCATCAAACTCGGCAGCACCACTCAGTTTCTACAGAGGTTTATAGTGAGTTTTAGCTCATTGTTTTTCTGTTAAAGCACTTAAAACCAGCTGCTACTGCTCAGCACCAAACGGAAGAAAGAAGTTAGCTACTAGCTGGTAAATAGTGTGGAGCGTTTTGAAGCTAAAGAGAGACAGACATTTTACTCATGAGTTGATAGAGATCAAAACAGAGCTAAAAGGAGAGTCAATAGTGGGTGGCCAAACTTACAACTCTAAATGAAAGATAATGTTGCTCTGCTCAAGGCATAAACAGGCAACTGCTTGATAACAAGTTCGCCATGAAATATCTTGCTATTAGCATCAGCCTATTTTATATGTTATGTTTTAATAAAAAGCTGAAACAATAAACCCTTTAAATTAATTTATTGTTTATATAACCTATCTCTCTGGTAAAGTATCAAATACACGCTGGTACATTTACAATGGCTAAATTTTTCACACTGCTTTAGAGAAAGTTTAATGGTCTTTTCAGGTCACACCTGTACTCTGATAATTCAAATAAAGAAAATGTTCCCAGTTAAGTGACCTTGTTGGTTGATGAAATTTCACTGTGTTTGATGGCTGGATACCAACAACGACAAGTGCCCTACTTTAGGGTTAACAATATATGGAAGCATGCATATTTTACCTCCAAATATTTGCATAACTATAAGCATCTCAAGGGTGAGGTTGAAGGTGAGGCTATTTTCAATACTGTTGTTTTATTAAACAAAACTTGGGTGAGCCAAACAGTGGGTTAAAGTCAGTAAAGGCAAGCCACATCTCTCCCTAAAGGTAGACAAAATAATCTAGACAAAGCTTTTTCAAGACAATCAAAATCAAGGAGAACTGTTAAAAATAGAATTTTTTTGTTTGTAGTAGCTGGTTTGTTTGTCTGGACCTCTATACTGAGGCGGGATTCAATATACACTTGGTAAACACTACAGTAAGTTCAGTGTAAAGGTCTTACTGATTCCTAATTTCTATTACTGTATCAGCAGGAGGGAAAAGAGATTCATTGGGGAATAGTGATTTGACAGGTTGATTAACATCCAACAACAAATCTGCGCTCTGTCTGTCTGCCTGTAATTCTCTCTTCATCCCATTCTCTGGCCCTCTGTCTTTCCTTCCTTCCTGATTATCTGCATTAGCTTAATGAAGAGCTACTAAGGTCTATGTGTGTCTTACAGTTCGTGTGTTATAGAAAGACAGCAAGCGACTTTTCACTGTTTCTCCTCATTCAGTCTCTGCAGTAGATTGTCAGTGGAGTTATTTAAGCAAAGTCAATTATACTGCTGCACTGTAGATTTACATTTCCACTTTACGTCTACCTTAAACTGTCTAACACGATAGTCAATACTGAAACAAAAACACACCGTGCAACTGCATTTATTGAGCCTCTTAACCACCAATGGTCAGTCATTTAATTTAGCCATAATGCTTGCTATTAAACAGTTTGATTAATTCAGGTCAGTCAGGTCTTGATTTGTGAATGCACTTCACACTATGGTGGTTGATCCTCTGCCTCTACTGCCTCTTGCAGTTTACAAGCTGCAACTACAGGTGCTGGTCATATAATTAGAATATCATCAAAAAGTTGATTTATTTCAGTAATTCCATTCAAAAAGTGAAACTTGGATATTATATTCATTCATTACACACAGACTGATATATTTCAAATGTTTATTTCATTTAATTGTGATGATTAAAACTGACAACCAATGAAATTCCCAAATTCAGTATCTCCGAAAATTAGAATATTACTTAAGACCAATACAAAAAAAGGATTTTTAGAAATGTTGGCCAACTGAAAAGTATGAACATGCAAAGTATGAGCATGTACAGCACTCAATACTTAGTTGGGGCTCCTTTTGCCTGAATTACTGCAGCAATGCGGCGTGGCATGGAGTCGATCAGTCTGTGGCACTGCTCAGGTGTTATGAGAGCCCAGACTGCTCTGATAGTGGACTTCAGGTCTCCTGCATTGTTGGGTCTGGCGTATCGCATCTTCCTCTTCACAATACCCCATAGATTTTCTATAGGGTTAAGGTCAGGCGAGTTGGCTGGCCTTTTAAGAACAGGGATACCATGGTCCTTAGCTTTGGCACTGTGTGCAGGTGCCAAGTCCTGTTGGAAAATGAAATCTGCATCTCCATAAAGTTGGTCAGCAGCAGGAAGCATGAAGTGCTCTAAAACTTGGTAGACCTGGTAGACGGCTGCGTTGACCTCGGACCTCAGAAAACACAGTGGACCAACACCAGCAGATGACATGGCACCCTAAACCATCACTGACTGTGGAAACTTTACACTGGACTTCAAGCAACATGGATTCTGTGCCTCTCCTCTCTTCCTCCAGACTCTGGGACCTTGATTTCCAAATGCAAAATTTACTTTCATCAGAGAACATACTGTAACTTTGGACCACTCAGCAGCAGTCCAGTCCTTTTTGTCTTTAGCCCAGGCGAGACGCTTCTGATGCTGTGTCTTGTTCAAGAGTGGCTTGACACAAGGAATGCGACAGCTGAAACCCATGTCTTGCATACGTCTGTGCGTGGTGGTTCTTGAAGCACTGACTCCAGCTGCAGTCCACTCTTTGCGAATCTCCCCCACATTTTTGAATGGGTTTTGTTTCACAATCCTCTCCAGGGCGCGATTATCCCTATTGCTTGTACACTTTTTTCTACCACATCTTTTCCTTCCCTTCGCCTCTCTATTAATGTGCTTGGACACAGAGCTCTGTGAACAGCCAGCCTCTTTAGCAATGACCTTTTGTGTATTGCCCTCCTTGTGCAAGGTGTCAATGGTCGTCTTTTGGACAGCTGTCAAGTCAGCAGTCTTCCCCATGATTGTGTAGCCTACAGAACTAGACTGAGAGACCATTTAAAGGCCTTTGCAGGTGTTTTGAGTTAATTAGCTGATTAGAGTGTGTCTTCAATATTGAACCTTCTCACAATATTCAAATTTTCTGAGATACTGATTTGGGGGTTTTCATTAGTTGTCAGTTATAATTATCAAAATTAAAAGGAATGAACTGAAATATATCAGTCTGTGTGGAATGAATGTATACATTATACAAGTTTCACTTTTTGAATGGAATTACTGAAATAAATCAACTTGATATTCTAATTATATGACCAGCACCTGTACATCTAAACTAACCGGGAAAATGCCACAGTTCTCTTACAACTTGTATTCACTTTCTCTAGTCTTTATACTAACCAAGAAAAGACTTATATTCAGTTCAGTATTAAGTGAAGATGGGATTGCATGCAGGTCTCTTCCTTGTGTTATCCCCCACATTACATCCATTTCAGATCATGTGCACAGTACAAAAAGGCACAAACTGTCACGTCAGACAAACAAATAACAGCATTAGTATGCCAAAACAAGCAGATACAAGAGCATTATTGCTGTGTTTTGGTTTTGGCTTCAGGAGATTAGTGCGGTACAGGAGGTTATGGGGAAATGGATGTACTGCCTGTCAAATGATTTATAAATAAGCAAAGAGTGAGCATGCTGCACAACCGGTCTCCTAAAGATGCTACATGTAGCATTTTTTTAAGTATCAGCATAGGTAACCATAAACAATTGCACATCTAGTGCAGATATAACTTTGAATGACACTTGTTAATGAACATGTTAGATGTTGTTTTTCCTTCAGTTTCAATCCCTTACACCATCTGCCACTGAGACCTCTGGCACTTTAGTTGCATTGGCGCAAAGGGAGCATGGCTTACTAAGGTTGTCTGTCTTATCAGCAATTTATAGGTGTTAAAATGCTACGTGTACACACTTAAAATGTTTCTGTGAGGTGCCACAGATTCAAGAATCTTGGGCAATATGCAGAACTGTCTAATGAAACACAAGAAATGAATGAATAGCGTAAAGCGTAAAGAAGGAACTGCATGCAGATATGACCTGAACTTCAAAGATGAGAAACAACATCATGTCACAAATGAACAAAGCTATGAACACATGCGATGGGCTCAGAGGCGAGGTTACCTGGTAGTAGGCGTGGCTTTGTGAATAGAGGGAAGAGAAAGGCGGGGCCGGGACTTCGTTCAGCCTCTCTCCCTCTGGGTGAGGCCATGCCTCGTCATCAAAGGGAACCTCAGGAGATTCTACCTACGATGTACAGACAGAGCTCAGCATGGTGCAACACACACTCACACGAAGACTGTGGCACACACACTAATATGTAAGTTGCACTGCAGTCTGATTATTTGTCTTGTTGTTATCCAATACAACTCTATATTTCAAGTCTTTGATTCAGGCTGAGCAGGAGGACACTGATAATCAAAGGCCATATCTTACTCATATATTCAGATAATAACATATTGACCAGTACTGCCTTACAAAGGCAGACAGTGGTACAGAAACAGTGAAGTTGAGAAAATGCGGTTTGAAGTTTTAAGACTACTTACCAAAGTGTGTAACAGCTATATAAGCTGTACCATTAATATTATGACTTTATTGGCAAAACAGTCAAGTCAATATTTATTTTTATTTAGTTAGTTAGTTTGTACAAAAGAAAAAAGTAATTATTAGATAAAATCAGATGATCTGTGTTTGGACACTCCAAAGGGCATCTTTTAGCAGGAGTGATTTTTCTAGTGTTACTTTTTTCCTTTGTTATAGCTGGATTTATCTACTGCCTTAGGTATATACTGAATGTGGTTTAACAAACAGTTGTTGAGATGTTGGTGCATCAAATAGATTAGCAATTACAGGAAACAGGTTGGAAAAGGTTTAAATTAGCTTTAGTTAAAGCTAGCTGTGACTGCATTCTGTTACTTTGTTGGCTTTGTAGGGCAGAGTAGATGAGGAGGAAGAAAATAAGTTTTCAATACAGTATTAAGGCTTCATATACACATATACATTATATGTATCTGATTTGTTACAGCACAACACAATATGTTATAGGATATATGCGCACATCATTTGGTTATTTATATGTGTATATGTAATACAAATGTGCACTTAAGAAAAGTTACAGAGAGCAAGAAGGAGAAAGTGTGTGTGTGTGTGTGAGTGTGCATGCGTGCATGTGCAAAAGAGAGAAAGAGAGAGAGAGAGGAAGAGAAGAGAACATGTACATGGGGAGAACAAGGTGGCGGGTCCATCTGTCATACAGAAGCTAAGCCAGATCCAGCACCTGTGGTCATGCGCATTCATAAACACACATGCACGCACACACAACATTTGGGAAGGAGGAGTTCTCAAAATAACCTTAATACCCAAACACACCATCAGTAACACACACATTCACCACATACACACATCACAGATTTTATATAGTTACACAGGTGAAGATCAGCTGAAATGGATCTGTTTGTAAAGCGTGTTGTGATGAGGCTGATGATGATGATGACGGTGATGGTGAAGATGAACCTAAGTGCTCATTAGTGAGTGTGGTTGGGTACAGATGGCAACCAATAAGGACTACAGCCTTAATCTCTTTTGCTGAATTTCCAAAGACAATACAAATTTACTGTACATTGCTGTCGTACAATAAACAGACCACACTGATGGATGGATGGAAAAAAAGATAAACAAATCATTCCATATATCATCAATAAGTGGATGACTGCTTATCATGTCACGTTGCAATTTCACAATTACAGCAATGAAAACACCCATATGGGCCTTACATGTCTTACATGAAGTGATGCACAGGTGATATCCAACCACAAGGTGGAGCTAAACACCAACATTTCCTTCCCCAAAGTGACAAAATGAACTGATTCAGTTATGTCTGAGACAAACTTTGAACATCGTGGTGACTGAGTCAGTGCAGAGACAAACGAATGACAGTGTATAATGACACACCACTAATACACATACTCATCAGCTCTGACTGCCTGTAGCATGCTTAAGGCTGTTGTAACTTACCTAATACACACACACACACACACATACACACAAACACTCTCTCATACTACTACTGACAACGTAAGAGTTGTTTTAATAAAATAATACACTAACTGATAATCACTCATGCCAGAATTTAGAAAGGATGAAGAATCAGCAGGGGATGATACAAAGAAGACATATAGAAAATGACAGTAATGAGACAATAAGTAGAGTAATTAAAGGAACAGAGGAAGCCTTGGCCATTTTAAATCTTATTTTTAAATGTCTGTCAGCTGTTTTAAAAATCACTGTTAAGCCTCTTGTGGCTTGAAAAAAATTAGGTTTTGCTTGAAAGAATGACAGAGAATCCAGAGGAAAAACCACTGTGTTAATGGTACTTTGATCACGTTCTTTACTACCATGTAATTCAACAGGGTAGCAAGTTACTTCATATTCGTAACTACAGGCCTACTTTTGTTAGATCTCACATATATTGTAAAAGACCACAATTATGATTTACCAGACACCAAAAAAACATCACTGTCCAAAGTACTGTAAAATAGAGGATCTACAAAAGATAACACACATTATGGAGAATAATGAGGTGTGTGTGCATGTTCGGGAATATGTGAGTGTGTGTGTCTGTGTGTGGTCGGAGCTGTAAAAGTACAGTGATGTAAGCAATAATCTGCAGACAGATACAGCCCAATCAACCAAAATAAAAAGATTACCCGGCTACGCTGTGAGATTATGAGTGTGTGTGAGATGCGGGGGGGCAAAGAGAAAGGGAGCCAGACAGACACAGACCGAGTGCAGAACAGAGAAAGTAATGGGCCTCATTACTAAAAAATGGGACAAGCCTTCGACTGGATCCCTGCATGCGCAGTTCCGCAAAAGTATTCTCCTGGTACAAAGAAAGGCTCTGTGCATGGAAGAAAATTTAGGCCAGTATCCTTGACTTCTAAGTACTTTAAAAAAGACCTAACTAATTCTGCAGCCATATTGAAACTGGTCCCTCTGCTTCTGACTGCACTTGAACTTAAAAAGGAGGCGTCGCTGCCACCTTGACCAAAACCACATGAAGCACTTGCTTCAAAAACGAAAGTTGATGACATTAGGCCTGATATTAGACCTGATAGCATCTGAATAAATTACTTCACAATAGACATTAAGCATATCACTGCAGCTGACACAAACTCTTATCTCTAACATCTCATCTTTTCAGGAACTATGACAAACAGGCTTAATTTAAGCTTGACTGCATTATAATTTTGCAATTTATCCAGTGGCGTTCAAAAACAGGTTTCAAACTTAAAAGGTTCACAAAGAATTGTATAGTCGTTCAATTTAAAGGGAAGTTCATGATCAGACTACAAACAAAAGAGTATCCCTACAATAAAAAAATGTAAACAAAAGATTGCCAACCCTGTCTCCTAGAAATTATGATTATACACTACTACTATTTGCAACACATACATTTTTAAGGAAATGTAATGCTGTCCGAATTACATTTTTATCAATACATTAACCATTGTTAATGAACGTACCTGCCAAATTGCAAACTATTCATACTGTAAGCATCAGTAAAATGTTCAGTCTTAATTAATTTCATTTGTTTTCCTACATTTTCTACTCCTGCAATAAAATATCTGCTCATAGCAAATAAAGCATAACTTTTTTTGGAGCAGACTATTTCATGGTTTTGTTCAGCACTTTAGTAAAGTTAGGGAAAGATTATGGTATTGGTCTTGTCTTAAATATATCCATAGTTAACAGTGACGCACAAGCACAAGAAATGGCAAGTTTACCTTTTTAATATATAACCACAACCACAATATTTCCCTTAACTTAACCAAATTGCTTTTGTTTGCCTAAACATAATGACACACGGGATGAGAAGTGTCTTGTAGCAAAGTCCTGCACCTTGTCTGTTCCCCCCAACATAATCCAGGCAACATCACATTTCCCTCAAAACGCAATGGGCAAAATAAATTAGTATTAATGTAAACAGGGTTGGGATTGGAACATACCCTCACTCCCAAATTGAGTGACAGAGATTAACACTAGACAAAAAATGAAGTTGTTATATTCTTCTGCTGTTAAAAGGTTGTTTACAATATTAAGATATTGTAAAACACAGCAGGAAAACTGGGCTGTTGAACATAAACATTTACGTGTGATAAAAAAATTGCATTGGGCCTTTGAGTCAAAACTTAAAAACCCCAGAACGTTTCATACAACAGCAGTATTGGCTGTCCCCAAATATACATCATTTGTCATAAGAGTTTTTTTGACGTAATGATTGACAGACAGGCCGGTAATCTCTTGGGTGATCACAATGTAAGCCCTGAGCTGTGTGTGTGTTTCTAAAACAGAGACAGACACGTAGACAGTTTTACCTAGCAGATGTAATGCGGAACAGATTGACAATGTCAGAACAATATGCAAGCCGTGTGTGTGTCTGGCATACTGATGTATACAGTTACCTGTGCAGGCGTGATGTGTGTGTGAGTAACGTATCCGTGAACGTGTTGAATCTGAGATAACTGCCGCTCCGCCACCTGAACCAGCTCCGCACCCCGCAGGTCACCGCGGCGGCTGAGAGATCCGTCCCTCCCAAGTGATCGTTCCCTTTCTCTTTCCATGGTCCCGGCTCCCCCTCCCTCTCTCCTCCAGGTCCCCCCCTCTCTCTCCTCCCTGCCCTCCCTCCCCAGGGTCCCTCCGTCTCTTAGCTCTCTGGCTACTCCCATCGGGTGCTGATGGCAGGGGTGTTGGTGAAGTTTTGGGGCACCTGGTGACGCCCCTTCCTCTTCTTGATACCGATACTTCTATAGTGAAAAAGGAGGAGAAGGAAAGGGGAGGAAACCAGATGGTAAACAAGGGGAAGGCAGACCAAGAAAGAAACCAGACAGAGGGAATGGCACGGACAAAGAGGACAGAGGTGGTTGGGAAGACGAGGTATAGGAAGCAGAGGAAAAAAAAGTCAGAAAAAGTCAGTGGTTAGTTCAGAAGTAGAAAAGATTTAGTCAAGCTGTTTAACCACCATAAAAGAGCATAGCAGAGTGTGTATGTTCATGTATGAGCGTGAGTACACACATGCATGTGTGTAATGAGTTGTTTTTATAATACAGTTTTTGTGTGTAAGCGCATGGGGCAGTCCAGGTGTACACCCAGCATGGTAGTAATTGTTTCCTGAGCTTCCTGTATTGTACGTATGTGAATGCACACACACAAGCACGCACGCACGCACGCACGCACGCACGCACGCACGCACGCACACACACACAAGCACGCACGCACGCATGCACGCACTAGACTTGAAACAGAAGTTTTTAGGCAAAATGAGACGCAAAGCTGAATGAGGACAGTGAGCGGGAGACAAGCCTGCCTCAGGGAATTGGTGTGTCTTTCTTGCCTCCTCATCTTTCTATACCTTCATCATGTCTCTTTCCTTTCCACATCTTAGACTCACACTACAGTAAGTCTCACTATTTCCTCTCCCTCGTCTCATTCCCCATTCTCACACACTCACCCCTTGCTTCTCTTCATCTTTGTGAAAGAATGATTTGATGTTTTTTTTCTGCTTTACTGGACAGAGTACAGTGGAGAGAGTTTGTGAAGCTGATGAGGGAGGGTCTTCTTAAGCTAGTTTTTAATCTGCGACATTGTGGTTACATGGTGTGCAACTTAGCCAGCTGAGCAGCTGAGAGGACGGCCCCTCTCGGTTCACTCACTCCTTCCAGCAAGTACACTGATGCAGGTAAAATCCTCTAATCCCTCATTAAAGTTTCCTTTTAAATGTGTTCCAATCAGAAGAGGGGATACTGATAAAGAAAAGCAGATGAATTTGAAGAGGATTTTTAAAGCTTCGAGACAAATGGGATTGTTGATTCTCTGATCATATCAGCACCAAGATAAAAGTGTAATTTCAAGACACACAGCTAATATAATGCAGCCACAAAACTACCAATCTAAGTAGAATCTAGTTACTTATTCAGTATATTTCAGGTATTGGACTCACAGCTCGATTTTAACCCAAGGTTAAAGGGACACTTAACTCCAAATGAAAGTGTAAACGTACGTTTTAAAAAGCTCATTTTAAGGATTTGCAGCACTCGCATGATAAGACTATTTGGTTGCTAATTGCACGTCAACCTCATTCTACCAAAGCTTAACACTTATATGGAGAGATACACCAGTTGAGTGTAATTTACATCATTAAGTATACAAGCCTAGAGATGTCAAAACAAGTGCTGTAGCAATTTTTAGCAATGTCAAACAGAAAGGAAATGGCACACAAAATACATGAGGAAAACTAAGCGTCATAAAGGGAAATCATCTCTTTCTTTTGACAAAAGTGCTTTCTTTTTTTGTACATTTCTATTTGTTTTATTTTTTGCACCTTTCACATTATATGTAATCAGTTGCATCAGGTGCCTTTTTCTGCATTTCTTCAGTTTTTCCGTAGTCAGTGTCTATGAATCTAAAAATGCCTGACACATTATACAATATGTTGCTGTATAATTTAATCTTTATGTTGCAGCTCCTGTGATGTAATAGTTTCTAGTTGGTTTAGTATCAAAAAACTATTGCAATGTCAGGTTTTACAAGGACATTTTCATTACATTTTGCAATAAGCAACAATTACATCATTACTTTCTCACATACTGATCAGGTGAATCAGGAAGTCAGTCATATTACTTTATTGTATGATTATGTACATGAAGGGGAAAGAAGAGATACATGTACTTTTTATAGCTTGAAACAACTCAGTGTAAGGTTAACCTTTTTAGTTTAAGGTAAATAAGTTAGAATTAGATTGGGGTTAGGAATTATTAGGCATGTAGCGGTACTGGTTATGGTTAGCACAACCTCCCAGGGAATGAATATAAATCAATCAATGTCCTAATGAACTACAAAAACAAGTGTGCCTGTGTGACTTATTATACAGCTCCCCCCTGTGTCTCTAAATCAGTAACTACATAGCCCACAGTCTTAATTAAACTTGTTTCCCAAGAGAGAATTTAGATGTTTTAAAAAAACACTGTTATTGGTATTTCTCTTGTGAGTTATTTAGTAACAAATCTGAAGTATCATTGATTCAAAAGACTTTACACCCGTTGATTCAAGATGTGTGATCAATCCATGATGTTTTCAAACTCATGATTTAACTTACTGATAGCAAGCCTAGTGACTTATCAGAGCAAGATCAGGGAAACATTAAAGCACTGCATTTGACCCTACAGTGCAGCCGAGTGTCATCTTGGTCAACGACTAAATGCTAAATCTATTCTAGAAATTGTGTTTTGAGGCGGGGAGTGGGAGGCTGCTTTGCACAGGAGAGCACTTCTGTGCAGAATAGTATCAGCTAATTCCTGCAAATCCAAATAGACATGGCTATGTGCGCTCTCCCCCTGCTGCATACTTTAACCTCATTTAGACTGATTGGGAGTAAACACTGCTCTAACAAAATGAACTGATCTGAACCCATCTCATGACCTTCAGCAAATTTCATTTCCTCTCCACATCCCGCTCTGATCCTCTCATTCACTGTCGACTCGCTAATTAGTCAAAAATGCCTCAAAAAAATCTTAAAAGCAGCAATTGAACAGCCAGGCACTAAGACCCTGAAGAGACCTTGGCTCACACTGTTGTCAAAACACTGCTGCTACTGCCCTCTGCACTCACATGCATGCACAGGAACACACACACACACACACACACACACACACACACACATAGTCAGCCATAATCCTATATTTGGCGTTTGATTTTCACATGGCACAAGAGCACTTCTGAATAAATTAACGCATGACTGGACAGAGACACCAAATATGTCTGTTTCTACCTCACAGTGTGTCTGTGTATGCGTGTGTGTGCGTTTCTGCTTGCTTGACTAGCAAGACCCGAGAGCTCCTAATCAGGACTGTGCCTGCAGATAGCCTGCTGAACACTCTCTCTCTCTCACACACACATAAACACACAAACACACACACACAGACTCACACGTGTGCACACTGTTGCTGTCATGTGTTAGTGTGTCAGCCAGGCTTGCGTAGCCAGAGAAACGTGACTATATTGGTAGCACATTCAGCATCCTAGTCCATGTCTATGTGTTAGTTTGTATCTGCGTGTGTGTGTGTGTCAGAGTAAAGCCAGGCGTTAGTCACGCTTGGTGAGATATGAAAGAGCAGGGGATCCTCTGCCGTAAGGGACTTCTCACACACACACACGTGCCTTCATCTCTCTCTCTCTCTCTCTCTCTCTCTCTCTCCCTTTCTCTATGTCTTTTCATTCTTTCTATCTCTCACATCACGCTCTCTCATGCTTTATTGGCATGAAGTACAAAAGTACTTACTGACAAAACAAGAACAGCTGATGACCAGATTAATTTAGCAACAATGAAAAAGTGACAGTAACAAATTGGTTAATAATATAAAGTCAGCCAATAACTAAGTCACTCAACCAGTAGTGGACTCAATTGTGCACCCCACAAGTCTCTGATAGTAAATATCCAGTGCATGTTTTGATCCCCTTTTTTGTTGCCTTTCTGAACATAGCTAATGCTATATGGTGATATAATATAACTGAATGGCGCAGTGTTAAAGAGAAACACTTGGACTGGGTATTTGAAGTTAAAAAAACAAACAGAATCCACATGGAATTAAAATCTAAGATCAACAAAAAGATGGAAATGTTCTTTACACTTCTAAAACTTATGATTGGAAGTATAAACAGAAAAAAAACAGAAAATGAATTATTTAAAAGCAGATGTGGTGAAAGTAGCATATCATGGCTGAAAAGTAAGACAACCAAGTATGAAATGAAAGTTATTTTAAATGTTTAAATTAAAGTTTGGACATAAATATCTTTATTAAATCTAAAACCTGTGATCTAATGGTTTACATATGTTTAAGGAAGTGCAGAAATATTTAAAGCTAGAGAAAGAGAAGACCTAACTGACTTCACCAAGGCTTCAGTCAGTATTCAGTAAAAATACACAGACCCGAGCAGAAAGGGAGGAACAGATTCATCTATTTTGAATGTGTTGAAATGTCTGACCTAGTTAAGGTGTGTTTGATTTATCTTCTCAGGCACTTAAACAGCCTCAGCAATGGACACATTGCTCGCAAGGTAAAATAAATGTAGTTCACCCTCGTGTAAAATGTCTCCCTCTCCCCTCTATGCACTGTTTGTGTTTATTATGCTTGTCTCTTGTCTTGTATCTTACATTTGCATGTGATTAAATGAAACACTGTATGTTGTCTGTGTCAGTGTCTCTCACTCTCTGGGGTTCAGTATTGTTTAACTAATCACTTCCAGTACTTATCCAAACACTGGTTTTGGTCTTGCCATTACTTGAATACAAGATGCCAAAATACGCTAGAAGAAAATAGTATTATTTTCATTATTTCTTTTAATTATTTTCAGCAGAGTAATTTTTCCATTAACTGCGATCCTTTTTAGTCCAAAGGTCAAATAAAGGACAAATATTCTTTACCTTTCCACACATAAGTTACAAGCTGGAAGTGCAAACATTAGCCAATTGTAGTGCATTTTGACTACATCTCCAAATTGCTGCTTTATTATACTATGCTGTTTTTCCTGCATAGCATATTGTTCCAATATTTAGTAGTAGTAGTCATGTCCCCAAATCAGCATTATCATACCACGTAATGTTTGAAATACTGTACTCCTTAAGTACTGTATATGTAATTATTTTTATGTCACTACATTTTGCTGTATCACTACTAGCCCTTTGTAAAGTTTGGTTAAATTTTTGAGCGCCAACTATTCTGCCACATTGTAAACACTATTATGAAGACACTTGACTGTATATACCACAGATACATCACAAACACGTCATCCCATACTGTCCATGACACCAGTCAGCAAGATACAGTATGGTTCAGTAGTAGTAGAAGTACTTCACACACCCAACTGGTCAATTTGTGTGGAAGACTGGTAAAATATAGACAAAATGTGATGTTCACTAAATCCAGCAAACTGTTATAAACGCTGACCTTTTTTCCCTGTTTCAACAGATAGTTACACATGTTGAATAAGTGGTTGTTCATCTAAAATAGTAAAAACATCCTTATTTAAGCATCATTATATCTCAACACTGAGAATTACTAGTCTGTCTTCCCACTCAAGACACTGATAATAATAAAAACATAATAATAATAAACAGGCGGATTTAAGTCTGCAAATGGATGACGGTAGGTGACCAACATGACCATCTGTAGAGCAACTTCTTTTTTATCCTCAGGACATACTCACTAGTTATCCTCTCCAGCTATTCGTGTAGAGGACATAACCAGTGCTCTTACAGTGTCAACCACTCGTGTTGACTCTTTCTCTGCCTCGCAGTTGTCTCTCGGCCTCACTCTACGTAACAGGCTGTCATGGTGAGGTGATCTAATAGGACAGAAGTGAAGTCCATACAATTATGGCCTAACTGCACACATACACAAATACACAAAGTCCATTGGTCCTACTGTATTTTCTTACAGTACTGTACATGAATTTGTCACCGGACCTTGAACAGCCTCCTCTATGTCACATCATCTTTTAATTCAAATCAGTGAAATTACATCACTGGTCTGACTGCTAACCTAATGTAACATATTTAAACATGTAAACAAAACCTATATTTTCAAAACAAATATATTGACTTTTTCTTTCTGCCACCATATTTCTCAAGCTCATGTTCAGCTTTCACTGTGCTATTTAGACAAATTTGTAGACCCATTTATGAAGTCATTTTTGGGTTAGCTGTGTGTTTAATGGCTATTCAGAGATGCAGCACAGTGTACCAACAGTTCCTCCACATCAAAGGCACAGTTCCTTAAGCACTTGGGTGGAACTTTAATATTTCATGTGTTGATTTTCCACTCAACAGTTTCAGAGTACTTTGCAAGATGATGACTGCATATTTCAGCCTGAGCTCATTCACTTAACATTGCCTGATGTTATGTAATTAGTCAGCCGGCATACTCATAAGGGATATGTGATATTAATTTAATTATGGGTCAGGGATGCCAAAGACCTGTCAAGATGCTACAGTTTTCACATTCATAATGAATTTAAGGCAGCTTCAAATTGTTAGAATATGGATTTACAAGGGAGACAGATGTGCAGAGGGACCTTAGTTTAGTTAAGTTTTAAGAAATGTATTTATTAGAGACACATAACAGGGGCACATAAGACCCATCCATCGATTTTCTACCTGCTTATCCAGTTAAGGGTTTTGGTTGTTTGAGCCTATTCCAGCATACTTCAGCAAGATAAGGTCTGCCTTCCTGTATGTACAAGGAAGGACATGCGAACTCCTCCTACATTAAGTGTTGGTGAGTTTGAGACCATGATTTTCTTTGCAACAGTGTCACTCAATCCACTGCACCACTGTGCAGCCATCCTCTGAGCTGTCCAGATACCAAACCTTAATACTTTTTTGGTACCAAAAGCTGCCAAGTCAAGTTGATCAAATAGTTTCTGATTTAAATAATATTTTTACCAATATTATGCTGTTCTTTGAAAGCAGCTTGTGTTTAGACAACATTTACGATTTGAGATGGTTGGCTTCTCTATGTGACTGTAAACAATGGAGGTTATGGAAAGTGTTTTCTTAACTTGGGGAATATTTAACAGAACAATACAGCACAGAGGCTACTGATCCTCACCGTCAAATAGCATAGAAACAATATATCAACTATAAGCTTAAACAATTTTGATAATTGAATAATCGTTAAAGAATGACTTATCAAATGTATGCTGGTACCAACCTCAAAATGTGACAAGCGAGTTGTAAGGAGAAAGTTGAAGAGGAGCACAGGAAGTGCATATTTGAGGTTAGGGGTTAGAGGTGATAACTTCTTTAAAAAACACGCATTCCCCAAGAACATAAAAATAAATTCAATAACTCTATAAAGATATGTATAACAGTAAGTTACATTCTCTCTGTAATTTTTTTAAAGATGGAAATAACTTTTAGTGGTGAATTAAAATGAATGAAGCATCAAATAACATTGTTACAGGGCTTACAGACAGCAGAACACAAACTTGCTTTCCTCTCTCCCTGTCTTTACCTCTCTAACAAACACAACTTGGACCTCTCTCTCTCTCACCTGCCGGCTACTAACTCTCACTTTAGTTTACCTCAACCCAGAGTTCCTTGACAAGCTTAGTCATTACCTCTTTCCTTCTCTCTCTCTCAGCACATTTTGCCTTAGTCAGACTCTCTCTCTCTCTCTTTCTCTCTCTCACTGTCCATTACTTTACCTCTACCCTCTGCACATCTCCCTTTCTCTCTCTCTCTCTCTCTCTCTCTCTCTCACACACACACACACACACACACACACACACACACAAACACACACACACAGCCCTCTACCTACCTTGCATCCAAACATCAGAGATATGGTGTTGTTGGTGCATGCTACTTTGCAGTGGCACAACATGTGGCTAATGTTAGCTAGCTGGTCCCGCGCTGGGGGGGCATCCTAGTCTTCATACACACACACATGCACACATGCACATGCATGTGTTCTATCAACCGCGCTCCATCCCGTCCCACAATCCCCCACTCCGCCGGCCCCCACCGCCCACCGCCCCCTGCCCCCCCACCGCCTGGCTACGGTCCTCAGCTGTGGCAGGCCGGCGTCCTCTCTTTCTCACTCTTCATCGCTCTCATCTTCATCATCATCTTCATCTGTGTAATCCTCATAGCTGGTCAGGATGCAGGGAGCAACATGGTCACTGTCTGCATGTGAGTCAGTGTATGCGTATCTGAATGTGTAAGCACATGTGTTTGTGTTTTCAGTGTGTTGTTGTCAGCGTGTGTAGGTCAGTCTGTTTGTGTTTGTGTGTGAGTGCGTGTGTGTGTGTGTGTGTGTGTGTGTGTGTGTGTGTGGAAATATAGTGTGCGTGTGTGGTTGTGCATGTAAGTATGTGCATGTGTGTGTCAGTATGGATGTGGTCTCTCTTGTCCTCCTCTGCAGCAGCAGTCTCAGTCCTCTATCTCCTCTCTCACTATCTGTGTGAGTCTGTGCCTCTCTCGTTCTATCGCTCCCCTTCTCTCTCTCTCTTGCTTTCTTTCTCTCTATCTGTGTGTGTGTTTCTCTCTCCCTGGCTTGCTCACTCTCCCTCGCTTCGCTCCACTGTCTCTCTTGGCCCGCCTCTCAACAGTAAGATCAATGAAAAACAGAAAGAAAGAAAGAGAAAGAGAAGGAGAGACCTGCACACAGAGGTGGAGGGAGGATTAAAAATGTGTCGTCCCTCTAGTGTCCCCCTACCTCTCGCTCTCCTGCTGCAGTGATGCTCTGCCTTGTATAGCCATACACCAGTAAGTGCGCGCGCACACACACACACACACACACACACACACACAAAGAGCGAGGAGGAGGGGGGTACGGGTACAGTATTATACGGGCTAGTGAAGATTGAATTGACCAAATATAACATTGGTGGAGAGAGACTGTTAGAGAGACATCAAGAATGAATGAGTGAGGCAGAGACAATGTTGTTACATCACCTAAAGTCACAAGCCATTATTTCCCAAAAAACACACATGCACACACACTACTGGGGTGACTTGTTCAATTGACATTTGAACACAGCATTGTTTTTGCGCTGGGACGACAATGTTGGCATACAGCCATTTAAATTACATTACATTTATTCATTTAGCTGACGCTTTTATCCAAAGCAACCTACAATTGCTATACATGTCAGAGGTCGCACGCCATCAGCAATGGGTTAAGTGTCTTGCTCAGGGACACAATGTTGGATGGGTCACAGTGGGAATTGGACCCGGGTCTCTCACACCAAAGATATGTGTCTTATCCACTGCAGGTGACCGGGATGCATGATCAGAGTTGCAGAGACGCTGTAAACAATTAATTAATTTAATGTTCCCATTAAACCAGCACAAAATCTTTACCAAAAAAATGCAGATATCTTACTCATTCTAAAAGTAGGTTGTCCCATCCACACTAACTGGGATGCCACATATTTACCCTGTCTGCCAAAATGTTGGTATAAGGCATTCATAATGTAAAATTTCAAAGCGCTAAAGCAACACATAGGGTTGATGGTGGTGTGTTGCTTCAGGTACTGCTGAGACATCAATGATCCAGGAATTCCAGTTTGAGTAACAGATCCTTGAGTTTGAAGGTTTATCAAGCACCAAAACACTTCAGAATACTCTGAGACAGGATATCAAAGCTCTGTAAAGTTATCATAGCAGCAATTATTTAATCTATTGCCGCAGCAATCGCAAGTACACAATACAAATACACCATTTATGTTACAAAATAATCTGCCATGAGTATGTTGTATGTATTTGATTGACCACTGGTGCGCATTGCCGGATTACGTCATGTTGCGGCAAAAGTTGAGCCAGGTTCAACTTTATTGCTGGACAACCATGCATTTTTTTGCTGGAGCCCTCTGTGCTGGCACCCCTGCTGTGTCGCCGGACTGGCCTAATTAAAATGAATGAGAGAGCTGCATTTTTTTCTTTGGTCCGGACATGGCCTTAGGTGGAAGTTATTGGCAGGACATCATCTCTGTATTCAATTATTAGTAGTGACATAGTGAAATGGGTACTGTTTTCGGCTGTATTTACTTTAAAAATGAAGGAAAATATAATTTACACACTGCTATAATAACATTATTAAACTCTCATTCAGAAGGAATTACAATATATAAGATCCCAAACTATGCGTTTACCAAAGAAATAAGTCACTAAGGCTACGTTCAGACTGCAGGCCAAAGTGACCCAAATCCGATCTCATATGTGACTCAGATCTGATCTTTTTATGACAGTGTGAACAAGCTAAGTCACATGGAATCTGATCTTTCCCAGTTCGGATTTGGGCCACTTTCATATGTGGTCCAAATCTGATACAGATTGTATCTTTTTAAATGCGAGTCTGGACACTCAGGTCGGAATTGATGTGACTTTGACGTCACTCTAGAGCAGCTGTTCTGCTGTATATGGAGCCTCTGTGAACGAAAAACCTCCACAAAAGCCATAATTAAACATGTGGCTCCTCTACCTCGCTATCATCTGCTCACAAATTCACTTTCTTACACTTGAAATCCACGGGACCGCGAGCTTTCTTCTGAGTTATGTGCATGATACTTGTCTGTGTGGACATAGTGGAGAGAGAGAAAGAGAGTGAGTTGTGTGGCAGTTGCGTTGTACAGCGCAAGAAACCGTAATGAAAAGAACAGAAAGTTGTGAACACTTGTCATAATTCGTGAGAAATGTGACCCATGAGAGGCCAATGAAATACGGGAGTGTCCCTTGAAAATTGGGAGGGTAAGCAAGTAGGAGCTAACCTGGGCTAACCTCTGTGGCTCCTTGTTTACTTCTGTACAACAGTGTGACGTCGTGTTGTTCTTCTGCACATGCGGGTCACTTTCAGGCCGCGGACAGTTCACACTGCCATTTGAGTCTGACATTTGGACAACAATAATGTGAACTGTCAAACAAAAAAATCGGATCTGGGAATAAAAATCGGAATTGAGCCTAGTCACCAAGTCACTAACTTTAGCATCTAGGTGGTCACAACTTATTACATATTTGGTACTAATTTAAATATTTGGCCAAAATTTGTGATCACAACAGAAAGTGAAGCAATTTAACTTTAGCCACATGCTATCTATGTGAACATTACATTGTGGAGGAGAGGAGAGGAGAGGAGAGGAGAGGAGAGGATTTATGGGGGATAAAGGACATAGGAAGTCAAACAAGTCAATGCGCACTCTTCAAGCGAGGCTCTTGATGCTGACGGCTGGGCCATCTGGACCATCACACACACAGACCCAAACACACACAGTAGTCTCTCTGTGGTTGTCTCTGTCTTCTCACCTCGACTGGAAAACAAACAACACAGCATGAGAGAGAAGACAGAGAGAGGGAAACAATGTGCGAGAAAGCAGAGGGTGTAGCGAGAGAATGGAGCAAACGGAGGGTGATTTTAAGGTCACTGACGGGAAATACACTGGGAAAGATGCTGAAAGATGGAAAAGAGGGGGAAGACAGGGAGAGACAAGCTGATACTATATAGAGGTAATTTGATACGTTTACTGATAAAGAATTCAATCCACAACCCAAGACTATGCCTCAAGTTACATTTAAAGCTGGTAATCAGTAATGAGAAATTATTTTTAGAAGGTTTTCCAACTGTACAGAGATAAAAGATGCACAGATAACACGCCTGGAGGAGCCAATTAAGTCTAGAAGTTGATGCAGGTAGACAAGTCGTATAAATAATGCAATGACATGAAAGGTTTTTCTGAGCATAGCAGGGACTTCTTGAAAAACATTCTTCTACATAAAGTTACACATGTAAAATGTGTGTGTTTTCTGTGTAATGCATTAATAATAAATTAATATTTGATGTTGATAATTGGTTAACCAAAATGCAAAGCTTAAAATCTATGTATACCAAATTACTAGATATTGTCCTTTTATTTAGACATGTTAGACATATTTAGACAATAAAAGAGTTTCATGGAGGGAACAGTGTGTTTTACATCTACCGTCATTAAGACTTTTAGTAATATTTGGTGTGCTGTTATATTTTTTAATGTCTCTTTGGTAGACTTTGTTTTCTATATGATTCATTATAAATTTTGAGTTACTTAATCTGGTCCAATTTTAAACCAGTAATCCATGAGATCCTCTTTTGTGTATTTGTTGAAGTTCACTTGTTTGATGGTGACATTTTTGGCATTCTATGCTTGTTTAGATGTTTTTTGCACTGCACATCATGAATATCACTCTTCAAACATTGAGGCCAACTACCTGAAAAAACTGGGGTCCTAAGATTTCTTCGCATCAGAGTTTAGAGGAATAAATGTAGGAGCTCTCATAAAATGCATACAGACTGATTGGTGCATTACAATATCAAAGGGGGCATATTACTATGAAAATGTTCTGGATTCAGACACTTTTCCGACATGTTTTTGTTCTTGGATTTATAGAAACTTCAAATTGGTTTCTTCCGGAACAAATTGGGAAGTTATGTTTATGTTTTCATAGAGTCAGCTTTGGGTCAAGTGCCACTCTTCCAAAAGTCTTGGCTTGTGCGTTAAGCTAGCCCTTCTGAGACCGGCTATATGAGCCCTCTGTGTTTGGACAGATGGAGATCCTGCTGATGTGTGTGCATACGCATGTAAACACACACACACAAACACACAAAAATACATTCATACATCTGGGATAGCCACAGGCATTTTGGCTCATGTAGCTCATGAAACATAATGTGAGTGTAAAGATATATGTGTGAAGAATATATCACACAGCAAACTACTAAAAAACAGAAAATAAGGAAGGAAGAAAGACTGAAGTAATATAAGAAAGAAAGAGGATGGGACAGAAAGGAAGGACAATTAAAGAAAGAAATGAAAGAGAAATGGAAGAAAGAGAGACAGAGGGAGAGACAGAGGATGCTACATCATGAGCCTAGCAGGCATGCACTACATGTTAACATTAGTAGGTCAGCCAGCACAGAAATAACTACACTGTGTATATGTGTATGTGGTAACCTCATACACTCACAACACACCAATCAGATTCTCCATTCCACAAAGTTACCAATCAAAAAAGACTCCATACATCAACATTTCAAATACAGTCATAAGATCAGCTTTTAGCAGCTGTGTATGTGTAGTTTCCACATGATTGCTTTTACCTCTATATATAGTATCTCTTCTCCTCTCTCTAAAATGCTGTGTGACGACACACCGACTCCGGCTTTAACCTTATAGCTACAAATATCAACTGCACAGCAGAAAAGTTTGAGGTTTCTCTCATTAAGGGACTGTCATAATATTTCATTCCAAGGGACAAATAGCCAAAGTGCAGTGTTAAGTCTCTTCCGAATAGCTTGAGTACCCAACATGTTGGTGTGTTTGTCATGCATATAGTGCCACTGTGTGGCTAAACACAGACACAGCAGCACCTGGGCAATGTATTCTAAATATAAATTTTATCTCAGTCATATCTATTTACTTGTGTTTTTAGGGGTCCATCATTTCATTTTTCTTCATCTTCTATTTCTCTGATAAAATGTTCATGCAGCAAAAACTGTAATACCAAAACGCAAAATTGGCAGGTGGGATGCAAATTCCACTCACCGCTCAGGAGCAGAAAATGACACTAAGGAGCATAAAGTGACCTCAGGGTGGCAGTGAAACAATCAAGTTTACATTTATCTGCTTGGACCCGGATCATTGCCTCTTGTGTCTTTTGTTTGTTGTTAAGTTTTTTGCTGACATTGTGGGCTTATAACATCTTATTAAAATTTTCCGCAGGGGTCTATATGAGCTGTAATAATGAAAGTATGCATGAAATACTGTATAAAAATACATTGCAGTCTCTCTGGATCTGAATGTAGACATAGAATGGCTGTAAACATATATTGACTGTCTAATGAATAATTACTAAACTCATATAATACTGTATAATGAATAATTACTAAACTCTAAAAAACTAAAAAAAAGGACTTATTTAATGAAAAATAACCAGTTGGGTGATAGCCACATCATGTGAAATACTTACATATGTATTACAGATGTAAATGCATTGTGTGTAAAAACAGTCACTTGAAGACAAAATGATCTTTTCCACAGTCTCAGTCTCAACGAATCAGTATTTCTACTGCAATTGCTGCATTTATACGACTGGCAGCACTACAAAGCAGTACAAGATGGCCACGCTCATCATTTTGACATGTTAAATGGCCCTGATCTGTTCTTCAAATTATCCTGACATGCAAGGACCATGGGGTCACAATGCCATGGCGATTCTAAGCTGTTTAATTTCCCCCTCTTTAAGAGTCTTAAAAGCAAAGCAGCAGAGCTAATTGTGCCTAGCTTTATCTGGTTCTCTCATGTCCCTTTGTTAAATGTGGGACTTGTTTTCCAATGTGGTCAATGAGTAAAGTTAGTGTTCTTTAGTAATTTAGTGGAGTTTAGTGTCCATCAGTGGTTAGCATGTGCAGTTCAGAATAGAAGTATTTGGGTAGCCACACCAGGAAATTATATATTAGCAGGAGGCTACCATTAATGTTTAAGTCATAACCTTTGGCCCTGGACTAATTCCTCACAATTACTCTTCTCTTCTTGGGTGCCATCCTCTGTGATTCCTAGCACCTCTGATACAGTTCTGAAGAATCAAGAAAGGAAGGATTACAGTCTTTCAGAAGGACGTGACACATTTGCCTCTGAAACAGATATGCATAGGTGCCAACATCTACTTTGACTGATTAGTATCAAGTGGTGGAAGAAGTATCTAGCACCAATACCAAAATGTAAAAATACACCATTGCAAACCAAGGAAAAGTCCTGCATTTAAAATTCTTATCTTCTTTATGTAAAATTGTTATCTGAAAAGTAATTAGTAACTAAAGCTGTCAAAAAATGTAGTGGAGTGAAAAGTGCAATATTTCTCCCTGAAATGTTGTGGCATAGAAGCATAAATTAAAAATAAAATGAAAATACTCAGGTAAAGGACAAGTATCTCAAAATTGTATTCAAGTACAGCACTAAAGTAAATATACTTATTTAAATTCCACTATCAAATAATAAAGAAAGAAAATACAGAATGTTTTTGAAGTGTGTTACTATGTTTTGGCTGTGTTTTCACAGTGTATTACAAAAGGATCATGGGACAAGTTCATTTGTTCACATACACAGCAGATACTATGTAAACACACACCTCGTTTGCTTTAAAACCAAACTAAATGTGAATGAAAAACACAGATCTAACAGAAATACACAGATAATAGTCTACTGGCCAGTCATTACTGACGTTGATTTGACCTCAGTTGCCCTCTGTTGGCCTTGCTACTCTCAACTATATCTAGAAGACTCTATCCCTCATGCTTGGCCTCAGCATCCCTGACAGCTCCTTTATTGCTTTGTTAGGTGATTTGTCTTCAATCAAAATATCATATGTATAGTTATTATAAAAGAAAAACAAATACAAGACTCTTCTGAGACTTTTCTGAGGGAACCACACCTAAAAAAAAAACAAATAAAAAAGAAAAGAAATTGCAATTAAAAGTTAGTGAAGATACATTACATTGATTGAGGATGCAGAGTTGTAATGGTCCATCTTCACATGTATCCCTCTTGCTGGCCCAGTATATGTGTAGTTCTTCACAACAGGAGTGGATCTCACAGAGCAGAGAGCACATTTAACCTTTCGCTGATGGTCTCATAAACTGAGCCAACCTGTGACAGCAGTCCTACATTGCTACAGCTACATAGCTCTGGGCTCAATGGATCTACACCTGCATTAGGAAGTTCTCTCCCTCCCCTCCTCTCACGCCTTCTCCGCTGATTAATATTTCAGCCGTAACAGCTCCACACTGTTACACCACAGTGCCAGTTGGACATTTGCACAGATGGATGGATCGGTGGATCGGTGGAATGTACATGGCGTTTCCAGTAAATCCAGTAAAATAAGGTATGCGAGTAACTCGTGCTCATGCACTTGCTTGCATACTCGATCTCTCTCCTTGCTTCGGTCTTTGTGTTTCTCTCTCTTATTTTTTTCTTTCTCTTTTCTCCTCTTTGTCCATCCTAAAATAGCTCCACCTCTGTAAAGTCTATTAGCAGCCTTAGGTAAGCCTCTTAGGAGAGACTCTTGCTCTCTTGGAAAAACGGAAGCCAGTGACACTCAGTAAGACCAAACAACTATCACACACTGATAAAACCAGGGTGGGATTTAAAAGTGGATTTTAAAAGAGGATTGGGAAAGACAGAGAAGAGAATGTTGATTGAAAGTAAAATCACTGTATTATATGTTTGACAACAATCTCGACACGCATAGATACTACTGAATATACATGTTTGAAAACTGAGTATCCATTATTTGAAGGATTTTAGTAAACACATCCATGAGTAAGGTGCTGCAAGATTTAGCTTTGATATTTATGTCTGGATTAGAAGTGCTTGCAACCTATTGGATTGGCCTGAACTTTCAGGTTGAATGTAATTGTATCGTTGTTCATATGTCAGCACTGGAAACACATTGAATCGTTGTTACTATTAATGTAAAAGTATATTTTAGATTATTAGATGTTCCGTTAATTAGTGCATTCAGGCCTGGATATTAAAACCTCTCTTTATTTATGCATTTTTCTGTTTACCTAGTATGAAAATGGTAAAAGAATTAAAGAGGGTCAGAGGGGGTAATGGGAAGAAGAATCTGGATAAGACAGAATGAAACAGCCTCGAGCAGTAATCTAGCGGTCTTGAGCTCAGGGAACACCCTCTGTTTTTTTTATCTATTATCTTAATGAGATAAACGAGATTAACCAGATGACTGTGAGAAGGAATCTTCTTAGACTATCTGCCAACAGACTGCAGACTTATTTGTGAGTGTGTATATCTGTGCGCTACTGAGAGTTTGATTCTCTGTCCAGTCTCAAACTCACAATCCCTGTGTTTGCCAGCATGACAGAAGGTTGTGCTCCTAATAGCTAATAAGCAAAGTCATGATGGCTGCAGACAGTGCTTCTTAATAAGGAGGGAGGGTGACCTGTAAGTCACCTAGAAGCGTTTGACTTTTAGGCAGATAATGTGGCATAAATACCTCAGCAGAATCCAAGACAAGTCCACGAATAAGCGCCATCAAGACTATGCTATGTCCCAAGACCAAGCTTGAAATAGGATTAATCCCCACATTTAATGTTTTTTTTTATTTTGTTAACTATGTATAATATAACCACAAGAATCAGGACAAACAACTGTTGTTTGAATGTGCAGGATCAGGTGGTGTGGTCTAATAAGCATTATGGAAGAACAAAGTATGTGAGATGTAGTAAAAAGTGGAAGACACAAGGCAAATCAGGTGACAGAATAACAAAATTTACAGTGAAGATCTGTATCAGTGGCATCCCTCTCGCTCTCACTCACATTACTATATCCTTTAGTTGGTTTTGTTTAAGTGTCTGTAAGGCCGTCAAATAGTTTCAGAAACCCCCTCCGCCCATGTCTTTCTGATGTCAGAATTTTGCAGAGTGCGTCCAATAATTTCTGTAACTTTCAGAACCCAACATTGTGATAAGCATGTCCACTTTACACAGCCTTTATGTGTGTTATGTGTGTAAAGGTGACAAAGTACAGAATGCAGGATTTGAACTTTTCTCTCAGGCTCTCTTTTTTTCACATAACTAGTTCCATCACATTGTATCATCATGTTGTACAAACTACAGTAATGCAATACCATCATTGTCTTTGAGGAGAGATTGTCCTAAAGTGTGCTCTGCTATCTTTATTTGAGCGATTATGCCATGTCCCCTCGACAAGACAGAAGGCTTTTCACCCTCCTTTCAACTGTGGCCATTTAGAACATTTCTGAATACCTTTGCCTTTAGATGAGGTCAGAAGACACGCCGTACAAAAAAGTTCGCTCCATGCATTCCCTGGCCTTTACACCTCATAATATTTGCAGTTATGTTCTAATGAAAGCACCTTTATGATATAATTCTCCATCCATCCATTGTTTAAACTTATATTATGCAGGGTCGTGGGGCGCTGGAGCTTATCCCAGGTCACACTGGTTATGCTGCTTTTAAATGGGCCATGCATTTCTAGGCATGCACATGTGTGCATAATGTATGTGTTTAATTTTGCAGCCTTCTTAAGCCAAGTATTCTCTCCTGCCTTGAGACCATTCAGCCAGTCAGTCAATCACTGAATCAGTCAGATATCTACACAGACAGCCAGCCAGTCAGATAGCTAGTCTTTTGAAGTGTGTGTCCTACCAACCCAGTTTCTTGTCTCTCTGGGTGTCACATGTTGTCAGACCAACAGCTTGGCATTCCCATTAGAGTCGCTTCACTAGAGCACAAGATATCACCTTATAGCCTGTTCATTCACACAAAGTACAGCGCCCCATCTGTGTAATAAGCAACCTGTCAACAATTTGATATGGCTAATTCTGACTAGGTGCATATAGTTTCCCATCATCTACTAAGCATGTAGTTTATTGTGGAATGCTTCAGTTGGATTTGCTAAGTGGAATCCCCAAAAGGACTGCAGGTCTTTACAATGAAAAAGATCATGTGAGGACATTTGGCACATTAAAAGCTTAGCACACAATACACACACAACTTCAACATAAAAATTAAAGTGATGGCTGTAATGAATGAATGAATGCCATCGCGAGGTACAATGATCACAAAACCATGACAATTTAGCTAAATTTGATCTGAGGCTGTACACTGTCACACCCTGATCTGTTTGTCTTCTCTGCCATTCTCCTCTACTCTACTCTAACCCTCTTCCTGTGTCTCACCTTGGTAGTGAGGATACAGATGCAGTCCATCCTCACCAGTCCGACTGGCAGACTTTCACCGAAACATCTTCCAGCTTCAACTTTCCCGTTCCACCACTCCACCACTCAGCCGCTAGTTGCTGTTGGTGGCATCCTTCTGTCGTCTGTCCGTCTCTGTCGCCTCTTTCTCTTCCTCTTCTTTCATCCCTGAATCTCTCTCTCCTCCCTTTCTCATGTCCTCTCCACCTGTCCTTTCATCAGAGCAGCCAGAGAGGGCTTCTCCACTAAAATAGAGGCCGACTCGGAAACATGGCAGCTGTCCCAGTGCACCTCCACCCGCCCTCTTGTTTTCCAGCTGCTGTCTTCGTTTTATGGCAGCTGGTAGCCACATTTTGACCTCAAAAAGTGAATGGTTCAGAATATATATCTGCACACATGCACAACACACTCAAAAACAAAAAACAGAAAGGCAAACATGCAGTGACAGGCGCAGAAACGCATACACATGGATGCACAAGCAAACACTCACACAGACAGACGTGTATACACAGACATAAGCACACACTGAAATACATATTACTACACACACACACACACACCACTCTGATGTTTTATCAGGTCAGTCTCTGTTTTGCAGGAGTGGGGGGTTAGACTGAGTGAACAGTTACAGCAGTATAGCAATGGATGCTCTACTTTCTACTTTGATTGTGGGTATTGGCGAAGTTGAAGCTCCATATGCACCCTGAAGCTTCACACCGAGATGGGATTACACTCACTTAGGATATTGGGCTTTTTCTAGATACTCAACAACACTGCAATTGATGTTGGATTTGGAACCTTACAACATACTGTACTATACACTCCATGGAAGACCAGCAGAGCACAGAGAAATAGGAAAATGGGGTGGGAAGCCAAACACCCAAATCTCCTGCATAAAACAAACACACACATACACACAATTTAAAATTTTTTCCTGTCCTACTCTACTTCTGTATGGCTCCACCCTCCACTGGCCCTGCACTCATTGTTGGTTTTCTCCTGATGCTCACTGCTGCCAACAGAAAGTTGTCAGTCTGTCTGCACTGGGTTGTGCTAATGAGCATTATTTTTGGGTAGCAATTTCTTCTACAGCAAATGTGTTTCATTTCTTTCAAACTTAACACTTGTAACAAAATTTCTTTTTTTGTCGATTACACTGATAAGTGACTATTGTGCATCTCAAAATAAAAGAACCACCCCAATTTCCAACTGTTACTGGATTCATTAATTAGGAACACAGTTACCGCCAACCCCAACATAAGCAGTATTCAGCTGGCGGGTACAAATGATGCCTGATGCACATATAGCACTATATTCACAAGCAACTTTAGTATAAAAAAGATTTCCCGAGATATGGACTATCAGCAGCAGATGAATGTAACTTGGGTCAAGCAGCCTATACCACACAAAACCATTCAATTCCCATGTCAGCAAGATCAACACAAAACTAGTTGCATGAGCTCATCTCTCAGCTCATTCTGCTGACTCAAAAAATTGAATAAAATGTTACTGAACTGAATTGATTCCCCTTGTCATATTATGTAATGCAATGTAAGCCACTGTTCAAACAGCCAGCATGCGTAAACGGTCTGTCCGTCTAGGTCTAATTCTGCTCTCTGCAGCCCCAAGCAGCCTTTTGATTTACTGCTTCAGCAGGAGTTGTCACCACTAAACACATGTATGTAATTTCACGTAGGGGAAGTGATATGTTACAGAAGAAGCAACAAAAATCTTTTATAACAATGATTCTTGTATTCGAATTAGCAGGGTGAACAGTATTTTCTTCATAAACTGCATTCATAAATAACAAGACAAGCTGAGCACAGGCAGGCAGGAGAAACAGCCATTATCAAGAAAACCTTGCCAGTGATGGTTAGGAAGATAAAAAAAAATACTAAACCAGCCCTAGTTCTGACAAAAATGTTTTGCTGATCCTACATACTGATCTGTTGAGTGGAATGTTTTCAGGTTCAAAAACAATCATGACAGCATAATCTCTTACAAGCAATGATAAGCTGAAGTTGCAGCACCACAGGGTATCATGACAAATGTATCTGCTGCCAATCAATCTCTGCCACCTAAACATATAAACATCAATAATGGGAGCCTTAAACAGTACATAACTAAACCTGACAAGCTCTCCCAAGCACATGGAGATATTGGAGGCTATATTTTCATTTAATAGTAGTTTCTTTCAAACTCAGGAGAGAAAACATAGCCTCACCTCGTTTCCAGAAGCGTGCAGCCCTACTTGCCACTCAACAATTCAACAACTCAACACCCACCTTTGGATACGTAATAGACTCTGCTTTTAACTGTGGAGAGATTTTCTGCACGTTTCTTCCATTACCAACACAAAACAACTACAGTTGTCTTACCTTGTTGGGGGTCAGTAGGCTGTTAGCTGGCCTGGGGCTGGCGGGACCATGGATAGGGCTAGTGGAGGTGACTTTTGGTGGCCCTGGGCTGGTTGGACTAGGTACAGAGATCAAGGAGAGAGGGTGTCTGAATTTGAACTGTAATTCTGCTGTACTACTACACTGAACTACAAAAACATTTTCATTATACAAAGTGTAGCATTTAATAGCTAACATCATTTTTTGTGTTTACATAAGTTTTCAATTAAAACATTTTTATAAAATAAATGCATATTTTATTAATTTCTATCACTGACTGAACAGAAATGAAAAGCGTTGGGAATGAACCTATACTGAGTTTATCAGTCAATTAGTTTTGTTGTTTTAAACAACAGGGATTGTGTGCTCTCAATTTTGGTTAGTTAGCATGAGCAGCATAACCAGATAAAGAAAAGGACCACCTGTAGGAACTCAAACTTTGTCAATGGCAAATTAATGAAAAGGCTAAGAAAGTTCGTAGCACAGTTTTTTTCTCCACATTATCTTTATTCAAAGCATCAACATGATTGTGATACTGTCAGCACAATGTTTGATCAAACTGTGACTAAAACATTTTTTTTCTTTTGTCCACATCTTTGGTGTAAATTGCTCATTGCTTCAGAGTTTTGCAATGAATTTCCTGGCTGGAATTAATCAATTAAGACTGTAATATATCAATTGTAAAGTCTTGTTTGCTAATCTACCCTACTAACAATTGAACTGTATGCTCATTTGTTGGACATACCTCAGATGAGGTCCTTTTGTCAAAGCTCCTGGAGGAACTTTAGGGCTGCGGATGCTGAAGGTAAATCTTCCCTGGTTGGGGCTAGTTGGACTCGTGCTGGCAGTGACTATGCCTGGGTCCTTGCTGGTCGCAAGAGCTGTAGTGATTATGGTATTGCCAGTGACTCTGTTGAGACCAGGGTGAGTGCTAGGAATACTGCTTGTAGGGGTAAGTTTGTCTGGAGTGGCTGGAGACACAAGGCCTTGGATGGTGCTGGAGATGAGGGCTGAGACAGTCACCAAGTTGAGGTCTGGAGAGACAGAACAACTTTGTGGATGGGTGGTTTCTGAAGAAAGATCAGGGTTGGTAGCAGTGAGATGTGCCTTTGTTCCATTCAGTGATACTCCACTTCTTATGGAGCCAGTGGGGGTTTCTATTTTGCTCTCTGTGGCTCTAGGGGATGTGGCAACAAAAGGAGAAGACGGCTTAGGAGTCTCTGATGCCAATGATTCGGAGGGTCCCAGCTGGACCGGAGGGAGAGGAGCACGGTACTTAACCTTGGCTGACTGTGACCGTGTAATGGACTGTGTAGTTGGGGAAGACGGCTTTGTTGTAGGTGTTCCAGATGGGATTGGAGGGGCAGGGGATTTGATTGACTTGGGTTTGGGTGTCAGAGGCTTTGGCTTAAACGATCCTCCAGAAGCTTGGGGGCTCAGGGGACCAGAGGAGGGCTGTGGCTGAATTGAGGGCTCTGTTGGCAGGTTACAAGAGGCAGGGAGGTTCCCTGGATGGTGTGTCTGGTCCCCTGGACCTTCTGTCTGGTCCACAGAGCACTTGCTGTCTGCAAAGATGGTCAACTCGTAGTACTCCTGAATGTCTGGAAGGAGAGAAGGAGATTAGAGCCATGATGAATGACTAAAGAGTTTAGAGCATTAATAAATGAGGTTATTTCTAGGGCTGGGGTGCCTGATTGATGTAATTGGCGACGGAAATATGTCGATTCACAGAACATGCGACAACCCATCCCAATGAAGTGCTGTTCCTGGTCTAAGCAGGAATACCACCAGAGAACAAGCTGCAGCTGAAAAAATTTACCTACAACCACCTAAAGTTTTTAGACCGAGACCCAACAATGTGGTACTCTGTAAGCTCTGCAAGTTTGAAATGGCTTATCACATCAGTACAACTACTATGCAGCAACTCTTGAAGCAGCATGAACACAAAAGCATCCTAGAGCAGTTTGTCAAGACAGCAGCTGCAGCAAGACAGCACTGCAAATTGATATCTTAAATTTATCAACACGGGGAATGTGTTTATGTTAGTAGTAGTCACTTTAAAGTGATTTTCTGCACTGCTGCTGTTATGGTAACTTAACATTGCACCATGCATCATCTAAAGTTAAGCCATTTTATATTTTCTGTTTACAATACAATAAAAATTTTACTTCATATTACTCATGTCATATGGTTAACCATATGGAAATGGTTATGTAATAACCATTTTAAATTTATACATAGAAATTAGACTAATTTTAAATTATGCCACTATTATCATCATTCTAATGTGCTTCATGTGTGTCTTTTCAGGATGACGATTGAATAAAATATTGAAATCTTATTAACTGCCAATTAAATTGATAATCAACTAATCTTTCCAGGCATATATCTATGTAAAACTCAAAACATTTTCTGGTTTAAGCTTCTCCAAAATGAGGATTTGCTGGTTGTTTGTCTCATATTATTGTAAACTAAATAGCTTTGTGATGACATTTCTTTTAATATTTTTACATTCCTAACCCTAACACTAAACAATTGATTGATAAAGCAGTTAATGGAAAAATAATGTGGAAATGTATCTATGATGAATCTATTATGATTATTGTTTTCATCATCCAAATACAGTAATAATTATTAAGATCTACTGTATATTGTACATTGCATTCAGATGCAAGCAAGTGCTAGTCACAAAATAGTTGGATTGCTTTTACTTTTGCGATAGCAAGGTAATTGGTAGAGAAACTAAAGTAAACACAGCTGTTGACCTCTAGTGGCAGCACAAGCATACTGCCAACATGGTTACAGTAGAACTGTAGCTCTTGTATTTAGGGGATTCCCACATCAAAGAGGAAATGTTAATACCACTGTCATTTCCCTTTTTAGAAGTAACCACACTGACAAAATGTATCAAAGTCACTTTATGATTCATCTAGAGGTTTCACTTCCCCCTAGATATTCTACACTTAATCACAGACATGGTTGTGAGCTTAGGCTGATTTCTCAGATAAGTTTGGTGGTCATAAGAGAAGATAAGAGGTACAGTATATGAGAAGAGGAAAGGGAATATACAGACGGTTGGAGTAGGATGTGTAAAAAGAAAAGGAGAAGAGTGAAGACACAGAGAATTTAAGTACAATATATAAAAATGACATTAAAAATGGCATCAAGGATGGAAATTACACAGTGAAGTAACATACAGTCACATCTATCCATGTCACATCTATCCAGGATCAAGAATAAAGTTAATTTATTTATCATTATACAACACAAGTTGTACAACGAAATAGAAGTTTGTAGTCATTTCATGCTACACACACAGAATATAACAAATAATAAAATTTATATTTGAATGTAGCGCTATACACCCAAAAAATTATTCTGCAGTGGACTTTTTGTATTTGCGTCTGGAAGAATGTAAACAGCATCAATAAGATAATGATAATAATATGGTAACAACATTTGGGAAAGTGCCTATCCACATTGGCTGCGTTTGAGCACCAAACATCATCGATGGAGTCTCTTATTTTGCTGGAGTTTTGAACATCAGACATAAAGATGTGAGCACAACAGTCTCTAATTTCCTGTTGCTTGGCCAGCATGAGTCCCATTTAATCCAGACAGGTGTCATGCTAGAGTAGTTACCCTCTGACTGCAGTCAAAGACCATGGTGCCCGGTCCAGTTGATCTGGCTGGGTGGATCATCCACTGCTCTTTAATCCAAACCCTGGCTTCCTTTTCCGATGACTATGTTTCAGCAATAAAGCGAAAAAAAAATCTCACACACACTCAGTGTGTGTGTCAGATATAACACTGACGACAGCTCCATTAAAAGTCAAAGTCACAAACAGAAACTCATGTTTAGTGAACAGCACACACACAATGTGCATAAACACATAAACACAAAACAGAGAAAGGAGTGTTAATGTAACAGCTAAAGGTGTGGGCGTGGCACAAAGCAGGTGGGAACAGAGACTAAGAACCAGTTTGTCGTCATGCACATAGCCATACAGACACACGTGTGCCTAGTGTTTTCCTTCAAATAGGCAACAGTTCACCACAAGCAGAACTAACCAGTTAGACACAGACTGATAACTCTTGGCAGGAATTTGTACTTGCTACACATTCTCTAAATTAGTGCGTACTTTCTACAAAGGGCCCTGTGTTTACTGTGACAGACAACATCACGCCTACATCTGTGGGTTCGGGGGCCTCACTGCAGAAAAATGTCCTAACTTCTTGTCCTATCTTAATTTAAGATTCATAAATAGGTAAAAATCCTATCTTTCTATCACAGAAACAATTCCTAAACTCAGGGCTCTTTCCTATCCTATCTCAGACCTTGTATCTTATCTAAACTAAATCCTAACTAGAACTATAAAAAAAAAACTTTTCAATTGGCCCTTGTCCTGTCATGCCTGTGTCTCAGTTTAGAACATGCATGAGTCTGCCTGTATCCTTGATAACGGCTGTCTCACTTTGCTTGTCACCGCTAGATAGCTTGCTATAGAGCAACAAATTATGGCCGTTCAATTTTAGCGGCAACTCTGAGTCATTAATCAATAAATCGTGTCAGTGAAGGAGGGGAAAATCCACCTTTTCTTCCCAATTAGGCCCAGGGTAAAGATTTGAAAGCCCATTAAATTCAACATGGTCCAGGAAATTTAAAGGGTCATCATATGGTTTGAGAAGCCTTTCAATCATAAGATTTCGGCGTTCATGTTGTTCCTCATTTTCATTGCAATTACATACCTAACAACAGTGGTGCTGCCAGTTATTTTTTATGTTTGACAGGGTATATGCCATCATAACTTGGGATTCCATACTCAGTAATTAATTATTCAGTTAGGACGGTTCTGTAGCTAAATTCCTATCCATTTTCTGCTGAATAGGCATGTGATGGCCTAACATCTTGTAAACAACATGAAAACTAGTGCTACCCATTTACAGAAATCAAACAGTGCTCCTCTCCTTCACTTATGATCAAACCAAACCTTTTTATCTTCATTTGGACCAAAGCAAGTTCCTATCTTCAAGCCCTCATATACAATCCAAAACACATAGTATTCTGGCTTCCTGACTTACACACTGCACTGTTCCGTCAAACAAACAAAATGCAAGGAAAACAAACCTGGCTGCAGAGTAGCACACTGAGTTTATGAAGTTAATTTGAAGACCAGCACAAAAACCAAGCTAATAACCAAAACCGCTGCTAGGATAACTGGTCTCCCCATACCCAACCTAGCAGAACTAAATATTAAGGCCATTGCACGCATTGCAAGCTCAATAACACAGGAAATCGTCGGGAATGAACACCCACTCAATCACCATCTTACCCTACTGCCATCTGGGCCCAGGTACAGAGCACTGAGATGCAGGAGGGCTTGCTTTGGGAAAAGCCTAATCCAGTCAGCCATGTCGCCTTAAATAAAAGGCCTTGCTGAACTGGCATGAGAGTGCGCTGTTGTTTGTCATTGTATGTCATTAATGTGTGCTGTTGTTGTCTGATCAGTTCAACCAAATCACAACAGTGGCATCTAGCCATGCAGACAATTTCTATTTTATTTGCCCAGGTTTAAGATAATGTAATTCAATATTACATTTGAAATACTGCTAACAAAAACCTCTTTCAATGAACAGTATCCAAGCTATCCCAGCTACACTGTGAGCAACACAATCAACAAGTCACTCAAAGAGATATTTCATCTCTTACAGATGTCAAATCCAAGCATCAACGGAGTTGTCAAGAGATAAAAGCTAACCAAGCCTTCAAAGTGAACTTGTCGTAATGGTAGGTATCTAAATGGATGTAGAGAAGAACAGTGGGTCACTGGGTATATGAACAAACAGATATCCTTACCAAGCAGAGCACTAAAGAGCTGACTTTGGAAAACATTGATGACTCTGTCCAGAGACTGCTGGAGCTGGTGGTCTTCCTCCACAGGGCCTTGTTTGGTCAGGCTCTGATTCTGCTGTCTCTGGTCAAGTTTGACCCGGTACTGCTGGAGAAGCTCCAGGGCTCGCTGAGCATCTAAATACAAAATACACATGTAAATAACAAAAACCTTTTGACCCCATAAGTAATGACAGAAAAGGAAAGACAAAATTCCCCAGGCAGTCTTAAGTAGAGCAAGGAGATTATGTGCTGTACATTAAAAGCCTCTACTTAATTGAGGATTACTATGGTAAAAAACTCGAACTGGTTTAGACCTCACAGGGTCTTCATCAGAGTGAAGTTAATAAAAGACACCTGGCTCCACACAGTGAGTGTGACACAGGTGTTAGTCTGTCAATAGGCCTTTAAAATACCCCATCTACTTAAAAATATCATAGAATGTTTTCTTTCCCTTTCTGCCTCCCTGTTTTCAGTTTTCAACATCAATGCAGAATTGCACATTAAATTAAAGTAAGGTGTTCTTTCAGTACTGTACATGGATGTAACAACTGTTAGCTTTAGAAAGGTGAATTGAGGTGCACATGTACTCTCAGCTCCTGAGGTAAAATCACTACGATATATTACATTAAAAATAAAAACAGGAGTTTTGAGTGATATTTTTAACTTGTCTTAATTATAATGGTTATGTGGTAAATTCTGAAAATTCAGCATTTTTATTTCACGTTATTGCATTCTGAAATGGTAACTACTAACATTTTATTACCATGGCTTTGTGTAACTCTCATGCGGAAGGGCATGTGGGCAATATAGTTTATGGTGTAAAGAAAGGCTGCAGACGGCATTCCAGGCTCCATGGCAATCTTAACATCTGATTAAACCGGAAGCACTGCGGCTTCTTGCAGTGAAGATGTCAAGCCAGACGACATTCAAAATTATTTCTTATTTATTGATTATATACGTATCTATAGCCCAATAATATATCAAGCAGAAGTTTTCAGATAAGCCTATTAAATATGTGCACATTCACACAGATTAATAGAGCAGCATGCAATTAACATAAGGCAGAGTCGGGAAAATATTGAGCTGAATTCTCTCCATCTAAACTTTGTGCGTTTTAGTGCATAATGCTACCAGCTAATAGATTATAGGTAAACTAAAGCAGATTTAAAAAATGAAATTAAATGCTGTCAGGTAGATAACGCGTGCCGTATTAACCACAATTCGTGAATAATTAGTAAAGGTTCTTAAATTATGATCTATAAGGTGTAGGCCTATGTGTCGACCAATTAACAATTCAGCGTTACATTACGGATGTCGTAGAGAAGTTTCGTGCTCTAGCGTTGTCCTTAACGCTAAAGAGAGGTTCGTTGACCTATAACCAACAACATCAACGCAACCTTTTAGAGTGGTTAGAACAGTTGCACTTGATATATTTTCTATAACAAAACAAATTTTAAAGAACAGAGATGAAAATAAAGCCAAAGAATTATCAAACATTATATTTACCTTTCTGTCGCACAGGCATGGTGAGTCGCACAGTCCTCCTCCCCCCGGGCTTGTGTCGGTCTGCGTCGCTGTCACAGTGTTATCTGTTATTACAGATGTGTTCGCCTGTCCCGGGACAGCCTGCCTCTAAACTGGGACACCGACCTGACACCAGAGTCTACACCAACTTGTCTTTTCATCAAAAGAAAAACTTTACGGAGTGTTTGAAAGTCCGGGAAAACCGTCAAAGCGGCAGAGAAAAGAGAAACTGTCAAACGTTGACATCAAACGCTGACAGGCGCCGCGTGGACTTGGTACCCGGAGATGTCGCTTGTTTTGTTTTTTTCACTCGTCGTCTCTTTTACTCTCCCTCTGTCTCGCTTTTGTAAAACTAGTTCTCCATTTCTTCATTCAGGTGACTTGACTCAAAACGCTGTCCAACCGGTTCTTAGGCGGTCCTGTGGGAAGAACACAGAAATACGCACGCAAGCACACACGCACGCACGCACGCACGCACACACACACACACACCTACCTATAAGTCCCTAAAAGACACACACATTCATGCACTGGCCTCAAAGCACTATTAAAGCAGGTTTGAGAGGCTCTTCATAAGCAGCTTGTGAATGTTGGTGGTATTGTCATGTTTTAAACAGCTATATTGTGTGCAGTGAATAAAAGAACATCTAACATCTAATCCACTCAACTCTGAGTATAGATTTGGGTTTACAGATACTGATTAGACAGTTTTAGATCTAAAACCTCTCATACAGCCCCCAGTGTCATACTTGTTGATTAAATTAGATATTTAACTGTACAGATATAAAACAAAAAGTCTGGTCAAATTTATAGCAAATGCTGGGTGTGTAGGGTTGATATATATTATGGTACCCCTATGCTCACACACAAAACACAACACAATCTAAAATGCAAGGTGTATGAGGGATATAGTTGAAATGTCACAGGTGTAATCCCACGGGCTGTCCAGGCAAGCCTGTGAATTTGGCGGTCATGGTAAATAGTTAAATTGTGTTGAGTAGATTAAAGATTCTCTATCCCAGGTGTGTTGATCTCTCAGCCTAGATCCATGTCAACTAACATTACCAGGGCCTAGTTTACCCAAAACAATGCAAAATGAAAACAAATCCTAGATGAGTTTATGTGTGGCACAGCAGAAAATCAAGTAGTACTTAAGCATCTAACTCATTAAAGATTGGTTAGATAAAAGTTTTTATTTTTAGTATTTTATCAATTTAAATATAAAATTGTTGATTCCCAGTTGGTAACATGGGAAGCTGCTCCCAGCACAGGAGCTAACACAAGCTAACAGTAAGCTAACTCTATCTCCACAAACCAGAAACTGCGTGACAGAATGTTAAACAATAAAGAGAGAATTGGTTGGACCAAATTAGGATTAATAATCCAGTAAATACTGGACTCACATTCAACGGGTGGCCAGAAAGAGGACTGTAAATGTTGCTGTTTTTGGTCAGTGTAGTAGGCAGTTGTCTGCTAACATAAATTTGGTAATTTAGCTAATGAAGTTAGTCTTCCTGCACTTTAGTGGTCTAAAAACACTTATGTCACATAATATAGTAACATTACTGTCAGTGTTTGAAGAATTCTCTATATTTAGCCTACCACCAAACTTTGAATCTAAGGTACTTCTTTAAGAATGTAGTAGCATCTCTTTGCTAGCACTTGTCCACATGTTTTGGTGATTGAAGGCGTGATATTTTATATGCGAATAAGACTTGAATGGGAGATTGGGGAAGTTAACTTTAAATTTGATGATACTGTGTCTTGCTAACAGCTTCTTGAGTTTCCAATAGGCTATACTGCGAGTGCCAGTTCATTCTCAAAATAGTTTCAGAACTAGATTTAGCCACATCATTGCTAATATTTATCTTATAAAGTTTATCTGAGATCATAAACAGAATCACAAATTAGTGAAATAAAAAAAGTTTGCCGAATGTTTTGTTTGCCTATTATCACTTTAGTGGTTTAGGTTACGCAAGCTAATTGTCAGATGGGGAATAAAAAGCGAATAGGCTACTTTGGTGTATATATTTCCATCATCTAGCTAAAAGTCATCTGACCAATAGGCCAATCATCCACAAAAACTGGATTATGCCTTTAAAGTAAGAGTCTAACATCTTGAAATATCACCTATTTACCCATTGTCAGATGAGGAGATGAATATCAAATCAAAGGTTCATGTTGCTTTCAGCCTTGCTTAGCTCAAAAATTAAGAATATGCCTTTTAACAACTCCAAAACAGTCACCACTAAACCCAGGCTTCATCTGGGTTTTGTTAAATTCAATGAGCAGGCTAAATAAGACACCTTTGTACTTTGCTGTTCCACTTTTGATGGAGTTAGGTTAACTGTTTCGCCTGCTTTCATGTGCTAAGCTAGGCTTATACATCCCGTACTGGACAAACAGAAAAGGAATTATACCGATCTTCTCTTCATACTCTGGAAAGCAAACAAGTTAATTTCCATAATTGTGGGAGTGTACCTTTTATATTCTTTGTCTCACTGACACCAGTCTATTTCACATTCTATGATGCATTAACTCAGTAATAAGGTCAACAATCATAACCTTGAGAGTGGAGATGCTGACAGTTGTCAGACTAAAAAGACAGCAAGGCAAAATTAGAAATCCGAAGTTGCTGCAGGACACATATGATGTCCCGCATGTTGGACACAATATACTGTATGTCTATGTCTGTCTGGAGACAGTGGAGCGACTGTTGGGACACTGCATCTGCAGACACACACACACACACTCACTCACTCACTCACTCACTCAACTCACTAAACACATGCAGGCAGCAGCTGAATGCAGGTCATGGACTCAGTCTCTGGTGTTGTTATTGATCAGGTCACAAGAGCTTATTGACAACTTTGATGGGCGCAAAAAAACTCTTGCTCTGTATACCACACACAAACTGATGCCAGCATAATATATGAGTTAGCGTGGGGAGAAATGTATGCATGACTGTGTAAGTGGGTTGGTCAGTCAGCACACAGACGTAGGCCTATCATTTTGTCCAAACCAGTGTGTAAATGAGAGAGTAAAGAGGAAAGGGAACAAAGGGGCATCATTCTGCTTTTGTCAATGCGTGTGTTAGTGTGTGTACTATTACCCTCTATTGTTAATTGTCGGCCTGTATCACAGTAAGCAGAATTGTTCTAGGGCACTGATGCCAGGAGAACAGTGGGGAATGGTACAAGACAGACAAGGGGAAGAACATTTAGTCAATTATACCTATCATTTACAATCCAGTTATGAATCCAGTAAACCACACTTTAGTGGTAGGCTAAATAATGCAGTTAATGAGTGGTAAACGGTAGAAGAAGTAGGCTATGCAGATCCTTTACGAAGCTAGAAAATAACGGACATGGCTTCGTGTCCTGGCTTGCGTCGCCGCTATCTTGTTCATTATTGCTATGTTATTACTATTCAGTAACATGCTTGCAATTAATTTACCATATAGATTTGTGCTGAAAAGTTTAATAAATATTATGTGAGAGAATATGTTCAACTGCTGGACATAAATGTTCGCCATCAAACCCAACATGTTCCAATGGTGGATTTTAGAGACAAACGGACAAGAAAGAAAAGTTGAACAAATGACAACAAAAAGATGTAATCCTCTATTTTTTAGACATACTGAATGGTAAATGAATACGCGCATTGAGCAAAATTGGGTTGGATTTTCTTACAAAGCCATAAAATGGACTTATAATTTAATTTCCTTGTTATTAATGTCCAATAAAGGTCATGAATAAATCAAAGGCTGAATACAGTAGGTGTCAACAAGTGCAGAGGTCAGAGAAGCCAGGTTGGGAGAAAGCGGGAAGGATCAGTTTTTTCAGCTGCATGTGATGTGTGCAAAATCCAGTAGTATTTTTATAACATAATACTTACCACAATGGACCAAAGTTTGCCTTTTAGATTCTGAAAAACACTGACAAACTGAGATACTGACAAACAATGACTCAGCTGACCCTCTGTGATCCACAGCTCAGACGAGTGTCAAGAATAAATGAGATTGATGGATAGAGAGGGATGAAGAAGAGTCAGGCTGTTAGACTAATGGACAGGAACACAAAGGAGCATCTGCTGACATGATGAGAGTACTGAGTTTAATCCACACAGAAGCAGAGGAAACTGAAATCTACCACAGACCTGCTGTGGTGATCCTCATCGCTCCTGCCTCTTTCCTTTCTTTATCCCTCGCTTCCTTTCTTTACCTCATCTCTTTTTTGCTACCCGCTTGAACTTTATCCCTTTCTTTTTCGTGTCTTTTTCCCTTTCTCCTTGTTTGTTTCCTTCATCCCTTTCTTCTTTTGTCTAATTCCCTATTTTTCCTTGTTCTCTCTTCCTACAGTAATAAAGACACAGAGGAGCAGAAATAGAGATATCCATCTCTCCTGCCATCCACAGAGCTCAGTGCACCAGGAGGAACCCAGATTACCAATAGTGACATTTTTATTATTTGTACAATAGAGACTTTAGTACATTATTCAAAACACTTCTTATATACTGAAAAAATGGTACGTCCCAAAGCCCAAAATGGCTCCAGTATAATCGCTGCACAGCATTTTTTCAATTTTATACATATATTATTTTTTGTAAAAACTGTATCTTAAATAGTATGTACAGATAGCATCTGCAAAATGCATTCTAAACACATGATATATATTATATATACTTCTGCAATTACATTTCTCCGCATTAATACTCAAACTTAAAACTGGAAGGAGTTCAACTTGCATGTGCAAATAAATAAAGAAATAAATAGTTTTGTTAAATCGTCACTAAAATTTGTCCAACTTATAACTTTACAGCGGTTCTCTTTTTCGGAGGTCAAAGTACTTTTTGTCACACAACAGAAGAAGCAGCATTCAAGTTGGGTAGGTGTAGGTACTGCAGAAAGCATGAGTACATTCACAATCAATATGAGTCATTTTAAATTGGATTTCATTCACAGCTATGTACAGTGACACCGTCCTCCATTTGTTCAGCTCTTATGTAGTTTAAACACATAGAAAATGACTGTTTTTATAGTCATATACATATATATATAATATATATTTGTATAACACAAATTCACAATTACAGTAGAAATACATTTTATACAGTTTTGGATAGTACATGTGTAGGTCTCCAAGTCATACTGTGCGTACTTCCATCCATAACTTTGTTATAAGTGTCATTATTATAAAATATCACAATTTTTGAGCAAAGCTAAGGTATATCAATATATTTAGAAAGAATTACCTGAAACATGTAGTAAAAAATAATTATATTATCAAACCTTTTTCTCTGTTCTCATCACAATATCTTTGATTCAAACTAAAACTCTAAATAGGGTTAGGTGAGTACCTGTGGTTAAGATCTCTCAACCACATGACTAAACTGTGTCATTTTGTGTCCCTTATATTGAATTAACTAAATTCTAACTCTTATTAAAAGAGTTGACACAAAATGGGCACAGGATGACACTGTCATGTCAAGTAAAAGCAAAGGACAGTGAAGGATGTTGTTTTGCTCTGAATGAAACATCAGATGTTATACAGAACAGAACAAAACTCCCTGTCATGAAAAGTCTTCAAGACATGTGTTGCATTTACACAAAGACAGAAAATGAACCTCTTCGCTCTTTTTCTGTGGTTACTTTTGTCATGCCAGTACAATTTCTGAAGCATGGCCAAAGCCACATTGACATGGCTCCAAAAAACGCTCAGTTTCTACATCTGAGTCTACTTTTCTTTGTTTCCCTGCTCTTCTTAATGTCATATTCCAAATACTATCTGACTCTATCCACATATAATTTTTAACATTCATCAACTAAGTTGTCCACCTAGAGTCAATGAGCATCTCTTCAGGTTACAAAAGTTACACTGAAATTTCAAGTTTAAACAAAAGTCTTGTGACGCAGAGCAGATCTTTCCCTGATTGTCTAAAAAGGGAAACTCTGATTCACTACAGATTTACCCATTAAGACACTAACACTGTGTGTTATACCTTACTGATTCTTGTAGGGACATTCTCTTTTCTCTCATTGCTTTCCACAGGGAGGCCAGAGGTCAGGACACTTCCCCAGAGGTGATGGTTACCAAATGTTAAGAAACAGTTTTCACACTGCTCCCACTGTGTGCAGATCAGATCTGGGCCACAAAGAGGTAAAGCTCTGATGCTTTGGGCCTGTGTAAATGCAACCAGAGAGGGGCAGAGGGTCTATATGGCACCAATTATAGAACATCAGTCTCACTGAAACTCAGTGATATTATACATCTAGAGTCTTCTACAGTGTAGAGAAGTCTAGAAGACAACATAAAATGGCTGGTTCAGTGACCAATGATATGAAAGCATGCTGTGACTGTGACATACAACTCAAACAGCTAAAAAGGATGCAACATTGCTGTAACAATACTAGAAAAGGACCTCAAAATATTGGCACAGAAGTTATGAATAATGTTACAGTGTGTGTGTGTGTGTTTGTGTGTGTGTGAGTGTGACTGGTTTTATGATAGCAGTTGAATTCTAAAAATGAGGCTAGAATATAGACAGGGCTTCATTATGCAGTAGTGCACAGTGTGTTGTGTATGGGGGCACATACGTCTACTGTATACAATATCTGTGTTTGCCTGTGAGTTTATGTGCATGGCAGTGTATGTAAACATTGCTTGGTAGATGGCACTGCAGGACAAGTTAGGCTCTGCTGAAAATCTCAATGGGCTGAGCCTCAGAAATATTGCTTTAGCTCTTTTCAGCACAGCTGTGCAAGCAACAGTTTAAAAAACAAAAAAACAAGTAGCTGTGATGAACTATGAACAGTGTTTTCTTTACAGAAGGAAATCTGTGGTATACTTTAGAAAAATGTCCATTTGGAGAAATAATCCCTGTATGTTCATAGGAGAGAATTCAGAATGCGGTTTATCAACAATATTTATATTACTCATAAACTTTTAGAGCTGTCTGTCCAGGCCCCAAGGAGACTGCAGCTCTAGAAAGCTGCAGCTCGATATATGTACACAAGGCAGAAAGTCTTAAGTTTTCAATTTCTGTACACTGGAGGCAATAATACCTGCAGAACAGCGAAGAACAGAAGACAGCAGAAAAGACTAAAAACACAAGATGGTGAAGGAAAGAGAAGAATGGAACAGAAAATAAAAGACAAAGAAGAAAAACACAATACAAGACAACAGAAAAGAGAATAGAACAGAAGAGGACAGCAAAATAAGAGGCAGTGGCAAAAACACCCCAGAACTCTAACTAACCAACAAAAACAAAAACTATTCAGACTGACTGATCAGATGAATAATTAACAAACCAACCACAAAATCCAAACTGCAGCAGCCCTGTAGGAACTCAAAGCATAGAGTCCTCTTGTGGTCCATCCAGTTGTCGATCAGGTCCCTGACCGCCGCTGGACAGAAGAGCCGATATGTTTCCTATGGTACATTTGGCACTAGTATTTGCCTTTGGTCCAGCAATAGGCAAATAAATGTCTGTGTATTCCCCTAAAAAGGTAAAAAAGGCGGCTCGTTTTTCAGGTCCACAAGCCTCCAGTAGAGGGCAGGTGGGGTGGCATGGGATGGCGAAGAGCAGAGTCGAGAAGCGTTGTGTTTGTTTGTTTGTTTGTTATAAAATTATTTTTAGCGCGTGCTGCTGTCTCTCAGTACTACCAAGTCCACCGTCCGCTGGAAACTCTTCAACAGAGAGACGGCTGTCTCGTGCTCCATGTGTAAAAAACTATGTCCGTTAGCCTGCAAGGCAAACACGCAGCACAGTCAACAGCATGTGTGTGTGCATGTATGTATAGAGGTATGTGTGCTGCAGTATTACCATACATATGTGTTTGTGTGTGTGTGTGTGTGTGTGTGTGTGTGTGTGTGTGTGTGTGTGTGTGTGTGTGTGTGTGTTGTGGAAGGATGGAGGGTCACTGCCATCATTATCTCAGTAACACATCACTGTTGGGGAAAAGAGAGAGAAGAGGAGGAGCTACACAGTCATGCTGTAGAGAGAAGGGGTAAAGACAAAAAAGGGCTTTTAGATGAGTTCATCCAGCTAAACTGTACATCTGTGGAGAGAAGATGGGGGAGGGGGGGCATGAAAGGAATGAGAGAAATAGGGGGTGGGGGGGTAAATTATAGCAGTGAAATGGACAAACTTTAGCACTATTTTGAAATAATATAGTAAATATATAAATAAATAATTATATAAATAGATAGATACATAAATAAATCAGTTCTGTTTATTGTTTTCTGATTTGTTTTGACTGATTTACATGGAAGGTGGAAGTTGTTTTAATAGGTATTGTTGGCCCTGGGAAAGAATCCCGGCGAGGTGTAACAATACATTATTTCAGCATCATCAGAATGTGCTCATGTTTACTTATGATGCACCTATGTTTGCTTTTTCACAACTTATATTTAAGAGAAACAAGCTAGTCATCTGAAAATAGCATAGGCCTACTGTAATTCAGCCAAACTGCAGTATTCAGTTACTTTCATAATGCAATGTGGTGCAGTTCCCAGCGTTTTGGCCCATGTCTTATCCAAAGTTACTCTATATAAATATAATTTAGAAGACTGAGCACAAAAACATGTCTGGCTCAAAAAGTTGTTTTGACTAGAAAAAGAATTAATCGACAATATATATCGTAAATATATTACAAACAGCAACTTAATTGTGAGACCAAAGCATTCTGGCTTGGATCAGTCATCAGGGTCATAAAAAAATCCATGTGCGGATGCCCCCAATGGCTGATATGTACAGTATGTGTATGACTGGTTGTTTAACTTTTGCAATTATTTTGTCTTTCATCCTCATTCTATTTAAAGGTTCTTTGTGATGTATTTTACGATGACAAGTACAAACAGAAACTCTTCGGTCTCACAATAAAGTTGTGCCAGAAATCACTACTCTGTTAAAAATAGTAGCCATGATTAAAATTAATTCTGCTTGAACTAGTTGAATTTTTTACTTTTGTGTCGCAACTGCAATCCCACAGTTAGAACCGAATCTGTATTTTTAAATAGCTAAAAGTAACTTCAGGCCTTTCTTAAATTGATGAAGTCCTTAGTTTCATTGTAATAGTGTAAATAACTGTAGAAATGTCATATTGTCTTAGGCTTTCAAATCCCCCTGTGAGCTTTGGCCAAAAGGTTTCTGGGTGTCACTGGCTAATGATGAATGAGAGAGAGAGAGTTGGGGGGGGGGGGGGGTTCTGGACCAACAGGTACACACACAGGCAGAATGTACAGGCAGGGAAATGATCAAGTCTAATATAAACACTTAGTAAAATAATACCAGTGGATGAGTTACTTTGTGATCACTGGCTCAATCACTGTTTGTCTGTTCACTAAACAGCATTTGTGGAATTATCTGTGTAAGAAAATGTCCAGCTAACTGTAGAAAGTGTACATGACTTCCTCTTTTTCCCTACCAAATGCAATGCCTCGCAATTTACGAAATAAGGGAAAGGTTAGGGAGGGAGAGAGGGCAGGGCATGTGGCTGTTTCTGGCCCATTTAATGATGACTTAGAGGATGTTACCTGCAGTATCTTGTCCCCGGGCTGCAGGGCAGAGGCGGCGGGCCCGTCATGCTGTACCCTAGTAACAAAGATACCCTATAAGTCAAAATGATACAACGTTAGGACAACACAGGGACACGATGGTTTAGAATCTTTGCCTTTCTCATTCTCATCTTAATACCCACCCCCCTCCCCCCTCAAATAAAAATCACATTTCTGCCAAAAAGATACGGGAAGTTCACCAATGCATTCTCTTTAGTCTAAATTTAGAGAGGCATGCAATTCATGATGATAGGATTTTTGTCATTTTAAGTACTTGGGTTTACTTGTTATTGGCATCTATCTTAAAATTTACAGAAGCTGAGTGATACATTCCTCCCAAAAAGACATAGACTATACATGTCAAAATGTTTTATCGTATCGACATAGAATAGATATGAGGCTAGAAAGAGAGAAAAATAGATATACAGTAATTATATATAAAATAGGGGAAGAATAGTGGAATAGGTACGAACTTGTGGAAATAAGTATTTAGCAGGGAGGGCAGAGATATTTAATTCCCCCATATGTCCCCTCAATAACCCAAGGCAGAGATTGTAAAAACACCAACATCTTTTCACGGAGCGCTGAAAGATGTTTTTGAACACAGAAAGTGTAGGACAATGCAGCCGTATCAACTCAACATGGTTCAACAGGTTGTGCACTGGTTGAACACACAATGTGCCACACGTGACACCAGTTATAAACCAAAAACAATATGATGTAGTATTGACAGTGCAGTAGCACCAACATACTACAGTATGTGAGTGAATGCAAAACAAACACATATATTGCATGTTAAAGAGGTGTGTATGTTAGAAGTGTTGGGTTACTGGCATTCATACAGTGAGCCTCATACATGTATACAATCAAATAATTTTGAAAATCTGGCTATGAAATCTTTCATCATTTGTATGCAAAGTGGCGCATATATGCAATTTATAACATACTACAAACATCAACTTCATTAATTGTTATTTGGAACTGGTCAGTTAATTTTAATACTTCATGACATCCTTTACTGCAGTACTGAGAAAGTGGACTTAAAAACTTAAAGACATCCCTGCCAGGTCACATACGGAGCTCACTGTACATTACAAATGTGTTTGTTAGCAGCAGAAAATTGTTAGTCACAACAATTAAACATTTACATACTTTAAAGCTGTTGCACACAAAGCTGCAGCGCCCTGCAAAAACCTTCCATCTTCAAATGTCTGGATTTTTTCGGAAATTTTGAAAATGTACCTATTTTTAAGGTGTTGTTAAGTTTGACCACAAGCATATAAACTGCTTTCTCCACAAGTAGGGACAACAAAAGTGGTCAGGTCCATAAAAAAGGACAGTACTGGGGTGAGGTTTTTGCAGCTTAGTGATAACATACAAAAAATCTTCAAAAAATTAGTTGGTAAATATTGACAGTAGCTCAGTGTACAAAGACGACATATTTAGTAACACCATAAACAGAAAACTGGATTTTCAGATGTTCAAGGCCCAGATCTGACTAAAAATCCAAGTTCTCCATAAAATCTGCCATCAGGACTTAAACCGAGCATGAGAAGTAAATACATCAAAGCCCGGGATCCCACTCCTGTCAATACAGGAAATGAGTCACCGTCTCCACTTGCTGAATCCTAATTAGCCAGAAGTGAAACTGACCCAGTGGCTTGGAGTGCCATAGCTAGTCTTTTAAGTCAAACTTAAAACATCAGTCTAAATTTTGAAACAACTTGTCGGATTCAATGTGATAAGGACATTTCTGTTCTCACAAGTATGTTTTGTAAAACCTTCAATCAATCTAAATTAGTTCTCGCAAGATTATTCTGTTTCTATACAAGAAACACATGCAAATAGCTTCAAACTTTAAAGAAGGCTGATCAGGCCAAACTTTGTTGTTGTTTCAAGTAAAAACAAACAAAATGTTATGATAAGGGATATTGTTAGATATCTTTAAAGATTATTTACAACAAAACAATTCTGTCAAGTTTAGGATTATAGTTTGTGTCATTTGAACAATACACAACTATGTACTTCTCTTGGTAAAATATTCAAGTTGTGTTCAGCCATTATAAAAGATAAAAGAGAATTTCGAACCAAAACTAATACGAGATGTTTATGCTTTTTTACTTTAGTGCTTAACAAAAAAAGAGGAGGCACCTTTAGTTAGAATTTGTATGTATATAACAGGCTTTCCAATTCAAACTGAAATTGTTGAAAATAAGTGATGGTGATACTGCTCTAACAGTATAATAATTATCGTTATATAGCACTTTAACCTAAAAAACAATTTTCAGTTGTAAATTAACCTGAGGGCTACATGTGTGTTGTTTTAACCCAGACATGGGTGCAAACAACCAGCTGAACACAAGGTGGAGCCACAGTCATGTGCCACAGCGGTGGCTGTAGTAGCCTCTAGAGATCAAAACCACAAATGTATAATTAATCAGTCAAGCTGTTTTGATCCACTGCCCTTTTTAACTATTTAAACTCTGGCTCAGTTTAGCCTGAGGTCTGTCCCTAGTTTACATTCAAAGAGAATTAAAACAATTTATGTAGTCCTAAATCTGGCAATATCTACTAAAATAGTCACAGATGTATATGTAAAAAGGGTTGGACAAACCAAAATGAGATATCATAACTGGGCCATAAAATGATGATTAAACCAAAATCAAAGGCATCTGCATTTGTTTGAGCTAAAACTGCTGACAAATGTGACAGCTGTGAGTTGACAACTTCTGAAAAACATGAAAGCAACCTTCAACTGCTTTAGCAAGATGCCTCACATGTGTGGTTGGATGTAACATGGGGACCAGAAGAACAAGCCGATTAAAAGGAAATTTGGTGGTGACAGATAATAGCTGTTTTTGTATTATGGTAACTCAGAAATTGCCACCATGAGGCCCTGTGTGAACCTGAGTGGGGGTCACATGTGTCGGGTCAGAGGTGAGCAAAGCAGACATACATTTCATTTCACACCACATTTAGAACTAAATGCACATTTCACTTTATAACATTTACATTTGAACCATACATAGCCTACTCCCACAACTCAGTGAAAATTAAACATTTGCTGACATTAACTGGGATTACTGCAGATACCCAGAAGATCAGCAGATGACTGACGTTCACTGTCGCTGAGATTTTAAAAAAGCTACAGTATGATGGTAAAGGTAAACATTTCACTCTGATGTGAAATATTGCCAAGTATTCTGCAATATCAATTAATCCCTATTAACATACATAGATAAAGTATGTCTATGTCTAATCATATACCATACATGATATACTGTATTTTCTACAGTAGAGAAATATACTGTTACACAATGTAATTCCTTGACAAAAGTAATCATCTGCTTTGAGAAACTGCAGCTGGTGGAAGCTTTATGGATACAAGTAGAGATGGGAATGATTAAATAACTGTATGTGTCAGCAACTAAGTCTCTACTTGTCTATTTAAAACTTAAGTTAAATGATGGATTGACAGTTTGTATATTACCACTTCATACCCCCGACCTAAAATAAATTCACCATTCGTCACATAGGCTGTACAGAGGCTGACTGTTTAAAGAATTCTTCTTGTAGGCTCTCTATTTATAGACCAGCTGTCTCGTCAGTTACTCAGTTACTCAACATCTGAGTAACAGTCAGTAAAATCTGCCATACTTCACCATCCCTAGATCAAAGTGTTGAACATCTAAAATCACCCACGGTGTCCCAGAACTAAAGCAGCCTTCCTAAAATAGCTGTCAGAGCTCCGTTAGCAGCGTCGCTCCTTTAGACTGACTATAGCAGCATGTTTCTAGGACAGAATGCCATGTGCAGGAGGCCTGGGGGATCTGCAACCCCAGCAGGCTCTCAGTACAGGCACAAACTGACAAAATCAGTCAAACTCAGAAGTACAAATGATAAAAGAGTTTGGCCTATCTAGTAATAAGACACCATGAGTGCATGTGGGCACAAATCTATTTCTGTAGACTGAAATATTCAAGTTTGTTGCTGTTCTTAAATTTTCCAAAAAACCTAATACTGTATAAATGAACCAAACAAGTGTGTCAGGTTCCTAACAACATAACGGGGGCGGGGCGCCACACTGAGTGGCAGCCGTGTCACTCTGACATCTCTCCATGTGTTATTACATGTGCATGTGTGTGTATTTCAGACTGTGTGTGCATACTAATAACAATAATAACAGCAGAGTGAAAAAAACATTGAATTTCCCCTTGTGGGATTAATTAAGTATATTTTCTTCTTAACATATTCGGATAACAAGGGTTTCCAATATTTCAAGAGGTTTAGTTTTGATATATATTTTTATGACAGCTCAGGCATCTTTACCCCTTCAAATACATAAACTTCAATTAAACTGCTTTTTTCCCCCAACAGTCTGTAGTGTAAGATCACAGACTCAAAGAGACTCAAAGTTAACCAAGTCAACTGCTGCCTTACAGACATATAGACAGATAGACAAAACACTGCGGGTAATGAGCAGCAGTTTCCATGGCAACTCTGAGGTAAAGCCGGGGAGGCTGTGATTGGCTGGCAGGCCGGGTCGGGTCGTACCATGTCGGAGGGTTTGAAGGGGTTCCCCTGGCCACTGATGCCACCAGAGATACTGAAACCAAGACCAGGGTTCTTCTCTATTCTTACACACAACTAGAGAGAGAGGAGTGGAAGAAATAGACAGACAGAAAAACAAAAAGAAAAGAAAGAAAGACAAGTGAAAGTGAAATACAAAGATCTTAACAATCTACACAAGCATAGAGTAGATAAGACAACATATACAGCAGTGGAAGAGTGCTTTCATGTGATGTGTGACACGTTTTGGCAGCTATATTGGAGGTCCTCAGTTCTCTGGCAACAACAATTGCGCCACAAATATCCTTGTCTGAGTTTTTCTATTTGGCATTATGAAAGCCATCTCATACTAAGAAGGGAAAAACAAAACCCCTCAGCACAATCAGCTGATCTGAATGGTGTGAATGACTTCATGTTCCTACCTAAACTGGTACAATGATCTCCATCTGTGAAATATCTCAGTTTTAGAACTACGCATCCATGGCTTTTTCAAGTACTGTTTCTACATAAACCATTGCTGTTAGAATGCTGCTAAAATTACACTTTGATGTACCAGGTATTATAATAAATTGAGTCCTTTAGTTAACAGCTTGTTGGCCTTCAAAATCCACTTGTCGACATGAGGGTCTGATTTAGTGAACCATCATGTCCTGTTATTAACTCATCTGATCTGGCTACAGAAGTTAACATTAACCACTTCTGTCTTTGTCACCTTAGTTTGCTGGTTTGATTTCCGCCTACATCTCTGGATTATTTCACTTTTACCATTTCTATGTTCTTGCGTGCATTAGCCTCAAATAGTTTACTGTTTATATTTGTACTGCATTGTATTTTTATCAGCTTGTCAGTCATTTGTAAGTCATTTGAATAACACTAACATGTTTGTAATTACATTTTGATTGATTGCTTGACTGATTGACCGATACAACAACAGCATTTTGTTCAGGTTAGCTGTGCTGACTCTTAAATGCAACATCTGTTTTGTAGGAGGAGACAGAGCTAAAGAAAGTTAAAGTCAGTTTACTCTGTCACACTTACCTTACAAATTTAGCTAATCAGACCATTCACCTTTACTTGTAGTGTAACTGAATGGAGCTATATCGACAAAACTAATATCCTTTCTAACCTAGCCATCATTTGAGTGCATCCTATTTTCAAACAGACCTCCAAGATAGTGTGGGATGTGCAGGCTGAAGATAAACAGACAGGTGCTCAGACAGACAGATACCTGTTCCTGGAAACCATCCGTGCTCTTCTGGCCTTTAGTCTGCAACAGGCAGCGAGCGCTCTGAGGACGTGGGTTGGTATGGGTCATGATAACCTGGTTGCTATGGACCATGCCCTGGCTGCTGTGGTACTGGGGGTTGGTGGCTGGCTGATGGGAGGAGTGGGAAGTATGGGGGTTGTACTGGGGCTGGTTCCCAGACGGGGACAGGGCCATGGGCAGGCCGGAGCTAGGGTAAGCCTGTCCAGGAGCAGGAAGGCCTAGATGGGAAAAAAAAGAAACTGGTAGAGTCTAACACTCACTTACACTATAACGTTCTATGATTGCTATGATTGATCAATGTTTTATTGTTTATTTAAGTATGTTGCATAAACTAATTCCACACACCACATCATTTATAAGCTAATTTGCAATGTCCATCCCCAGTGCGTAGGCTGTTGATCTGAGACACATGGAACACATAGTTAATTTTACATTGACAGACTAATGTACTATTACTGGGAAATTGACGGTCACCAACAGATCTCAAATAGCAATCTGGGGCAAATATAATTAAAATATCAGCAACTAACTTAAACTGAATTTAAGGCAAATAAAAAAACAAACAAATCAATACCAAACTTATTTAGAATAAACAGAAGGACACCAGGGTACTAGTTATGCGCAATACCAAACATTTTTTAATAAGATATGATACAGATACTTTTCGTTACTTATCATTTCCTTAATGGGTATGTAATTTTTCAATATAATTATTCTCTCTAGAAAAAAAATCATTACACTTAAAGGCAAATCCCATGACATAATACCAGTCATTAATAACACATTTATTACAATTACATGTAATACAATTTAATAAAATGTTTGTGCTAATAAGTGCAAAAATAGGCCAGTAATTATAGAAATACTATGATTATATCACAATAATACAAATAAATATGAATTAAAAAATTAGAAAATTTAAGATTTCTTCATCTTCGTAAACAGGCCATGATTGTTCCAGAGCAACTAACACTGGATGTGGGAGTTTCTTGTCACAAATAGTGAATTTTGTTGTATTTTTATCTGCGGGTGAAAAGTAGCGACACCACGATACGTTTCCTTTCTGCCATTCTCTCACAAGTTTGATACAGAAGTGTGTGACTTTGCGATACTGGATCTGTATATATGTGATTTGGATGTTTTCTTTTGACGCTATGTTTGTTGATAGTTTGAAATTTCTCATGTCGCATAGGTTTCCAAGGTCATGTGACACCAGCTAAAATTCTCATGGCTGTTTATTGGCACAAACATTATACAGAAGTACTGAAAATGCGTGGAAGTGATGCAGCAACCCATGTTTTCCATTTATATAATTTTACTGATTTTTTTTTTAAGGAACCAATACCAAATGCGTAGCTTGTGAGTATCAAAGTATCGCTCCAGCAGTATCGATCCACCCATCCCTACATGTTACATTAAGTGGCTAATGAAAGGTGATTCCTGGGTAGTTTGTGCTTTGTGACACTCGATTTAATCACTCTTTAATCGTCCTGACAACAGAAACACAAACATAGATTGTGTCAATGACAGTTTAATAACTGATTATACTACATGAGTTTCCGATTTCATGCTGTGATGGGTATCAGACGGTACTTATATATTATAAGTTTCAACCCTTTAATAAATCTTTACAGGCTACAAATGAACCATTTTCGAATTTATTAACATTTACCTTGAGGCATGGTGCTTTGGTACTGCCCCGGCCCCCCAGAAGGAACCACTGACAAGGGCATCCCTGGTTGGTATTGGCCTTTATTCATCATGCCATCGTAGCCCTGCTGCCCGACCACACGATGGGGCGTAGTGGACGAGGAGGAGGAAGAGGAAGTGGCGATCATGTGTGTGTTGTGTGATTGATGCGAAGGGTTATGGGAGTGGGCACTCTGTGGACAGAGAACGGGCAGTAAGAGGCATGGCATTAAAATTACACAACAGAGGAATGAATACTGGAGATGGTTATTTGTGTTGATAGTCTGTGGATAACACACAGTAAAACTAACATGAAAAGGTTCACTGATTAGACACCAGCTCTAACCTTTTTCATGAGGTTGTCAGGTGGGACATCCCTCCTCCCAAGTGAGTAGGGAGCCCACTGGTTGCTCCCTGACACCCCCTCCTGGTCATTATCCAGCATGGCAGCCTGCTGAGATGGGGTCTGAAAGAGAGACAGAGAGACACAGACACCATTACTGAAAATGAACTTTAGTAATTAATTCATGTATCAACCTTCGCTTAGTAAATAGCTTTTCTAGATGAAGTAAAGTAATAAACTGATAAATACTGTATCTGAACTGACAGTTACTTTCTTATTGCCCTTTCCTTCTACATCAAGAGCGTTAACACTTGGCTTTAAATCTTAACTAATTATCCGCAACATTAAATATAAATGATTAAATCAGCAACAATCAAAGTAAAAAGAAATGGCTTTGGGTATTATTTATTAATGGTTTAACACTCAAAAAATCAGCTAATCTGTTTCATCAGGACTGTGTGGTTTGATTGACAGTGATCAAACAACCCACCAACTGAAGAATCACAATTCAAATGTTGGAAGCAAGTGACATCCCCTTTCCTAACTAGGCCCTGTCCACTTCAAAACAGTAAGAAGAGCAAAGAGAAAAAAAGACATACTGAAATCTCTTGTTTGAAATAACTAAAAGCATATTAAGAAATTGCTTGAGATGTATTCAGAGCCTTTAAAAGTGTTCCCAGTTCAAAACTGTGACAATATTTTATTTGTATCAAGTGGCAATTAGTAGATAAATAAAAAAAAGATTTTGGTTAAAAAGAAGTGAGCCAGCCCCATGGTATGCCCTAAAATTATTTAATGTGGTGTAGACCTGCAATGCCCAACAGCTCAATGCCCAACATGTGTCAAACAAAGATCTGCCTGTAGAATGACATAAAACAGTAAAGTATTTTAGGATGGCAAAGACAAATGTCTGCTTGTTGACCTGCTTCAATGTCTGTTATTTTGGTAACCTTGAAATGTGTAAACTGATCTTGTAGTTAGGTCCAAACTCTTGAAATACCAATCCATCACCAGAATGTGCTCACTGGCTGCTACGTTTGACATTTTTAGTGCCTTTCAGTCATGTTGAGAAACATTCATGGGATCTGAACGCCAAAACGAAGGAGTGTCATACCCAGTTCACTGATACTCACAGTTTGAAGTTAGTTAGAAAAATCTAAATTATGATAGCAATAATGGCACAGAGTTAAATAATAGTTCATGGTTGCTGGATGAAGATGCAGTGGCAGATATTCGCTATAATTACCTATGTGTGCAGTAATAAGAGCAGTAGCAGGGGTTCATTGTTCTCAGAGAGATACTCACAGCGTTAGCAGACGGAGGAGGAGGTAGTGGCAGCCAGCGGCCAGCAGGGGGCTCATGCTTAGTGTTATTGTAAAGGTTAAAGTTCAAAGTGCTGCTGCGCCCCTGGCCGTGACCCCCGCCCTGACAGAGCATGCCCAGCGTGAGCGTGTTGTGCTTTAGGACACCACTCTGATTGGAGAAGACAACATCACATGACATGGGTGAATGTAAGGGGGTGGGGTGGGGGGTGGAGCCTACACAGCGAGCTGCGGCGTTTTGACAACACACTGTGAGCTCCACAAACAAACAAACAATAACACTGATAAAACAACAACAACAGTGCAGAGTTGCTGAAAGCACAGAGAAATGTTAGGTAGTGATTGATAATACACACAAAGAACATACTGTCATACAAGCAACAACTGGTGGATCAATTCCTTCAAACATTAGTATGGACGTTTTCAAATTAGTCTTGTAGTAATGTATGTGGATATTTAAACAAACAATAAGCCCAATCCCAAACTGAAAACTAATAACTATAAACATGTTGAACTTCAATGGACAGAAATTCCACAGCTCTGTCCAAATGTCCAGATGTTCTTTTGTTGTTTTTGTTTTGACAAGGTGGATGTATTGTGCACCATGTGACAGGCTAGGAGGATCATATAACGTATGATTGAACCATTAATATTCTGCACGTTATTGAAAGCTCTTTTCATAACTGTGCGCTCCAGACATCCTCCCTCTTATGTCTGATTGTCCTGTCTGTTGAGTCACCAGTTCTGATTAAAAAATTTGTTTGACATTTTGGAAAATATGTTTATTCTGTTTATTGCTGAGAGTTCGATGTGTAGACCAATAGCACTCTCGTGTCTGTACAATACATTTTAAGCTGGTGCCAGGAGACATATAGACTGGAAACAGCAAGCTTGGCTCTGTCCCAAAGGTAAAATAATAAGATAATAATATACCACCAAACACCTCTTAAGCTCTTTTTTGTTTAATCTGTTCAAAAAGTGTAAAAGGACAAGTTGCACTTTTACGGGGTTTATTTGCTGGATTTATTTCTTCACTGGGCCAGTGACTTTCTGGAGTCTTGTGAGGAGGCAGGAAGCAGGAAGTTACAACACATAACTGCCCATATTTGTTTTTACACTTTGGTTTTTGTACAGATTAAATAAGTGACTTTATGAGTTTTAAAGTGCTGGAAGGTTTTAAAATGTTAGGGCCAGTCGAACTGTTTTTCCATGTTTCCAGTCTATATGCAAAGTAAAGCTAATGGCCTGCTGCCTGTGGCTTCCTACTTAGGCTACTTCCACACTACTATGTTTTTGTTTAAAAACAGAGTTTTAAAACGAAAACGATCTCAGTCCACACCAGCGCTTTAGCTGCATATCAGAGTTGATCTCTGCTTATACTAAAATGACTGATAACGCACATCTGGCAATTCACATACACTGGGCATGCAAATGCCGGTGTAAACAGGAAGCTGAATGTCTACTGAAAGAAGAAAGTACTGCTACGGACAAAGAACCACAACAGAGATTTTTTTGCAACTAAGTGGAACTGTTACTGAAAGTAACACGGGAGTACAAAGCGACTGTGGCAGTAGAAAACAGACAGGGAGTCGTTGCAAAGCAAATACAGCGACATGCACAGTACAAGTGTGTATTTTTTGCACAGTACAAAATATTTTCATAAAAATACCAAAACAGTGTCAGTAGCATTGTGTTTTTGCTTTGCATGACTGATAAGACCCAATCAGGAAGCCAAAAGTGAGTGTCTGCATCATCGATTTTAATGTCCTCCATTTTGTCTCTTGTTGGAGTTTTAAAACAAAAAAGGGGTCAGCACCGTTTTGAAACTTCTTCGTTTTAGGTCTTTGGATTTGCCATTTTAGTCAAGACGGGAGGAGCAAACGTAGCAAAAGGTCTGTGTTTTAAAACGAAAACGTAGTAGTGTGGATCTGAACTGGAGATCCTGGAGGACTGAATGCGAAAAAGTGCTGTATCTTAAAGTAACAGCAGATCTTGCAACAAGCTGCGTTAAGATCCATCAACTAAAATGATCTTGGTGAGATTTTCACTCGTTTAAAAAAAAGATTTGATCTTGTGTTGGGAAGACACAACGCACAATCAAATTACTTGTCACAATGCAGGTTTGGTTGAACTGTATTCCAGGACATGTGATTTCTTCAGCACATATCCAGTAGTGAGTGTGCAGTAGGTCAGGCTGACAGAGCGACAGTGTGGATGGGACACACATGCAGCCGGACACATATCTGGTCAACCTTACAACACAGACTTACACAGATACAGACAGGGAGGGCTTCCGGATGCTGTGTTGGTGTGTTTGTGTGTGAGTTGTTGTGTATCTCTCTCTCTTGAGTTTTTTATGCATTGTTTTGACGTACCCTGTCCAATCGTTTGGCTTCTATGTGCCTAAGTAGCTGTTGCCTCCAATCGGCAGGCATCCTGGAGGTGATGTCTTCAGGTTTCTGTGGTACGACAGGTCTTACTTTGATGGTGTCATCAGTTGGTTTCTCAGGGCAGGTTGCCAGAGCATAGTCAGGGGGCATTTTCTCCAGCAGGGCAGCCATGGTGGGACGAGCTGACACTGGACGTGCCTGAAGATGATACGAATTTAAGCTGGGTTTGATGGTGATACAGTTATTTTATTTAAAGCTGCACTAATCAATATTTTTACATTAACAATGGCAAAAATGACTATGTGTATGTGAAAGGGGTAGCTAGTAGTGACCAACCCCCAGAGAATCAGCTCTACGGAGCTTTTCAGTGTCTTTCCTGTGCCCTGCTCCTTTATGCTGAAAGGAGCCAGATGAGATGCTTTTGCATCTGATCAGTATGCTCCTGGACATCTCTCTGTGACTATTTTTGGAAAGTCTGACTTAGGGCAAACCCAGAACTGAAGGGAATATTTATGGACTTGGGAATGCCTTGGGATATGGCAGAAGCAAACACCTGCTTTAGTCTGTATAGTCTGCTGCTACAATGACCTGGACCCATGTAATTGTTGGAAAATGGATGAATAAAAATGCTTCCATTCAGATATATACATAAACCCTAAACGAGTCCTCGTACCTTTATGACAAAGAAGGTGCTGTGTCAGTGCCTTCAAAGCGTTTCAAGTATTTTTTATATTTCAACTAAATCTGTTAGGGAAAGATGACGAAGGATGATGGTTTAAAGAAACCAACGTTTACTGTAGATAGGAGAGAGGATGCAAAACCACAGTCTCCAGTGTCAAAGTCATATGCTTTGTACCCCAAACCAGTCACCTTGGCCTTCCCTGTGAACATAAACACTTTTAGACATTTTGGACCTTTGAACAAATGACCAATGCTGCCACCTTCCTGAAGTGCAAGGTGTCTAATCCAGAACACATTTTTGCTATTTTTTTGCTATTTTAACTAAATTTTTTTTATTTCTCTCTCTCTCTCTCTCTCTCTTTATGTTATGTCTTTTTTGGTGTCTGGTTTGGACTTTTGCAGCAGTTTTATTGTACGAATACATTTGCAAAGTGTGTGCAAAACGTAGATTAGTACTGTTTCACACAATGGTCATGAAAAATGTGCTTTAAAAGGACCGGGGAAATCTTTTAACAAATATGTAATCTTCTATATCTACTGTGTGTGTCCACTGATCGACTTTTCCAAGACATTCTCAGTGTTGGTACGTGAGGATGTACATCAGTGGTCGGCAATAGGCCCGCCAGCAATAATATCTGGCCTCGGCCAGATTGCTTTGATAGCAGAAAAATAAATAAATTGATATCGTCTGTTGCTGAAATAGATCTCAGTCATGATAGCAACAGTTACTGACGTAATCACTTCCTCTTAAGTGATTGTGCCTCCAAAATCAAAGCGCGAGAACATTTTTTGCAGCAATGCTTCATGTTGAGTTTATTGAGAGTTTTTACTTTGAAAAGTTCTGAAAGACATTCGAAAGAGTCTCTGGCTTACTTGACACACCTCTGTAAAAGCCGTCAGTAAACGTGTGATTGGATTTCCCTGAATTTTCTCAGGGAAATGAAAATTAGTGTCCATAGGTTTATGAAAGCAGATCAAATGCCAGGACGCACACGCACTGCAGCATATGCTTTATTGCGAGCATGTGAAAAAGTGTCCTTATGGGCTAATCAATTTGTTTAACAAAGGAGAAAAATAAGTCTGCCATGTTTTGGGATCGATCATACAACTCCTCCAACAGGACTCCCGCACTCTGCCCAGTGAGCTAAACGTACACATGAGTATCTAAGGGTTTGAAATAATTTGGCCCGATGTCAGAATTATTTGCCGACCCCTGCTGTACATCTTTCATTTAATTAATACTTAAATTTCAAATTTAAGTTTATATTTTGTTTTTAGAGATAACATGATTAGTAGATTAATAGATTAGTCAACTGACAGAAAATTAACCAGCAACTATTTTGATAATTGATACACTGTAATTTGCCACAATGCCAAACATTGGCCTGTTTTGACTGTTCAAATGTGTTGTTTTTTTTGTTTTATGCAATTGTGAATTTAAAATCTTTGGGTTTGTGACATTTTCTGACATTTATAGACAAGACAAGTAATAGATTAATTGAGTAAACTAATTGGCAGTACTTTGAATTGTAACATGACTCACACTTTAATAGTGGATTTCATGGGACTGCAAGTTAAAACAAGTTTACATTAGCAGCTTAGAGAGACAGATAGCCTACCTGAGATGCTCCGTAGGTCTCAGTACTGTAGCTCCTGGCAGACAGCGGGCGGCGCTGAGTCAGGCTCTTGGTCGGATAACCAATCATGGGCTTCTTCTGTTCCTGGTAGGTGGGATAGTCGTCATCGTAGCGACCATTTCTCTTGTTGTGCAGCATCTGGCTCTGGCTGTCGGCCATATTGGTGAGAGCAGAGTGCTCCATGGGGCTGGAGTAGACAAGAGCCCGACCATAAAGAGGGGGGTCCGCCTGAGGAGAGGAGAATTTCATCAGACCATAGAATTTAATAAAAGCACCCTTAAAGCAACATCACATGTTAATCCTATGAATACAGGGAATACAGTGACAAAAAAAAGGGGTGAATATTAACATTGGTTTGTATGAAGATTAATATTGCATGAGTGAAATAAAGTTTTTGGTCAAAGTAGGCTGACAGAGTCAAATGATCTATTAATCCAGGAAAAGTCACATTCACTGTTACTGAAGCAGTGTCTGCCAACAAACAAGCAAATGTTTTTTTTTTATGCACATAACTTAACTAAGAAGAAGAAGAAGAAGAAGAAGAAGAAGAAGAAGAATTGAAGCCCATTACAATTAACTAGTGTCAGGTAATATTGTCCGTATTTTACGCCATCTAAATACAAAAGTGGAGGCACGGTATTGGAAATCTTGTGATTAGATTCAAGGCGCCTAAAACTTTAACAGACCTGTACATTAAAACAAAAATTTATTATTGGAGGATGTGATGGATAGATATTTACAGACAGCTTTATTAACAAATGTTTCTATCATTATTCATTTGATAAATTCATTTTTAACAGTAAGACTAAAACACACAACTTATGAGCATAATTTTGCAGACAACAGATCTCCTACCTGCTGTCTGTACTGAGCTTCCTGCAGCGCCTCCTGCTGGGCTTCATGGACTCTGCGGAACAAAGCAAGCTCTGTAGAGCTCACCAATGAATCTGCTCTCCGCAAAAACCCTGGCCTGGAGCGCTGTGTTGGGATTGGATGCTGCTGCTGGCTGGGCGGTCCATCCTGGTTGATTGGCGATTGGGGGAAAGAAAACATCTCCAGTGGTGGATATGCACGATATCGAGGGCTCACCAACTCCTTGGGTAATGTCTTCCCTGGTTGATTGATGTACTCCAAGGCCTTCGATGAGTGGTTGACATAATCTGGTGTGTTGGGGAAGGGGGGAGGGACCCGACGGTCCATGGTCACCTGAATGGTTAGAATTGTTACCAGTAAGTCCATGAAAAGTTTTCAGGCATTGTTGTTGTCATACTAAACTGTATGTCTAGATTTTTTTGTTTCGTTACCATGTTGAGAAACAAAATTATGAATTTAAAGAGTGTCTTAGCATCCCCAATATATTATAAAAGCACTTAATAAACACCTGTTTTCATGTATAAGAAAAAGAAGTTATGTTTACATTAAGTGTGTATACTTGAGGTCTATAAAACATGTTGAATGCATTGAATTATTCCTCATAAAACATTTGCAAAGCCAATATTTGAAATATTTGAAATTCTGCACTGTTTACGTCCATGTTTACTAGCTTCAGGTATTCTTCTTCCTTGCCTTTGTTGGCGCCATAGACTATATATAAGAAGTGGACGTAGTCATCGTGACATCACCATTGTTTTGTGGACTGCCGTTTTGAAGCCTCCAGTTTGGCCGATAGGGCGCCGCCATGTTGATTTTTTGCAACCAGCGGCACCAGACGTGACCATATTTGGATGAGACGGTGGAGCTAACAGCCATGTGTGGAGCTAGCTAGCTTGCTTAACTAGGTGCATCAGTAATTCACGTCATTTTAACAGGGCTCACAATTGTGTCTAGCGAACAACAGTCTTAAAACTCAATGTACTCACCAGAGAAAGTGAACAGCCAACTCCTAATGAGCTTTTTTTCAATGGCGCTGGTTAAATTTGCTGTGGGTAAGAGTCACTCTAACCTGATTGACAGGTCGCCGTGGTAACGACTTGACAATCATAGATAATCCCACCCTGAAGCAAACTCTGCTTTATGTTCTATTTTCCTCTAAATGGGGCCATAATTTACTAAATGAATACGATGTTGTATTGAAGAAGACATGAAAGTAGTGACTGGTTTCTTGTGTGTGCCTTTTTATATACAGTCTATGGTGTGTGCACAATACAGCATTGCTTCATAGCGCAACTGGTGGTCAAAGACTCCGAAGAGTCAATATTACATAGCTGCAGTACCGGAGGCTGCAGTTTCAGGACCCCCGCAATCCTGGGACCGCAGTTCTAGGACTGTAGTTCTTTTGCGACAGCACCATCTAGTTGAGTGGTGGAGGTAATGCACAGCAACACAAAGGAGGTTAACGAAGGAAGCCGATGTGCGCAGTTGTAGGGTTATACGCTCCCCTCTGCTTTAAGGTACAAAAATCAAGGATATCTTTATTATCCCAGTGGGGCAAGTTGTTGTACAGTCAGCAGTCAACACACAGCCATCCAGCAAGCAATTTATACATATGCAGTAAATAAATATGAATAAAATGATAAAATAACCGACAATAAAATAGAATCACATTGAATTATTTAAAAGACCAATGGCAGCTGGGACAAATTAAGTTTTAAATCTCTTTGTCCTGCATGCAGGCGTACTGTGTCGACGGCCAGCAAAAGAACTCCTTAGACTGAGGGTGGCTAGGATCAGCCAGGACTGACTGGGCCTTCTCCCCTAACCTTATATAAATGCAGAAGGTCGTTCAAAGCTGTGCCTGTGATTTTCTCACACACTTTGACGATGTCTTGCAGTTTGTTTTTGTTTTGAAGGTTAAGTGACTCATATCAGCTGACAAATGAGAATGCTTTATTGAGCTTTACAGCAAGTTTCAGCTCATTGTTAAGCTGTTCATCCCACAACTTTACTGGGTTTTTTTTCACTGTCACAGCGCTCTTAACTCTGAAAAAGTTCTAAAAATCCACTGTACACTTCCAGCTCAGCACCAAATGACAAACAGACACAGTTAGCAACTAGCTGGTAAACATAATGGAGCAATTCTTACCAAAAAAGCCAGATATTTTCTTTATCAGTTGGTAGAGACCATAAACAGAGCTAAAAGAGTAAGGTGTCAGGTGTCCAGAAACAAGACTCCAATAAAACAATGTTGTTCTATAAATGCTGGATGTGTGATAAGTAAATGTTTGCCAGCAAGTTTGCCATACCAACTTAAAAAGTAATTTTGTGTTATTGAGTTCACAACTCCGCGGCTCTCAAGTGACCAAATAAATCTGTTATTGGAGGCTAAAGAATTACATGAGCTGCCAACCTGGGGGTTGTAGTTGTGGTCAAAATGGTAGGCCTTGTGTGGGATGGCAGGTTTTTGGTTCTGTCCCGACTGGTTCTGGTTGCTGGCTCCGTGTCCCGGGTAGCCCAACTCATCGTCTAACATGGGGGCAGACTGTGACCGTGCCATGCTGGTCTGCTCCATAGAACCAGGCAAATCTTGACGGTCCAAACTAGTCTGCTGCTCAATGGATGAACTGTAGCTGTCCACGGGAATACTGTCAAGTGAACAGCAAGAGGAATTAGCTACAGCTTTGCATTCACTTCTGTACACATTCTTACATAACATGTTGATAGTCCAATTGTTGTGGAGAAAAAATAACAACAAAACTAAACGCACCTGTAGACCTTGTATGAGCCGATGTCAATCTCATCGATGCTCTGTGACTTCTTAAACTTGGATCTCGTCTCCCTCATCATGGGGGACAAGCGGTCCGAGCTTTTACTCATTACCACGGTTACCTTGTTGCCCCCAATGACATTCAGTTGATCCTTCCTGTTCTGTTCCCCCTGATTGTTGTGGTATGTCCAGCTGCCGGGCAAAGGTCCTGTGCCTTGTTCCAGTCTAGGAGCAAAAAACAAGGGATGGTCAGGAAGTGCTATACTAATATGAGCCCAAAAATCTGCTGGACTAGAGCAGTGTCAGAGTTAATATTATAAGCAGAAAACAAAGCCAGGTAAATAGTGTCATTGTTATTATTATTAGACTGAGTTGTAATTTAATTTCTACTCCATTATTGATTATTTATCCTTTTTGAACAGCTGACAAATGTGGATGGCTATTTAGAGGTCTGAAACCAGGTTAGTGTTAATAATTATCAGAAATGAAGAAGGGGTCCAGCAGTTTCATAATAAGATCTAATGTGATTGTAGGTTATCTATAGCCATCATCAGTTGGTTTATAATACAGCATAATACTCCTCACAGATTGACATTTGCAAGTGGGGTTGCAGCTAACAACTATCATATATATACACACTAAATCAATTATCTAGAATTATCTAGATCATAAAAATGGTGAAAATGCAGCATATAACATTGCAGAAATGTAAATTATATAGAGGAGGAAATCAGAAGCTAATGAAAAGCTGGATCCAGCAAATGTTTGCGGTGATTGCATCTTAGATTAACCAGCTGATTGCATCAGCAGAGAGTAAAATTAGTCACAACTGGAAAGGTCACAACACAGCACAAAATTATCACAAAGCACTGGTTCTCAATTATATTAACCCAGGAATATGATGGATAAGCTGATCAAAATACTGCACCTCCAACCAGAGAAAAGGATACAAATGCTGCTGTGATGGTTGGCTGAAATGAAATCCTTCAAACCCCTGGGGTCTTGTAGCCTTCTACATAAACACATACACATTTCAGATCTATCTGCGGGACTGTTCGAGCTGCACTCAGCTACCTTGAATCCATGTCCTTGCGATCAGGGTTGGGGCTGGAAGTGGGCGTCAGGTCCAGTTTGGAAGGAAAAGCGGTTCGGTCCTCCAGCGGGCTGGGGGTTCTAGTCCAGTTCTGCCAAGGATTTTGGGAAGGATGGCCAGAGGATTGTGGGTCATTGTCTGGAGTTGAGCGTTGGTTGCCGTGGAAGGGGAGCGTCTGAGTGTCCAGCTCCAGAGGAACTCCTACGATACGTTCTTGCCTGAGGAGAGGGCGGCGCCCGTGTGTTGACTGGCTGCGGGGTTTGGAGCCCAGTGGCGGGTTTCCCTGACTCGTAGTAGAGGATTGATTGTCCAGAGGAGACTCCTCAGCATCAAAACCTGTGTTGTCATAGTGAGGGGCCTCAGACCAATCAAAAGGTTCACTCAGTGGACGCCGATCCCCACGCTGCTGCAGGGTTCCTGATGGAGGGGTTTCTCTCTGAGATAGCAGGGGCTTTGAGTCAATGGGCTTGGGAAACGACTGAGCCAGTCTACAAAGATACAAAATATCAAACACTAATTATGCTGTGGGAAATAATAAATTGACCTGAGCTATACTGAGGCTAATTTTGTGCTGTAAATTTAATCAGAGCCAATGTGCACTGGGAACAGCATAACTTTCTCTCCCTCTGATGTCTCAGATCAATTTGGCCAACAACCATGTTTGTTGTAATTAATGTTTCCAAGAGCAGACTTGAACAGAAACTACTAATGCCTTCAACCTCCCTCACTGCCACAGTTTGCAAATATCACAAGTTTCACAAGTTCACAGACAAAGGGACAAGTAAACAGAGCGTGATCTCTACATCACCCCAGGACATGTGAAATGACAACTTTAATGTCAAAAAATACCAAAGCAGGCTTTCAACCTGCAGGGGCTCCTTAGAATGAGGAGAGGGACGGGAAGAGTCAGGAAAAAGAAATAAGTTTTTAACTTTTTACAGATGTACTATTCCATTGATAGAGCAATGGAAAAGGTTACTGTTATTTAAAAGATGCACAACTTGTCTGTTCAGACCCCGTGGTGTATTAAAATGTCAAAAACCTGCCAGTATCCCACCAAGCATTTCTACTTTGAATAAATATTGATACAACAGCCTTCCACCGACACCGAAAGTTAGAGCTTGATAGCAGATTTACTGTTGTATGTGTAAGTAACAAGAAAATGCTGAAGATATGTTTGAGGTAGTTTTGCCAAGTCCAGACAAGATAATTGTTCAATTGTAAAATGTCCCACTTAGTGCATGTTGATTGTTTTCACAATGAAAAACAAACAAACAAAAAATTTAAGGGATTCTTACCAAAATGTATTTAATGTGTTGATGTTAAAAAATTTGTGTCTCAAATATCGTTACCGCCATCAGGCTCCAATCTTCAGTATTGTTGAGGCTATACTGAAAATATGTAGAAAATATATATGGCAGGCAGTTTAAATTGAGACATTTGTTGTTCTTTATACCTGTAACATTTCTGACAAGGACTCAAAACTGTTTTTTTATATTAGTTTTCAATGCTGTTTTTCTTTCCAAATCTGTCAAACTTCATTGTAAGTGCACCACAATTTCAGTAGAAGGACCAAGCATCTTAATTTGCTTCTTTTTATTAGTTGCCTAGATTGGACAGGTTTGGAGCAGAGGAGAAGAGAGCTGAGAGAGGGAAAGAGAGAGAATCCTGAACAGAAGTCTGAAGCATCCTAATGAGTCTCTTTGACCTTGACTGAGCGAGCAGAGAGATGGGAAAGACACAGAAAGATGGAGGGAGGAGAGGGCGGATGGAGCGATTGGATGGATGGATGAGATGAATGATATATGGAGGAGATTGAAGGCGGGTTGGAATTGAAAGAGGAGAAGAGATGATGGATAGTGAGAGGGAAGGATGGTGATGAAATTGAACATTAAGCAGGTGTATGTGTGTGTGTTTATGTATACCTGTTGGTCCAGTGTGTCTGAGGGGCCTGGTCCTTGCTGGGAGCCGGCAGGGCTTGAGTGTGTTGGTGTGTGTGAGTGTGTGTGTGCGAGTGTGCGTTGGCGGGTGGGTTGGAGGAACCGGAGGAGCCCTGCGAGGGGGAGTAGTCGGAGTAGGTGGCTGAGGAGCCGCTGTGGTTCAGACAGTGAAGCTTATCCACCTCCTCATCTGTAGACTCTGGACAGAGACAGACACAGATAGACAGTAGAAACACAGACAGCTCTGTTCAGAGAAAATGTCACATCCTCTTCTCTCTGATAAAGCTCTTTTATGAGTGCTAAAGTGTCTTTGTCATGTCTGAAAATAAACCAGTCCATATTTTATCCCCCGTAGATTTCTTTCAGATCTTCTTCATCGCAATCCCAAGAGACATTGCTTGTGCTTGTAATGATTTAAGAACTTGTTCTGGTGACTTAACACATGCTTTGGTGGCAGTAGTCTCCGTGAACAACTGATTCTGACATCTGTCTCTTAACCCACATTCCTATAGTGCTCTCATTATATGTTTGGACAATATTGAGTCCACTGCACTGACGCAAGACATGGCCTGGTTACAAAGGATGGGCTTAACAGTTTTGAAAAACCTTTATTTAACCATACTAGACCCATTGAAATCAAGAAACTATTTTGGAAGGGGGCCCTGGAAAGAAAGCAGCATCAAAACAAACTCAACCATTACAGAAAGGTAAAAATTAAGGGACATTTTAAATTCATTGGTTAGGTACAAATATTATCAAACCAGCAGGCTCATGAGTCAAACCTATTAAAATTTTGACAAAATAAACCAAAAGAAGCTTTTTACTAATTTCTGCACAAGATCCTTCCTTGAGAATGTACACTCACCAAGACAGACAAGCAGTTTGAGATTTAATAATTTCACACTGAGTTCCCTGACAAAGGAGTAGATTACACGATGAAGCTCTGAATTAGACAGTTCATCACAGGCTTATTTCCATTTTGATGAAAAGCTATAATTCAATCAAAGTCACTCAGCTTCAAAAGATTTTAGCTTTAAATGCCCTCAATTAAAATAACATGAAAAGTCAAATCAATGATTTCAGAAAACTGGAATCTCCATGAAAATGCACACCCCAAGAATGTGTTCAGTAGTCAAAAGAAAGAAAATCACCAATTTTAATAATAAATTAATTATTTAAGCAATTTATTATACAAAAATGTCCTTGTCCCAGCCTCCCAAATACAGGATAAATACAGGATTTGTGCTTTTGTCTGTTGTATATAATTGTAACTTGAATATCTTTGGATTTAAATGTTTTCTTTCCAAACAAAACAAGTAATTTGAAGACTTTACCCTTTGGGTCTGGGAAATTGTTGCGGGCATTTGCAACTGTTTTCTGATATTCAATAAAGTATTAGTTTGTAAATCAAAACTAATACAAAGATAAATTCAAATTCTTAGTTGTAGCTCTGAATGTGTTTTGTGATGGCATGTAATGTGAAGGTTGAAGGTGAGTGGGCGAAAGGGAAAAGAAAGGGTCATGAGTGTAGCTATGGGAAGAGCTAAGAAATTGTTCTCACATGGACACAGACACAGTGTATGATTTCATAATTTTAATCTTGTATTAAAGATACAGACCCTTATGAGGACTAAGTAACCCTTCCAAATCCTAGCTCACTGTTATTATACTGGATATTAAACCTAAACTGTGTACTCTGTTGTCAAAGCTAAAAAAGCTAATGAGAGCTACAACAAAATCAGAAAGTGTATCCTAAATTATGTTAAGGCTCATCAAAGCCTGTGTACTGTGTTACACATGATGAGAGAGAAGAATCAATTTTCTTACTTAATTTTGTCATCTGTCTCTTAACCCACATTCTTATAGTGCTCTCATTATATGTTTGGACAATATTGAGTCCACTGCACTGACGCAAGACATGGCCTGGTTACAAAGGATGGGCTTAACAGTTTTGAAAAACCTTTATTTAACCATACTAGACCCATTGAAATCAAGAAACTATTTTGGAAGGGGGCCCTGGAAAGAAAGCAGCGTCAAAACAAACTCAACCATTACAGAAAGGTAAAAATTAAGGGACATTTTAAATTCATTGTTTAGATACAAATATTATCAAACCAGCAGGCTCATGAGTCAAACCTATTAAAATTTTGACAAAATAAACCAAAAGAAGCTTTTTACTAATTTCTGCACAAGATCCTTCCTTGAGAATGTGCACTCACCAAGACAGACAAGCAGTTTGAGATTTAATAATTTCACACTGAGTTCCCTGACAAAGGAGTAGATTACACGATGAAGCTCTGAATTAGACAGTTCATCACAGAGAGGAGATAATAAACTGTTTCGTTCAGTAGACAGGATTAGGGCCCAAAATTATTTAGAAAAAAAAAAGGATTCTTGATAAGGCAGTAAAATTGGCTTTGGGCTCATTAGTAAAAAGTCTTGGCTCTGGTGAAACTGAGGCCTTTGGGGCAAAATAGCGCTAAAAGTTGAACACATTAGATTGGAATCTAGATTCGCTGGAGAGGTTTATGGTATTCCCTGCTTCCCTCTGTTATGTGCTGAAATTAATCCGCTTACTACCATGACTAATTAGAGGACACTATTACAACATGCCGCAAAGCGCTTTACAATAGACCACATTAAATTACTGAGTGAACTGTACGTGTGCACTCATGTGTCTACATGTACAGTAAGTGTTTGTTTTTGTTTGTCTCTACGTCGTTGTACATGTACTGTATTGTACAGTACCTTTCTTGTCCTTCCCCAGCAGCACAACCTTTGGCTTGTACATAGGTGGCTCCACCAGGGTGGGCCTCATGTCAGATATACGGATGTCGTTGGGAGAGCCGCCCATCGAGTCCTGCGGAAAGAGAAAACACACAGGTTTACATCAGGTAGCTATAGTACAGTAAGACAGCTTAGTTAGGATCTTGCGAACCTTGCAAACCTTGCAAGATAATAGGTTACTGACCACCAAGTTGTGGATAGTGAGCAGTAGCTATGTTGAATAAATAAATAATTTGGCAAGTATTTAGCAGTTGCTGGTACATTTAACCATTTTCTAATTCTAGTAGCACAAACGTTTATGCATGGGTGGATTCCGGTTTTGTTTGCCTCGTGCACGAGCATGAGAGTACACATGCATGTGCATGTTCATGTGCAAACAGGGATTGCATTATATATTCCTGCGAAACATGAATATGACTGCACAAGGTAAATTAAATTGGGCCTTACAACAAGATACAACATTAAATTCATGGGGCCACCATTCAATTTGAATATACTGTATATGTGTGTGTGGCAACCTCAGAGCTCTCTGTCAGGTCCTCTTTGTCCTTCCTCTTGGGAATGTCGATGCCAGAGTTATGCATTGATCCCTGATCCATTAGCTGAGTCTGAGAGAAGTCCTGCATCTCTCTGTCTGTGACCTGGCAAACACACACATGCATTATGATCACCGATCTCTACCCTATAGAGACTGTCGCATTTGGTGACAACTCCCTACGGCTAATACTAATGAATGTGCATGCACTTCACGTATTTGATGTCCACCACTTGATCTTTGATCATCAATCAGTGTTCCCAGGACCTCTTAAATTACAAAATGAGCACTTTGTTTGCACGGTGAGTTTGAATACATTTGGGGCGTGAGAGTGTGCATGTGTGTGGCTGGGAATGTGTGTTTCTTACCTCTTTGGGAGGCAGGGGCCACGGTGGCTCGTATTGTTCTTTGCTGAGGTGTGTGTGTTCCATGTTGGTTCCTGCCGAGGTGGCAGTGCCTGTGCTCAGCTGGTGCTGGTGCTGGTGCTGGTGTTGGTGTTGGTGTTGGTGTTGGTGCCCGTGTCCCGCATGTACGCTTTTACCCACAAGGCTTTGAACTGACTTGACCATGTTCTTAAGGTCCTCAGGGTAGGGTGTTGGGTAGCGCTTTAGGTTTATCTCCACCTACATACAAAAAATGGAAATGGTTGAGTGTAAACATGTAAATAAATGGCATGCACTGAGCAAGCATTCAGTAAGCATGAGACATCATAAACTGAAATGTTTCTTTCAGTCATTTCTTGTTGATTTTTTAGTTGTTCTTGTCTCTTCCTAGTTTCTTGTCAATAACTGTTAAATTCAATATTATGATTAGCCTTGTTGTCCTGGCTGTTCAATATTATTTCAGACAATAAACCACAGAAATCAGAACCATTTTAGCAATTTAGGGAGAACTGCAGGCTTTAAAAAAAAAAGATAACTTCGAGGTTATGCAACAAAAAATATGAAAAGCTCCCAGATCATTTAACAAGTCTATAGGGTTAAGACCAGATATTAAGTGGATTATGAATATTAAATACTAAAATACGTACTACAGGATGTATGAGCCTTAGCAGTTGAAATCTGAGCTGAATCATATTCAGAACACTTCTGTATTTCTATCATGGAGAAAGGTGCAGAATATGAACTGATTCAATATATATGTAGTTCAATAAAGCAATGCTCCTTTGGACTCGCCCTTGGACTACACAGTCTTGTACCTTTGACTTTTTCTCAGTGAGACAGATTTTCTTTCACATTTGTACATTTGTTTGTACTGATGATTCAAAATGGAGAATTTCATGCTAATTCAAGAGTAGGAGGTGCTCCAGCGGCTAGTAAGTTAACACTGTCTTTGCAAAACTTGAATAGAAATCCTGGCTGCCTCATATGACCTCCACTCGCTCAGCTACTCTAACAAGAGAAAGACAGACACAACAGAGAGAAAGAGCTAACCTTGACCTTCCCAGAGTTGTCTTCCTCTTCTTTCTTGTCCTCAAAGTCAAAGGCCACAGTCATCCTCTGCTGTCTCTGCTCCTCCCACAGAGTAGGATTAAAACTGTCACTGTCCGACTGGTAATCTGTACAAGCATATACACACATATATAATGTAACAAGTGGTAATATTATAATAAAGTGTAAAACAACAAAAACAAAACATTCAATGAACTTAAAACATGTCTACAGTGACATTATGAGACACACACACACACACACACACACACACACACAGTTTGTACCCTCATCATGTCGCGGTTGCTGAGGAAACATGTAGTTGGTCAAAACCTTCTGTTTGGTTTCAGGGTGGGCTTCTGTCTGCAGTGGGATCAGAGCCTTGGACTGCAAACACAGACACACGCACACATTTATATTAGTATTCTTGTGGGGACATTCACTGATCACATATATTCACTAATTCCTAATGTAAACCGAATCCTACCTCTAATTTTGAAAAACAAAAAGCTTTGCTGCTCACTGATTAGCTTTTAGAATATCTGATTGGGTAAAGAAAACTTAGTTTATTTAGACAATCCTGCTTCCAAAGTGTTCATGTAAAGCACTTTGCAAATTAAACCAACAACAAAACTGAATTTCATTTGTGACGTTCAGACGTGTTAACCACTCTACATTTGTAATACAAATTTAATTTAGCTAAACAGTGAGTTATTGTCACATGTCTGTTTAATTTACATGTTCATCTCATGAAAAACACTGATTAATATCTATTAAAAAGTATAATGTGGAGGAATTATAAATGTTGTCACAAAGAAAGTGGTGCATAAATGAAACAAAGCCACTCATAAATCCTTCTGTAACTGTATGAAAATGTAACGTAATTTTTTTTGGCATTTGAATTTTCAAGCCAAGTGTAATGCATGAAAAGTGCAAATAACATTATATAATTCCGGTTTAAATGTTGTTATATGAATACATAAGTGCCAATTTGAAATGTAAATGGAAGACTGACATGCCATTTTACAAATTGCATTTGAATTTTAAATTTGCTTTCTTCTTTAGCAGTAAGCAAGGTGTCAGTATTATTATGACTTAGATTTATATTTCGTTTGATTAAATTTGAAATATCATGAAGAATATTTGTATTGTGAAAAATAACAAGAAACTACTACATGGACAGAGCAATAACTCCAAATACTTAATTTACACCATTGTATCATACAGCAGTTTAAGCCAGTAGAGAGCCAGAGTAAGAGCCAGAGTAAGACTCCCTGCATTCTCATTACAAAATGTTGATTTCGTTATGGCACCTAAGCATTGTTATTGAGAAGATTCATATGCAGTGAATTCCAAAATAAAAGCATATAATCAGGTAATTATTGTATCCCAAAAGCTAAATGTGGTCTCTTTGAACAAATAATGTCCAACCCCAAATAAAGACAGAGGGAAAAAAGTAGAACAACAAAATCTCCAGTACAATAATGGCAGGTATAGTAAATTCAGCATAATGTATTGTATGCACAACATTATTTCCATCAGTACAACAACAGGGTCATGTCATACTTAACACTCAGAAATATTGTTGTTTCATGTATTAAAGTTACCTTCCCTTTTAGATAATAAGCTGGTGTAAGTAAAACTCAACATTTCCTGTATGTTTCACAATAAAAAAAAATAAAAATATCACTTACTCTAAAGAGGGAGGAAGTATTGAGTTTGCATTAACAACAAGCAGCAGTCACTTAACACAAAAAATGGAGGCAGATTACAAAACATGGAGGCTTCTTATAATAAATAACTAACTATAACTAAAAAGGAGAATTTAGAAATTAAAACCTCTATTTATGAATAGCCAGTAAAGGCCTGGTTATCTGATTAATATGCAAATGCAGTAGCTGTACTTTGCAGTTGTTTGTGCTGCATACTCATTTGCAGGTACAGTCTCGGGAACAGAGTGTGGGAGGAGAGAGATACCTGATTGTCAGAAAGCCAGAGAGCTGCCAGGTCCTTCAGCTTAGTAAAGGTAAACGGTAGATTCTTTAACCTGAGAGAGAGAGACAGGAGGGAGGGAGGGGTGAGAAAGAAAAGAGAGATGTTTCTTTTGCCCACACACTGTACAGCCTGCAGAGCACATAACCATGGCAACACCCATTCCCATTGCAGCTGCAGTTGTAGGCCGTGAGAGCAACTATAGAACCAAAACGGCCATTGAGAAATTATTCATATCATTCATCATGCATATCTAAGTGTGTGTGTGTCCATCTATTGTCACTACTGAGTCATAGTTTGGTCATCTGTCTGTGTGTGTGTGTGTGTGTGTGTGTGTGTGTGTGTGTGTGTGTGTGTGTGTGAGGAGGGGGGGGGTTACCTGTTGTCACTAAGGTTGAGGACTCTTAGTTTGGTCATCTGTCCAATCTCATCAGGAAGAAACTCCAGTTTGTTGGACCGCAGTGACATTACCGTCACGTTCTTACAGTTACCAATCTGAAACACACATAAACCATCACATCATATTACAAATAAGTCTAGTACAGAAAAAGATCTGCTAAATGAGGGACACCTTTAAACATGCTACATAAGTGTGGGGCTGCAAAAACCCATTTTCTTGATTAATGGTTTAATCTATAAAATGTCATAAAATCTGGAAAAATGGCAATCGCAATTTCACAAAGCTCAAGGTGGCCCCTTTAATTGCTTATTTTGTCTGACCATCAGTAGAAAATCTGAAGATATTCTATTACTGTTATAGAAAGCAAAGAAAACCAGCAAATGTTCACAATTAAGAAGTTGGAAGCAGTAAATTTACAGCTTTTTTTCTTAAAGAATTACACAATTAGTCAATCGATCAACTAATCGTTTCAGTTCAATATAATACTGAGGCCCTGCTGGAGGATATGCAAGTGTTCATTAGTCGTTCATGTTCCTACCTCCCGGGGCAGCTCTGTGAGGAAGTTCTCGTCAGCAGCGAAGGTCCTCAGGCTGTGCAGGTAGCCGATAGTGGGAGGCAACGACTCCAACTCATTACAACTACAGTCCAACTCCTCCAATAGAGACAGACTGGGTGAAAGGAACAGAGGCAGAAAGGAAGAGATGCAGAGAAAGAAAGGAAATCATTCTGGAGGCTGCAACATCTCTGCTGCAACCTTGGGTTACTTCGACATGGGTTTTAAAGGATAAGGGTGGCACTACTCTTTTTTTTTTCTATTGTCAACAAATCCTGTGAAAATGCTAAACCAAGAATGAATTCATCCTACTATCAAGTATTGTCTGTGTTGCCAAAGCCTGATACAACTTCTTCCTCTGTGCGACAGAACTCCCTAGTTGTCCACAAATTATTAAAACACATCAGTGAGCCACACATTGCACTGGGTGATGTGTTCATGCAGCCATGAACAAACACACTGTAGTTTTTCTTGTTCCCCGTGAGTCAAATCACATACACCAGCCTGCTGCTTTAAAATACTAGAGTTGAAAATAGTCCAAAACAAAGCACTACTTCCTCATGTTTGAGCAATATTTGCTAAAAACATTTTTATACATTTCCTTTGATAGGAACAAATGGGCTTGGATCTGACTGCCACAGACCAGGTAGGGATGTTGCAAAGTGAGAGAAGGGTTAACACAGTGTTGGTTTTGATCCTTTCATTGGATTTGTTGACAATAATAAAAATACAGAATGACACCGGTCTTTATAGCGACAACTTAGAAGGAGAGAAGGAAAAGATCATCACATTGAAGAATCAGTAAATTATTCAATCAGTTTGTCAATAAATTAAGACTTAACCAACCAATCAATCAGGTAAACCCTACATTAATTTGGTCTCGTTTGCTGACCACCCTTCCTCTCTTTCTCACTGTATCCCCTTTGATGTCTGAAATTCTTCAACCTTGATCTCAACTTCTCCACTCAACCAAGATTCACAGTAACATCCATGGCAGGCCCTCTACAGCACACCCTGACCCCCCACCTCCCTTTGACTGCCTTCATTGGCCTGGCAGAATGCTAACAGAAGGCTAATGCTAATGAGACAACACTTCTTACATTAATGTACTGTCACTGTTAACATTGCATTAGTCTGCTATTATTATTCCCAATGGACCGTGACCATCTGGGCCACCATACGGTCTGACAGGAGAGAGGAGAGCAGTTTAATATCCTATAAGATTTAAGGCAAGATTACTCTGCTTAGTTTATTATTTTCATCACAGCATTGGATGTTTTTCTACTTAAACATTTAAATGTCTCCCACTTCTCCCACAAAAATATACAGCTAGATTTGAATGTGTCAAATGTGACTTTTGAACAGCACAAAAGATTATTTGGCTGCCATCTGCCAACCAGCTCCATAATCCTAGTGGCAGGTGTTGCAAGGAAACACAGTTGCTCAGTGGTTCGTCACTAGGTCACTTCAGGACACACATTTCTAGATACAAATCTCTTTTGTTTATGGAGCACACATGCTTTTGTGTGGGACCAGGTGCTACAGTTAGCAAGAAACTTAAAACCTGCTTACACACTAATTTTAAGTCCCTTACTGGTTGACAGTATCAGCTAAATGAGCAATTTTACATCAGAGTAAACTCAGAGACAGTCATCATACCTGACTTATTAACTGACGTACTGTATATAGATAGTGGAAGAAGTGTTCCACATTTTAGTCTATACAGCTACCTAGTGTAGATATATATGGTGGCCTATTTCATAGATAATATAGTCATTAGTCAAAGGTTAGAAGACTTGCTCTTTCTATGAAGTTTATCCATTCACACCTATGGTTCACATTTACACTAAATACACTTGTCCAGTAATGTAAAAGAATAAGTTTTCAGTAGTAGTAGTAAGTATTCAGGAATCTTGAAGTAAGGAGTAAAATATATTCATCATTATACTTAAAAGCTAAGAGGGGTAGGAAAGGGATCTTTTTAGGTGGTTTTGGTTTAATCAGAGGGGAAGCAATGGATCTACAGTACTACTTATCAGGCTAAAACCCGGGATTTGTTCAGGAAGACAAAATGTTTTCAGAGCGTTAAGATACAAATATGTTGCAAAGAGTGACACTGAAGTCAAGTGTATGATAATGAATGTTAAATAGCACTTGCAGAGTCTTTAAAAAATGTAATCCATCACAGATTGACAAACACTATAGTTAGAGACATGATCCAAGTTACTACTCAGCTGTTTCAAACAGTAAAAAGGAACAAAATCAATGTATTCAAACTCAAACTGATTTAATTTTATATTTTTGTTACTGTATGCCTCCTCAAACAAAGAAGTTCTTGTACAAAGACTCAAAAACAATATTTCAGAATAAGTTTCCTTTCAAAAATGTTTCCGCTAAATTCAAAAAATCTAATCAAAATCTTTTTTCAAAAGCAACTCATCTGATTTCTGTGATGGATTATAACACGAATTCTTGTAATCAGATTACTCTAATCATTTTACATGCAATCATTTCCGTCTCAACCCTGTAGGTTTTAGCAGGGCTGGTATAGTACAATTCAATTCAATTAAGAATGTGATTTCATTCAAATTTTAAGTCCAAATATTTAAAAAAAGTTTGGGGATACAAATGTAGAGAAAAAGCACAAAGATCATAATGCCTTGAAACTGAATTATAGTTAATGTTTGCATGTAATTTGCATGAATTTGAGATGTTTCCCACCACTCACTTGTGAGCTTATGTGTTTGTATCTGTAACACAGTCAAACATCTATCTGTCTCTGAACGCATCCCTGGATCCAGTAGGCTAATGTTACTCACCCTTGCTTTGGCTTCGCACTAACGCCACAGCAACGCAGCAAACACAACACACAGAACCCCCCAATCATCAGCGAGCATAACAACACAGCAACTAACAGTAATAAACAAGGAAAACAACAGCCCACCAAAGATAAACCTGCTGAGAAAATCTAAACTGACAAAATATTTTTGAAGGTGTATTCAAAGTAAAACAAAAGACTACATGGCTTTATTATTCCATTCACTTTTACTGCATCAGAGTGTGAGTGGTTTATTACCTCCCTATGGTGTTAGGCAGTGAGGTCAGCTGGTTGTCATCTACCTTCAATGTTGTCAGCTTCTTCAACATTCCTACACAATATATGCAAACACAAACACACACATTCACATTGACACTCAAACATAAACATGCAAAGTTAAGTTGCTCTTTAAATAAATATACACTCAAAAACTATTTACAAACAATAGCAATATTCTATATTTTTCTTATTGTGAAAACATCAAAAGCAACAATTATTGAATCCAACTAGTATTGTCTGTGTAGCCAGAGTGGAATATAGCTTATTATTCTGCTCCATTGTCCAAACATTATTAAAAACCACTCAATGAGCTACACAGTTGTACTGGGTGAATGTTCTTTTATTATCATGAATGCTATAGTTATTCAATCCCACATCCACCATCCTGCTGCCATAAACATTCCCCATGTTAAATGCATATTAATCAAATAGTCCCAAACAAATACAAAATGCGTTCCTATTCGAGTATTAAGTTTAGTTAGTAAATTGCATAGCCATTTTTGAACATGTGACCTCTTTTTAAAGATTCACATATTCAGAAATCAATGGCTGCGGAGCTGAATGCACACACACACACACAGGGTAAAGATCAATGCATAGTTTTTCTATTATCTTTTCTTGGGATTCGTTGTCAGTTAGACAAATACAGAATAACAACAGCCTTATCCACTTAATATTTATTTATCCAAAGCGACTTACAATTGCTTTATATGTCAGAGGTTGCATGCCTCTGGAGCAACTAGGAGTTAAGTGCCTTGCTCAGGGACGCATGGTGGATGGGTTACAGTGGGGAATTGAACCCAGGTCTCTCACACCATGGGCATGTGTCTTATGCACTGCTCCATCACCAGCCACATCTTATCCTTCAGTACACTACAGTTATCTTTGCTTTCTCATACAGCTAGAACCACTCTCAAGTGGGATATGCCCAGGACAGCCACAGTCCTCTACTGCCGTCTACTGCACAGCCCCATAGGGATTAAATAGGTGCGGATTTAAATGCTTTGCTACAGCTTAATCAACTTGCAAAAGTCTATGAGTGTCTTTGTGTGTACCTATAGTGTCAGGGAGGTGCTGTAGCATGTTGGAGGATAGCAGCAGGTCTTCTAAGGCCTCGCAGCCTGAAATATCCGTGTCCAACGTCTCAATGCGATTCTTAGCTAAGTCCAAGTACCGTAGCTGACGAAGTTTTCCTATTGACTGCAGCGGGGAGGGTGAGGAGAAAAAGTAACAATTGTAAGAAAGCTTCACACAGATATTTCCAGTGCTGCTTTTGTTCACTGTAAGAGTAGAAAGTGTCAGTGTTCCTACCCCTGGTATAGACTGTAGAGAGTTGTTATCCAGCCAAAGCTCTTTCAGGTTGTGGATCTGTTCCAACACCTCCGGCTAACATGCAAACAGAGGAATGCATATCAGTATATACTGACTACATAAAATATAACAAATATAAAGCTTTTTATATGAAAACAACTGAATTATGCATTAACATTAAATGACACCGTTTTAGGAATAATGCTGTGAACATGAATGGATCCAAAAAATAATATGCAGTGCATCTTCAGACCAAGTCTTTGGCATAAATAAAGAAAATTTTAAAAATGTTGGCAGAGTGGGTAAGACTGGCAATCTCTACTTTCTCTCTCTTGGCAGGAAGCAGACCATACAGCCAACCTACTCCTGTCACAGCCAACTTCCTGTCCGACCCCTGTTAGCCTCCATCCAGCCCTCTCTTCCTCCATCACATTGCTGTGTCCCATTTCAGGGTCCAACTGAAGGATATTAAGGCTGAACTTGCTACAGAGGATTCACCATATGCTGTGCTGCGTCTTCAAATGTGAACTTTTAAGGCAGTGGCTCCCCGAAAATAGGACACAGCATCTGTGTTTCTGTTTGGATTCCTTCTTCTCTCCCTTCACTTTTTTCCGCTCATGTCTTAATTAACAAATAAATATGGTTCAACTGGTAAATGCACATATGACAACTAAGACATTCATATTTGAACTGCCTGTGATCACAACACATACGTTCAAATACCTGCTGCATTTCAAAACATGCAGCCACTGTGTTAACTTGCAAAACATGACAGCAATCCGTCTCACCATGTCAGTGAATTCATTGCTACCCAGATCCAACCTCTCCAACTGTGTCAGTCTGTGGATGGACCTGAGAGTTGACAATACATTGATTACTACACTGTGACTTATGTACACTTTATATTTTTATCTACTGAAACATTGCACAGCCCACCAATATACACTTTAGATTTTAATACTTAAATGACATGTATTAATAGTTTCTTTATGTTTTAATTTTTCAAATTACTAACTTCAGTCTTATTTTAATTATTATATTAAATTATAATATTATTTATTGCATTTTAGCAAAGCCTTAAGAATATGCATTTCATTGCACATATTGTTCGAGCATCTAACAAACAATAATTTCCCATTGGCAATGCATGCAGCGTCCATAATTAGAGAAATTTAGACAGAATAACAGAACAAGTTTTGTATTCAAGTAAATAGCCATAACCCATTGATTTTAGCATGGATTGTACACAAATGTGTGAAATTACTCTTATAGTATGAATCAAGTATCAAAGCCAACAGTATTAAATGCAATGGCTGCTCTACTAACTGCACAGACCGATTCTTGAGAAAGTATTCATATACAATATTTTTTCATTGGGTTGTTGCACGCTAGTGTCTGCTCCCAACTACTCTGTAGCTGTATGCCTGTGCTCAAATATTATGTGCTGTAACATTGTTCATTACACTAGTACAGAATATTAGCATATGTGCTACAGATTCCTGGGGAAGAGGAAAAGGAAGGATGTAGCTCCAGTAAACATCCTTCTTTTTCCTTTTCTATCATTTCATTTCCACTTTGAACACATTTGTTAGCTAGTTGCAAAACAAAGGTGGGATTCCTTTGAAAAAAATTTCTAGTCATGCTCACAGGTTTACTTTGAGTCTAAATGTCTTTGAGTCTAAAGGAGGATTGTGCACTGGTAATTGCACTTGAGAAAAGTAGTAATTACAGTTGTATTATTACCATTATTATTAGCGCTTTTCACAATCCACTGTCGCTGAAATCACTAATAACAAATTTGAAGGTTATCTCTGTTAGGTACAGTTGTCATAATGGCCTCATCTGTGGTGGGGATATGAACACATGGATAAATTCCACTACATAACATTAAATAGGAAATATTTAAAGCTGTTAAGACCAACACATTACTGTTAAAACAGTCTTCATTAGTATTCAAGAACACACCTGCCAGGGATAAATATATTTTTAATCTGGACACCTGAGACAGTAAGCATACACTCAGTGATATCATGGGCATCTGTGTGTGTGTGTGTGTGTGTGTGTGTGTGTGTTCACACCTAGTGGTGCGTAAAGAAGGAAAATTTGTCTTCCTTTCTTTCTTTGCTATCTCTCTCTCACACACACACACACACACACACACACACACACACACACATATGGCGGTTTGTCTTACTTTGGCATGGTTTTCAGGTGGTTCTCTCTCAGCTCCAGGATCCGTAGTTTGGAGAGTCTGAAAAACAGATGGCACATTAACCAAAACTTAATTTACTGAATTAATTCTCTCTATCAACTGCAACTGCAAAACAATTTCTACATTTGTTTATAATATAAAATGAGGGAGGGGGAATCATCCCTATTTCAACTTTAGGACTAGTGTCAAACTTATTTTCTAATCAGTGATAATAATGATTAATGATAAATAATAATTGACCAGCAATGTTTAATTACCAAAAATGACTCCACATTATTATAGATGCTCACCACCATGGAGACGTTTCAATTTAGAAATTTCTGTCACTTGTGATTTCAGCTGCCGTTGGTCACAATAACAGAATTTGTAGACTGACAAAACAACCATGACCCTTACCTAAATAAAATGCTATGGGTGTAGGAGAGGAGTGAAGAATGATTAAATGGATAGAGGAATAGATTTTTGTGAGATGACAACATGCCCCAAATATAAAGGATGCCCCAAATAAAAAAGTACATAAAAGGCCTGAGCTTCAGGCTTATCAGGCATGCTCAGCTTCATTAAATAATAAAAACATATTTAATTATGTGCAGTACATACAGTCATAGGCTAAATTAGAGTATGTTGTGTCTTAAATATTTAAAAACACCATACCCAGCCACACACCAACAATCATATGCATGTTTACCTGCCGAAGTTAGCCGGCAGATACTCCAAGAAGGCATCGTTTAAGAAGAGCTGGGTCAGATTCAGGAGCTGCGTAAAACCATCTGGGAGTCTGGGAGAGAAGAAACCAAGAAAGAGGAGAAAAATAAAGTGTGTGTCCTTGAAGGGCCTCAATGGATTAAAACATGGACATTGTTTCCATAACAACCCTGTAGAACCTGCTGACTGCTGTTAGCCTACAGATGAGTCATCTCCCCCACACACACACACATGCACACAAACACAGACAAAGTAAAATAAGCATTTCTGTCTGCAGTCTACTCCGTGGTTAAGTCCAGTTGTTATGGTCCATATTGACATGATAACATCACGCAGTTGCTGCAGATTTGTTGGCTGTACAACCATGATGCGAATCTCCCGTTCCACCACATCCCAAAGGTGCTCTATAGAATTGAGATCTGGTGACTGCGAGGCCATTGGAGAACAGTCATGTTCAAGAAACCAGTTTGAGATGATTTGAGCTTTGTGACATGATAGATTATCCTGCTGGAAGTAGCCATCAGAGGATTGGTACACTGTGGTTATAAAGGGATGGACATGGTCAGCAACAATACTCAGGTAAGCTGTCTCATTGAAACGATGCTCAACTGGTAGTAAGGGGCCCAAAGTGTGCCAAGAAAATATCCCCGACACCATTACACCACCACCACCACCAGCATTAACCGTTGACACAAGATGTTGTTTACGTCAAATTCTGACCCTATCATCTGAATGTCTGAAATCGAGACTCATTAGACTAGGCTAACGTTTTTCCAGTCGTCTACTGTCCAATTTTGGTGAGCCTGTGTGAACTGTAGCCTCAGTTTCCTGTTCTTAGCTGACAGCAGTGACACCCACTGTGGCCTTCAGCTGCTGTAGCCCATCTGCTTCAAAGTTTGATGTGTTGTCCGTTCAGAGATGGTATTCTGCATACCTTGGTTGTAATGAGTGGTTATTTGAGTTACTGTTGCCTTTCTGTCATCTGGAACTGCACTTTCTCCTCTGACCTCTGTCATCAGCAAGGCATTTTCGTCCATACAACTGACGCTCACTGGATAATTTCTCTTTTTCGGACCATTCTCTGTAAACCCTAGAGATGGTTGTGCGTGAAAATCCCAGTAGATTAGCAGTTTCTGAAATACTCAGACCAGCCGTCTGGATGGCACCAACAACCATGCCACGTTCAAAGTCACTTATATCCCCTTTCTTCCCCATTCTGATGCTTGGTTTGAACTTCAGCAAGTTGTCTTGACTACGTCTACATGCCTAAATGCATAGAGTTGTTGCTATTGACTGATTAACTATTTGTGTTAACAAGCAATTGAACAGGTGTACCTATTTAAGCGGCTGGTCAGGGTGTATCTTCTATTGCCTAGCCATAGCTGAGCCAAGAGGTAGTATGGTATGGTATGGTATGGTAGTATAGTGTCTGTAGATGTAGCCAACTATTATAAATATTTAGTGCCTCTGTGGTGCTAGAAACGCATGGATTGGACTACTAAAAACAAGAACAGTGTCAGTCTCTTGACACTGACAGAGAAAAGGCTGCTTATAAAGCAAAATACATGAAAAATTCATCAAACAATCCATTACATTGTGAACTGATGCCAGGTCCATTCAAAGTGGAAATCTGGAACACAATCCCCCCCCACCGCTAATAGAAAACGGTTCTTAATAAAAACAATACTGTAAATGAGTGTTAGAGAGATGTGTATTTGATGTGTTTTCCCTCAGGCTGTTATCCAGCAATATGCTCAGATAAACTTTTTTGTTACTGCTGCTATATGTTCTTGTAAAACAAACCGCTGTGTTGTAGATGAATAAAAAAAATAATATTTGCTGCCATCAAACTAGACGCCCGGGTTTTCCAATGAATGTTCAACTGATATATGAGTTATATGTGTCACTGCAAGGTGTGTGTTAGTGTCTTACTTGGTGATAGGGTTGACACTGGCCTCCACCACAGACAGGCCTTTACAGCATTTTATATTGTCTGGAAACTCCTGGATACCTGTAAGAGAGAGAGACAGAGAGGGAAGAGGAAATGTGGTGGCATGTGTTTAGTGAATTTGTATTAAGACAGGGGGATTATTATCTACAGTGAGTTTTGCAACTGTTTAGACAGCGTCACATTTTGTCATATTTTGGTTAATTACTTTGGATGTGAAATTATTGTGATTAGGAGGTTTTATTCTGGGCTGCCTCAGCAATTTGAGACTTGCAGGAAAACTAAAACCCTTGTTTCTTTACCCGCTCAACTCTATGTACTGTACTGTATCTGGACAGATTGTAATTGAAATTGCAGTTCGGAAAGACGGTAAGTTCAGGTTTGGGTTATCTGCGTTATAGAGAGGATTTTTACCGTTTTTACTGATGTCCAGCTCTTTGAGGTTAACCAAACTGGCGATGGTGGTGGGCAAGTTGGACAGGTCGTTATCGGGCATGCTCAGCTTCTTCAAGGCCTGGCAGTTGAAGAGTTGCTATGGAAACACAGAGGGGAAACAAAGGAATATTACAGTCTGTTGGCAAAATCACACAGACCTTTAAGGGAAAAGTACAAAAGGATAGAGAGCGAGAAAGTCAGCTGGAGGCATGCACTACTTAATGTTGTGGAAAAGCAGTGGCATTTTAGCTGCCTTTTCCTTTGAATAATGCAGAATTAATCTCCTACATATGGTGGCCCTTAGGGATAAAACACATAGTAGAGTGAAAGCAAAAACATTCAGAGAAATGTGTCTTAAACAGAAAATACAGCAAATGCCAAAATATACTGAACAAAATTATAATTATAAACATTTTGAGTGGCCTTTTATTGTGGCCAGCCTAAGGCACACCTGTGCAGTACCCATGGTGTCTGATCAGCATTTTGATATGCCACACCTGTGAGGTGGATGGATTATCTCAGCAAAGGAGAAGTGCTCACTAAGATTTTGACAGATTTGTGAACAATATTTGAGAGAAATAGGCCTTTTGTGTACATAGAGAAAGTCTTAGATCTTTAAGTTCAGCTCATGATGAAAGGGGCAAAAACAAAAGTATTGCGTTTATAAATTTCTTCAGTGTATATACAAGAGTGAAAGTGAAATAAATATATCATTTGATGATAGAAAAACATTTATCGTTTAAAATTATGCTCTATTGTTTATTTTTTTGTGTTGCAAATTCCACACTTTATGGTAATATATTCATGAGGGAATTATGCTTTGCACCGCGGTGAATTTAGTTTTAAGTTAGATATTCGACAGACATCTGTCGATTATCCAAGTTAAAACTAATATCCAACTTAAAATTAACTTCACCGCTGTGTGTTCTTCCACAGGAGCTGGTATTGCAGGGAAGAGATTTGCATTCAGAGTAAACAAACATGGAGGAGAGCGAAGTTTACTCAGAAATGGGTAATACCGAACAGGAGGATGCAGACCATGCAAGCAAAAACGAGGAGCTCATTCCTCAGAGAGAGGTCTGTTGTATGGACAAGCCAACCATGATTTGTGTGTCAGGTAACGTTTAATGACTTACCTACGGACACTCAGCTTACTTTCTAGTTCACCAAGACATGCTGTTGTGACGTTAGTTTTAGCAGCAGGAGAGTTGTGAGTATCGCTGTCTGGAGCTGGTGTGCTGGCTCTGGGACCATCTCCTCCTCTCACATTCGCTTTGCAGCAGCAAGTAAGGAAAGTTTGCTAACCCACACCTTAGCTAACATTAGTTAAATTACTTGCTGTGTCGTTGTTCACATTATATCATGGTATTTGTGATGGTGTTGGATTTCTCCAGAATCGTTACCCCACCTTTATGACGCAGATAAATACCACGAGTTCCTGTTGTAAATACCAACAGTAAGAAGAGTGAAGAGAAAAGACTCTAAAGAGGTCCTTAAGTAGATGGTTTCTAGGGGGTGAGCCCGGGATGCACAGGAATCATTGCTGAACCCTCTGGAGGTGTCGTGGGCCTTTCAGCGAAACATCAAGGAGGCGCCACTTGATAACCCAAAAGATGCTAACACCCACTTGACTAACCAGAGTCTAGGCAGCATGCCTCATGTGTGCAATTAAGGGATATTAACATCTAGTCCTACATAACAGATCTAGTATGAGACGCTAAGATTGTTAATAAAATAGTGTCACCTGGGAAAGGGACAGAATTTGCGTGAGCTTTTCAGAGCCTTCTGAACAGGTAACCTCAATTACATCCACATCATCCACAGGTTTTTGAGTATTTCCTGCCAACCAGAACAATTGAATCCATTCGGATAAATGGCAAAACATTTTCAAAATGGATCAAATATTCTTTCCTAACCTCACCTTCAAGTTCATATAAAGTATGAAGTCACTGAAGAGCTGATAATTAAAATATCACTTGAAAAAAAAAAAAGAATCTAATCAAATAAAATGTGCCAAAACACTTCCAGAGTGTGCTATAACTTCCACAACACCCATCCTCTATCTGTAGGTTGTAACATGTTAGCACCTTAATGTGCCAAGTGTCACCCAGCTTCACCCACTGAAAATGATTTTTCCGCAAAAATGTGTGCCATGCTTCACACAAAACATCCAACTATTATCTTAAATTATTCTCTCATAATTTACACAAACATGTGGTCACTCACATTCATTCTTACAGGCATTTTAGAGTTTCCAAGTAACCTAACTTGCACAATGAAAGGCAGCCTATGCAGACATATAATGAAATCATCCAAACTAAATCATAAACTGCACAAAATAAACGTGTATTTTGTTTTGCATATTTTATCGGCCTATTAAGACGTCACACCTAATTTTCACTGTTAGGAGCTAGATAGAGCTAAACATGGAAAGGGCTGCTCTGTGCCCATAGGTCGGGCCAGACCACTACACTTAAAGCCACAATCACTTACTCAAACACACACAAGGAGCTCCTCAACTCACTTACATAAAGGCCAATCACTCTGGCAGCCTCAATAGCTCTTATACAATCTTGGCACACACACAAATACACACTGTCAAGGCAGAGCAGATTTTTTTTGTCACTTGAATGCACGTTTGACCTGTCACTTACAAAGCCCTATTAGACAGTCTCCATTCATGCAGGTTATATTTAGAAATCCAATTCAATATTTCTGTCATTTAAATCAGGACAGGATATCAATAAAATGAGACAGCCTCCTCTAAACAGCACCTTTAATTCTCCTTGAAATACTGGAAGGGCATTTTGCCTCATCACTGCCGACATGGAGGTTTAAGTCTCGGATAACCTGGGGTGTCACCATGTGCCTGTGACGTGGCCAGGAATTGACATTCTCTTTCACCCCATGTTTCCTGTCACTTGCTCCTGTTGTATGGTGAGTGATGCAGGGGTGAAAATTTTGGCTCACCTGCCAAAGTGTCTGGTAGATGAAAAAAATCTACCGGTCAAGCATAATTTTTACCGCCCAAAATAATAAATTGCCTTTTGTGTCACATATACGTTTGTGTCTGTACTTTTAATTGAGATAATAAGGTAAGCAACATTATAGTAATGCTATTAAATGAACTTAAGACTTAACAGTAAATTGTTTTCTAAACTTACAAGATGCTTATTAATCATTCAACATAAATCTGGTCACTGCTCACTCTTAATCATGTCATTCAACTTTAACATTCTCATCAGACTGCTTACTTTCTACAATCACCCTCTTCTGGCATCCTGGTTCTGACAGAGTCCTGGTGCCAATGACAGCATCACAGCTTTTGTGGGATCAACATTTTCTTATCCAGCATATGGATCATACTCCTTGATCTCCGGGGGGAGGACAGTAGGACCATTACAACATCTGACCCTAGACTGGACCGCCAACTTTTATGTTCTGCTTCAGCCTCCTCTTCGTCTGCTTCGTTTTTTCATTTTGTTGGTTTGGTGGTAACGTTAATGTCGCCACATTACGCTGGTGGCCATCCAGCTAAAAGCTGTACAAGTACAACTTTTGTAATTAGCTCCTAACACTAGCAGCTTTCATGCTGTCTTATTTCACGGGGGTATTGCGCCAATTTGCCGGTGTTATGCCGAGTTTTGCCTGCCTGCCGAGAATTGCATGCACCTCCAAATACTGCTTTTAAACACTATAATATTCTTTGTGGGGTCCATCCATGGTGTTAAATGATTCGAAGTATATATTTTATGAACGTTTAGAGTCTTTAATATTTAAATACACTTAGTAGAAGTACCATTCCTTGACATTCAGCAAATATATGTGGTGATAACGTCGTTTGATCAATGAGCACAGCAAAGTGTCTGAAAAGGACCTAAAGAGGAGGATGCATAATTCGGCAGAATGATGTAGGCTACCTGATACCTGATTTGCATCCACCTCTTTTCTAAGCATAAATGACCGTTATCACCCGCGAGGTGCATGCAAATCTCGGCAGGCAGGCAGAATTCGGCACAACACCGGCTCGCTGCACTATATGAAAGGTACGGAGCCGTCTGCTTTTATCTGCCTCTGAGCCGGGAAAGTTGGTGACAGAGACGAGACAGAGAGAGGGAACAATCTCTCTATGAAAAGCCACAGCTGGCATGCTGGTGTTGTATTACACAAAATAGTCTTTTTACACGCTGCTGGTTCTGGTAAAGCCTGACCACTATGTGAAAGCACACATGGTTGCGAGATGATGCAGCAAACTTTTGTTCAGTATGAATAAGTAAATGCGAAACACTATCCACTTCTCCTCCCGACTCCTGTCCCCTAAAGCCCAGCCCCTTACAAATCTATGCCAATCAAACACAAGTAACATAAAATGAACATAAACAACAACCAATGAACCCCCCTATCCGTGTGTTACATTTTAGATCCCTTGGCACATCAGGGACCAATTTAAGTGCGACACATAACAAACAAGAACACCAGTCTGCTGTTAATTACCGTTAAATAGCTATTATATAGCAATATCATGCTGAATACATTTACCCGCCAATGTGACGGTTTGCCATCCAACATTTGGCCGACAAATGGAAAATCCACCCGCATTTGGGGGTGGCGGGTGTTAATTTCCATCCCTGGAGTGATGATGTGGCATGTAAACATTCTACCAAAACAATACTGCAGGTCTTGGTCTCTTTTATGTAGGAACAGTAATGTTGCTCAGTCAGTCTGTCAAGTCAAGGAAATTATAGCGCAAAATCACAAATTTTCAAACTGTACAATGAATGAACTTGGCTATCTTTACTTATCTTTTTGATAAGTAAAAACTTCACAGCAGACTGAAATATCTAAAATTATAGATTTGACTGACTTTTGATGTGAGCATTCATGATCCACAGAGGATGATTTTAGCATGCCGACAATAACATGTAAACACTAACATTACCATTCAGTCAAGTTTTAAGTACACCTGAAGCTGATAAAGTACAGTGATTAAAACTGCAATGCAGATTGACAAGCTGAGTCTGAATAGTCCTTCTGAATCTGTAACTGTACAGAGAACAAACCCACAGCATTTGTGCCACCAAATGTGTCGACTTCTAAGTGCGTAAGTGACAGTTACAGCCAAGTAATTAGTGGGGTTGATTCTAGGAGGGGGTCTTTGTGTTTGCATCACACTCAAATAGAATAAATACCCACTTTTGTCAAACACCACAAAACAATAAAATATATGTCACATTTACATTTAACTTCATGTAACAGCTTATGGGCAAAATGTGTATTTGCTGTTTTTTCAACCAATAGGTCAAAAACTGAAACAGAGACTTACCCTTGAGAACAAAGTGGAGCAAACAATTTATTTTAATCAAAGTGACTGGGGTCATGAAAGTGTAACACACATTGGGTTGACTGACCGACATTGGTCCAGGATCAGGTAGGCAAGAAGTGGTTATGTAGAAGGAAATAGGCTTAGGGGTCAGAGGTTAAAGTCAGCAGAGATATGCAACATATGGTTCAGAGTTACCTTGGGTAGTTCCTCAATCTGGTTGGCATCTAGGTAGAGCTCCTCCAGAGTTCTCTCGAAGCTGAAGATTTCCTTGGGGACCTGCTGCAGGCTGCAGTGGGAGTAGTCCAACACCGAGATCACTTCCTCTTCACCACGGAAACAACGGCACGGCACCAGCCGGCCAATCAGCTTCCGCTTAGTGGTCATTTCCAGACACTGCACTGTAGAGGCAAGAAGAGGGGAGGAGAGAAATGAGGGTCTGCAATTTATCAACAGGCTCATTATATCTGATCTTTTCACTTCATTATATGCCTGTATAGACCGTTGTTGGTTTGGCAGCACTAAGTACATGGTCAGGCTAAATCACTAAAAGATGGTAAACGGTAAATGGATTGTCTTTGTATGGCGCCTTTCTGGTCTTCCGACCACTCAAAGTGCTTTACGCTACAGGTCACATTCACCCCAATAACACACATTCATACACTGACGGCAGAGGATACCATACAAGGAGCCAACTGCTCATCAGAAAGAGAAACTAAAACATTCAAACAACGACAGAACAGCCATCTGGAGCAATTTGGGGTTCAGTATATTGCCCAATGACACGATGCAGAGAGGAGCCAGGCTTCGAACTACCGACCTTCTGATTAGTGGACGGCCCTCTCTACCTCCTTAGCAGCTGCCCCAATTTAATAAGGGTCTGAAATATCAAACTAGCATCAAATGTGTTTCTCCTTCAGAGATGAACTATGGAGCTGGCATCGAAATTCATGTGTGGGATTTTCTCTAAGATTTCCTAAAATAAATGTTAGCTGCATTCATTAATGGTGACAGATTTCACTGCTTTTGATGAGTAATGCAATAAATACATGCACAAAGGTATAAAATTAATTAAAATAAAACACCTACTGTAAATGTCTAAGGGTATACATGTGACAGCTTCACGTGACTCCCGTCAGTGTTGACACTTAGATCAGCTCTAACAGCTCATCATTTGAGCCACATCATCTATGAGGTGGCAAACAGCCCAGAGGTGACATACATTAAAAAGTGAAATCTCTGAGTGTGCTCCAACTCACAGTGTCTTGCCTTGACTATTTTTCGCTATAGTCCAAACTGGTCATCTTACACCTCTTTCTGTTGGCTGCTTATTGGTTTATCAAACCCATCCATCCATCGTCAACCGCTTATCCTGCCTACAGGGTCGCAGGGCCTTATTGGTTCAGTGATTAGATAAACAGACAAAATTTATACCATTGTGAGTTATACCACAGCCAGAGAAGATACTTTCTGATTGCTTTAAGATGTCCATTAAAATCTCAAGACATGATATCAATATGTATTGTAATATAAATCATTTTCTGCAACATCTACTGAGAAATTGGTAAATAGGTATATAGGAATGTCTGTAAATTCTTGACAAATCATAAAAATCCAATATTGCTATAAAGATGTCTTTCTTGTTGACTTGATTCATTGCTGCATCCAAAACAGGTGACAAATTTGTATTTTCTCAAGGTATATATTGTCTTATCATCCACCCTTAGATACAAACATACAGCATTTCCTAAGTTTTGGTATCTGTGCAGTAGATGGCTTCAGCAGGCAGCTGCAAACCGGCTGCAGTGACTGCAGTGTATTCCTTCAGGGCAATTGTGCCCATCAAAATTACATTTCGTCGCTCAAGCACAATTCTCTCTCTAAAATCTTGTGAGAGGTGAGTTGTTGCAGGAAACACCGGTGGAAACGAGGGTGAGGAGTTTGTTGTGTACGAGGAACTGCTAGCAAGACTTTATTTCTCCAAATAAAGTTTTAGTTACTCCAACAAAACAAACTCCTCTTTCCAACTCTGACTCACATTTCCAACGTCATCTTCCTGCAACATCTCGCCTCTCATGAGATTTTAGAGCGAGAACTGTCCTTGAGGAAGACTTCTTTTTCACCATGAGTCACTCGTAGGGGTCCTTTCCATGATGTTGTTAGGCACCTCGTATAACAGTCTGAGTCTGTCAGTGACAAAAAGAAGCATTTTTTTGGAAGTAATTTTGACTGAATACGTTGCAGCCACCGTAGCCGGTTCAAGGATGCCAGCTGAAGGCATCTACTGCACACATTGCAAAGCTTTTAGTACCTACTAGTCATTTCGACAGCAAAATGTGTGAAAATAGGGCCTAGGTTTAAAAATACCAAAATTATCCTCCAATATGGGAGTCTGAGTTGGTAAAATCAAGTGGGGAAGTTACAAACTTTTTAGTACAAAATTCCCGTTTAAAAAGAACCGAGGGGAAACTAAAAGAGGGAGATTCACATAAAAAACATACGTATAAGAAACCCACTTGATTTGCCAAACACAGACTGCTGAGACATCATATTAACTTAACTTATTAACAGAATTGTGGCTGTTTTGTTACCCGTATATTTTAACTTTAATTAAAATTCTCTCTGCAGGGCAAGCATAGACTGGAGAAAAATAATTACAACAACTAAATAATGTTGCAAAGTACATAAGGGCATGTGAGTGCAAAAATGTGAATGTATCCTTTAAGGCTGGTTGACATAGGACCAACATAAGTTCGAGATTTTTTGCTGCCAGGCAGGTGGGTAAAGCCAGGGGCAGATGGGTAACACAGCCGTACCTCACCGACCACCAGTTACTCAGCTCACAGCAGGCTGAGGCTCAATTCTCACTCAACACTCACACACGCACACATTCACACACACTCAAACAACAAGCCAGAGCCATATAATTAGACTGAATCCTTTGTAATTCTGCGACAACATCCCTTCATCACTCTATTACACGACTCCTTTTAAAAAGCTAGTGGCTGAATGATATGAGTAGGCTAACCGTGGGTATTAAAATCCTTGAGTGAGGATTTATCATTCAGCTTTATCATTTCAAATCCAAACTCTTACTACACTCAATCTACTGACAAATAAAAACGTTCTAATGCCAGCCCCCTTGAATAGAACAAAGAGTACATTTTCAATCTGACTGCCGCCTTAATTTCCTGTTTGATCTGCATGAGCTATAACCAGCAGTAATGAGGAGAGGAGAGGAGGAATGGAGTGAGAGAACAACATGAGGTGATGAGGAAATAGCTACTACAGTAGAGAGGAATCAAAAGGGGACAAGGAGGAGAAAAGGAGGGCAAGAAAATGAAAATGAGGAGGTAAAGAGAGCAAAGAGAGGGAGACCAGGAGGCCCAGAGATAAGACCTGCAGCTTTATCTGTCTATAAACACACGCATGTCCCGCTCCGCCGTGTGGCCAGATGAATCCAGAAGATAGACAGAGTGATCTTGAGCACTGTAAGGACACTATGTTATCTGCTCTAGTTTATTGCAAGGCCAGTGAAATCTGATAAAAAAAGCCTGCAGATCCTCTGGGACTGTTTATCTAAAAGGGTTGGACCATTAAAATCAATACATCCTTATCCACAGCCATGCTCAAAGTGGGCGTAATGAAGCAAGCCGGGATTTACCGTTTGTCTACAGTACGTGTAAACCCAGCTGTCAGTGCTTTTCATGGTGCTCACACCATGGACCACTGGTTCTTGTCTAAGCCCTCATATGTTTATAGCTAAAAAGGTAACCCAGGGTTTGTTTAGCACTGGGCAACGGGCACGACTTTAACAATGAGGATTACTTACTTACTTCTTTCATTTTCTCTGTTCTATTCTATTCTATTCTATAGTGTGTACCAGTAAATATCAATGGGGAGGACTGCCAACTCAGAAAACACAGTGAAAAAACGGTGCAGAAGCCGATGGGCTAAAACTATATAGGTGGGTAATATGGACGCATATATGATCATATATTCAAATAAAAACCAATAGTTACGGACCATCACTAGCTAAAACACATGTTGTTGTGCTGCTTTGCCAATTGAACATGGTCAAGAATAGTATATAATTGCATACTGTTATACAACTCTATTTTTTAGCTCATCAAGCTGCAACAGTCACGATAAATGTTGTGTCAACAGTTTCTAGGCATGGAGCAGAATACACATTTACAGGTCAAGACATCCTGCCATTCTGTATGACCAAAGGTGGTTGAACAAAGCAATTGAAACAATGCACTGTGAAACAAGACATTACTTTGTAAGAATATATTCTAGTCGTGGTAGGCCTACGTGTTTTAGACTTCTGGTAGATGTCAGACTCTTATGCATTCATCCCTGCTATAATCTCCCCCTAACTGTTTTCTTTTAGTGTGGTCATCCAACCAGCAGAGGACACACTCCACTTCTCATTGGCTAAGTAAGCAGGCAAAGCAACATACCAAAGGTGTGAAATCGGTACAATACTTGCTGCATCCTCTAATCAACCGCTTGACATCCCAGCCAAGAGCCAGATGGCCCAGTATAACGTTCCAAACACTGACCAGTGTTGATATGACCGTTTGATCAATTAGGTCCTCTGTACTACTCTAAAAAGCTTTTTGATTTATTTCTTACAGCAATTGTCTTTTCTTTTTATCTAATTTTGTGGAGACTTGGCTTGGCTTAATCATTTTTTTTTCCCTTGGGTAATCCCAGTAATAAAGTTTATTTGTTTTTATCTAGAGACATGATAATAAGTCACAGACAAGCTAAAACAAATGTTTTCCCAACTGACATGTGGTGATGTCACTTTGAATTATTACAGACTCCCTTTCAAGACATCCAAAATGACCCAGTATAAAACCTCTGAAAAGTATTGTGGTTATTGATTTGGCAAAATCTATAGAGTAAATATGCACACACAGTCTGCTAAACAATCTTTTTTATTAGCTACTGATACTGCAGCTGCATGATTATGCACTCACATTGTCTACTGATGTTACGGCTTTAATATGCGAAGACAGAGTGGACTAAAAATAACAGCTTTTTTGTCAAGAGAACAGAGAATAAGAGAGGAGAACTGATGTTACCCATTAGAACTAGGCAAGTCAGCAGGGACAATGACAAATATTAGCAGCAAATGGGAGATTGTTCACGTGGGCATCGATGACACCTCCTCATGACACAGATACCTCCAGAAATGGATTTTACACCAGGAAGAACACAGAAGATGGACACAGAAGATGCACAGAACGAGGAGGATAAAGAGCTGCTCAGACTAGAGTGTTTCTTTGAATCTACAGATTTTATCTAAAAAAGAAATTACAAAACTTTTAACTTTTTAAAGATCCTACAAGATGACCAACTTTAATGTTTTAATACCAGCATTTGGACTTTAAAAGTCCACATTCAGCTCATGTTCATTTATGGATATCATGTTTTGTGGAAGAAAATGGACCTTAATCTTTGCTTTTTTTCTGTTTCTTTATTTTTCTAGTGCTCCTGCTGACCCAGTATGAATGAATTAATGTGAGTGTAGTGTGTCCAGTCCTGCTCACACTCCCAGGGAGCCAAAGCCAAAGCCAAAGCAAAAAAAAAAAATAGGAAGAGAGTCAGAGCGAGCCGGTGCCAATAGGGTGAAACTAGGAAGTGAGTGTGGTTGGTTGTGTCGGCTCTCGCTGCTGCTATGGAAACAGCATGACAGAGCAGACTGACTCTGCAGAGGCAACACTACATGTGTATGTGCAAGCTCTGAACACACACATTGTACACACACATCAGTACAATATTAATTACATAAAAGAAACAAAAAATGTAAGAAGTGAGAAATTTTGAAAGAAAGAAGAACTGCAAACACCCACCCACCCACAAATGCTACACACTCGCACCCACCTACACGTAATTACACACTCGGAAGCAGTGGTGTAATTTTAGTGGATTTTATACTTTAGTCAAAGTAGCAATACCACAATGTCCGGCAATCAAAATCTTACTTAACTAAACATAAAGATGTATTATCACCAAAATATAACTATACAAAAACAAAAGTACTAATTATGTTAAATGTTCGTGTTGTAATGACTGAAAAGATAAATAAAATTGAATACAATTTCATAAAATAACTGAGCCTTTATGTGTGCAGCATTTTTACTGTTGTTGGTTTTGGGAGTTTCTGCAGTTTCATCTTCAACTTTAATATTATAAAGATATTTCTGTAAATAAGTGAGTCTTTAAATAGCTTATTTTGTAGTGCTGTAAGAATAATTCAACCTGTTCTTAAATTCAATCAGCTTGTTAAAACATGTTCTACAAACCGGTGTCCACCAATGTGTCCCTGAGCAAGACACTTAACCCCTAGTTGCTCCGTGCGATCTCTGACATATATAACAATTGTAAGTCGCTTTGGATAAAAGCGTCAGCTAAGTGAATAATTGTAATGTAATGTAATGTAATGTAAATGGTTCGAGTCAGGACCGTGTAGTACTACTCAGGGCCGGTTGCATATGTTTTATATTAAAAGATAACCTCTAAAATATCCAAAGTAACTATATAAATGTAAGTGGAATAAAAAATATAATATTTCCCTCTAAAATATTGCAAAGTATCATAAAAAGCAAAAACTGTACTTACGTTCAGTAAATTAACTTATTTAATGAATTTAATCTCAAATGGTCTCTTTTCTTATTTCCTCCTTCTGCTCTTCATTGAAGTTTGTGTATGCGTTTGTATGTGACTGTGTGCGCGTCTCCTCCAGCAGCTCGAGAGGGTGAATTTCCCAGGGTCCCATGATAGCCATCACTTCACGTGCAGCCTTGTCATCACCATAGTAACAGCTGCCATAGAGACCGTCTCCCAGGAGCTGGGTGTATTTTTACTCATTCTCCCTCTCGTTTCCTCTGTCATAAAAAAGAACATGCTGCACTCAGTGGGCGATTGCTCCACATTTGGCGATGTTTTACATTGACTTAAATGTATTAGACACCTTTATAGCCACTGAATAAGAGCTTTACAACAGATTCTCCATGTCCTCTGTTACTCTGGCCCTCTCTCTTACTTTTTTTTGTGAAGGTGTGAATGCTGCCTTCTGCAGAACTCACCCCAGGCTTTTGCACTCTCTCACAATTAAACAGTCACACACCGTTACGCACAAGCACATGTGAAACACAGACACACATAAAATTCCCACACACATGCAAATCACTGAAATAACAGTCACACACATACACACAGGCTGATTTAGTCTACGATTACTTTTGTGACAATGACGGCAAGAGAAAATGGAAGATCCTGCTTCACATCCCAATGCTTCACATTGTCAAGCAAATCCCTGAACAGTTGTGTCAGTGTGTGTGTGTGTGTGTGTGAGAGAGAGAGACTGTATGTGGGAGGCGATTAGCTAACTAGCAGCCAAGAACAGCTTGTTCTGTCTTTTTTACATTCATTAAATAACCACTTACAACAGTTACCTGCACCAGCACATGCATACAAATACACAGTTAGATTTATTTGTCTTTGGTTCTGAGCCAAGACCATAATAATTTCTGAACTTCCTGTTTGAAAACCCAGACTTTTGCAAACGAATGTGCTTGGGCACTAGTTTAACAAATATGTGGCAGCATCGGGCCAATAGTCAATCCATCACCTATACCCACTTCTATTGGTCATGGTCACGGGGGACTGGAGCCAATCATAGCTCACATTGGAGGGCAAGTTACATCCTGGACAGGTCGCCAGTCTATCACAGGGACAAATACTGTATATAGATTGAACCGTTAAAACTCACACACTCAAACACATTTCCACCTATGGGAAATTAAATCAGTTCATCTAATCTCCATGTCTTTGCACTACAGCTGCAATGATTAAATTAATTGATTTGTTGATTGACAGAATTAACCATTTTGGGTTTGGGTCTATATGTAGTTTTGTAATTAAATCACTTTTTTATTACCTGTATGTGAAGGTGTTGTAACCTCACATAAAAACGATCCACTTGCCGGGTATTTCTGCTACCTCTGACGGCCAGTATGTCTAATCCTATGTGATGACACCGGGTCGGATCTTCCCAAAAATCCACTGACTGTGACTGCATGCGTGCTCCCCCCGAGCCTGTTGCATTCTGAATCTGTATTATACACATAGCAACAACACCACAGCTCACTACATGGAATCCACTACTATAAAACGACCGGTTCCCAGCACAACAAAGACTCCAACACAAACCATTTATGGATAAAAACAAACAAAGATTTATGTGCTGAAGCCCGTCAGGCCAAACGAGAATCAGATTGTCATGTGAAAACAGTCAACTTCAGAAAAGCTTGAATCACGGAGAGACCTCTGCTTTGCTTTGGAACCGATAAACCAACACAGAGTTGGCTTTCAACCGATTCAACTGACATTACCTCAAAGTATGTGACATATATTGGAATTTTTATCCGGTGCAAAATAATAGTTGTATGGCTTTCCACATTAGTTAACCAGCTAACGCAGTCCATATTACTATCCTGTGTACCACAAACACCTGCACCTGCAAAAAATGATGTAACGATACAAAGCAAATGTGGAGCGATTTGTTTATACTAGCCTATGCGAGGCAGAGGCAGCCAGCTAATGTTAGCCCGGCTCTACCACTGTTTGCTTTGTAAAGTCAGTCAGTTTAGACTTATTGTCATTTTACCAATACTCAGGTACACAGCTTCAACCACCATCTCAGTCGCTGTAAATTACACATATTATGTGTCTCACATAATATACAATAACGCAACGTAACGGCACTAACAACACCACAGTATAAGACCCATTCACTACAGTAATGTTACTGACTGCGGTCTAACTGTTATAAAGGGTGACAACAATCTCATTTATAATATTCAGTCCAGCTCACTAACTGTTTTGTTATCATCCAAAACATTCAGCTGTGCTGACATTGCTGAGCCTCTGGTAAAAGACAAACAAATGGCAGGCAAGCTGCTAACGCGGATGTATCGCAACGGCCAAAGGCAGACAATGTAACGTTGCCATGCAACAAGCATGGATTAGTTCAACCTCAAGAGGATAAAAATATTACTGTAACATTGCAGTGGAAATTTACCAGTGTGTCGTGTGAAGCTGTCTCCCTGTGTTTCGGATTCTGCTCGCTCATGAGTTCGAGCACACATACGCGCACACACCAGGTTGCAGCGGTAACAATGGCAACACTAACTAGTGTTATCTTAAAAAGTCCACTAAAGAGTCTTAAAGAGTCCACTAACGTCAGCAAAAAAACGGCACCCACAATTTACACTCCAAAAGTCCAAAGTCAAAACTAACATTAATGCAAAGCATGGGAAATAAATTATGATATTGTAGTTTTAGCTAATTCATCCCGTGTCTGCGTGGGTTCTCTCCGGGTGCTCCGGCTTCCTCCCACCATCCAAAAACATGCAGGCTAGGTTGATTGGTTACCCTAAATTGTCCTTAGGTGTGAGTGCGTGCGTGAGTGGTTGTTCGTCTATGTGTGGCCCTGCGATGGACTGGCGACCTGTCCAGGGTGTACCCCGCCTTGCGCCCGATGTTAGCTGGGATTGGCTCCAGCCCCCCCGCGACCCTGTACGCAGGATAAGCGGTTGACAATGGATGGATGGATGTTAGCTTGCCTTCTGATGTTATTGCTAGCACTGCATAATAAAAGCATACATATGATGCATCTCTCTCGCTCACTCTCTTGGCTGGGTTAGTTTAGCTCTTATCCTGGCTCTCGTCCTGGGGCAATCACACCGCCTGCGACCCTGCTAGTCTGGCAAGGTGGTTGGAAGATGTCATTGACAGTCATTGTCTCAAGATCCACTGCACTTAATCCAATCTCTGCGCTTCTTTTTCCGATGTTGAGAAATATATTTTTGTTGTAAGCTGAGCCACGGACAGCCCCGGCCCAATTTTATCCCTGTGTATAACTAATGATTGATTTTTATTAGGCAAAGGGATGCAAGGCAGGGGCAGCCAACTGGCTAACTGTAACCTAAGCTAAGCTGGGGTCAGCCAGCTGGCTGTAGTTTGGCTGTGTGGCATGGGTCTGGCGTTGGTAGCTTTGTGGCGTTGACTAGTGGGGTGGTTTGCAAACAGAAAGCTAGTCAGTACTATGAAACCAATGGTCCAAATAAAATATAGGAACATTGAGATGTATATGCAACTAAATTGGTCACCCTGTGGGTGTTTTATTTTTAGGTGGCTTATCAAATTGGTAGCAGCTCTACTAACGCAAGTAAACACAACCCACAAATATTCGCCTCTAATCTGGTTTAGGCTACTACAGTGGCATAAACCCAAAATAAACATTTTGCTGTGGTTAAATTGAAATAAACATATCAAAATGATGCTGAACAAACTACATAATGATGCTGATTTGTTTAACATATGAATTCATGCTTTGTCGGGTCTGTCTGCAAGATGACTAGCAAACTACTTTTAAAATGCTTGTTTTCCAAATGGCGTTCAGATCGATCAGTGATATATGCTAACTTGTTTCATAGCCAAGTACAACGATAGCTGGAATCAAGTAACAGACACATATTTTCAGAACATACCAAGGAGTTCAACTTCCTTGCTTCTTTTCTCAAGGCAATCAGATGTTTTGTCCAATTTCTGTATAAATATGAAGTAGTACCACAGAGCAACTCGGTGGCTTGCTGCAGCATACTGGTTGAGAAGGTGAGTTAAGTTGAATACACTTAAACACCTCAGTACCGGAGTGATTTTATTTGTCCAAAAGCTCCGGCATCAATATTTTACTATCACCTTGTGAAATGATCGCATTGCAGCCATTACAAGTGGCTATTGTGGTGTGTTTTTGTTTTCCAATTTAAAATATTACCACACTGCAGACAAACTGCTTTCTTTTTATGACACTGTGTGACAGCTAAACCAAAACAAAGGGACTGGGCTTAGGTTCGTATTAAATAAAGCTGATCCCGATCAGTTAAATAATTCCTTGATCTGCCCTGATCCCGATCGATAATACCGGATCTGGACATCACTACTGACTGCAGTTAGCCCAAATTACACAGGTATATAGGACCATATGGAAAATGCGAAGGAATTGTGGAATTTTGATAATAAAATATGGAATCTGCCAAAATGTGGATGCAATTAAAAAAACTCTGAGCTTCCCCTATCATAATCAAGTGTTTTTTCACAGCACTTAATAGTCAACAAACGTCAGTTTAGACACCAGCACCATATAGCATCACTTTGGAAATATATACCTAAAGCATATCACTAAATAACAAAATAAAACATTGTCTATTATCTTACAAACGACCCAAAAGACATTTTTCTTGTTGGTTGAGGTTTGATTAAATTTAGGTTACTAAAACTATTTACTTAATGTTAGGGAAAGATTGTCTTCATGGATTAAAGTAACTCTTGTTAGGAGACAAAAAACAAACTGTGGTTATACACCACCTCCAACCTCTTCTCTAAGAAATTTTGCCGCTGTATAAAAATGGCATGCCACATCCACTTTTGCTACTGTGGAAATTACTCACACAAATAAGAAATGTCACTATCAGGAAAACTTAACCAAGGACCATTTTAGGTATTTGAACAAATGCCCAATGCTTTCTTTTTCCTGATGAGGACAAAGTCTCAAGGAATCGCAGCACAGTCTTGTTGAATCATGGTTTGGGCGTTTTCACACTCAGTCAGTCCAATCTGCCTGCCACAGTGGCTCCAGGTGGCATGTCTGTAAAACTCAATGACCCTTATATCACCGAAACTAAAAATAACAATCGACAGACACAACAAAACACAGAACAGCTGACAATTCACCTGCACCCAAAATGTGGGAATCAATTATGCTCAGATGCACAAATTAACCAAATGGGTCAAATTAGTGTTACCTAAACTAAGACTCCAGCCATAGAATGAGCTAAAACGATATTTCCAAATGACATAAGGAACCCTTCCGCTCTCTGCTGGAAAAGTTCAGGACCTGACTGCATTCAGTGACAAATACCAACAAATGACAGACAGAAAGTTAGACAGACAAACAGTGTGATATATAAATAGCACGCAATAAAGACAGATAAACAAGCAACCAGACTGAGAAAGGCAGCTTGACACAGAGAGTCGTGCTGTCAGAGAGGAACATATCTGGGTTACTGCAGTGACTTTCTAACATACAGTACAGTTTACATATGTCAGCTAATAAAGAGTGTTCCTGAAATGGTAAATTAATTAATAAATTAGATGATCAACAGAAAATTAATTGAAAACAATTTTGATAATTGATTAAATGATTTATTAAGCACAAACGGCAAACATTTGTTGTTTTCAGCTTGTAAAATGTGTGCATTTGCTGCTTTTTGTTATTGTAAATTGAATATCTTTAGGTTCTGGACTGGTTCCTTTTATAGCTTGATAGTAAAAATATCAGAACATGGGGAGAGAGAGGTTTATGACATGCAATAAAGGGCCACACCTTGGTATGATTATTTGGTTTTAACCACTAGGCCATCATGATGTGTGTCATGTCATGGGCATTTTTATCCATTTCGTTTTGCTTTTAATACACCAAGGTCCGAGGTTTCCAGTAAGGGGTTGCAACATCTATCTGAGAGGTCACGAGATGATCATCAAGGAAGGAAGGAAAGTTGAAAAAATATATATTCCTGCTACACAAAGATATATTTTGCTTATTTTTTTCCTTCCTTGCATTTCTTCCGATAAATTACTAGATTATTTTACTTCTTCAGGACACTAAAAATAATAAAGTTGCAATGTTCAGAATGATGATAAGGGGTTGCAAGTAAACATATTAAAGAGTCACATGCCGGGACGGCTGGGGCACAGGAGTTAGTAGAGTGGGTTGACCGCTAATCAGAAGAAGAAGATCGACGGTTCAATCCCCGGCTCCTCTGGGTTGCATGTCAAAGTGTCTTTGGGAAAGATACTGAACCCCCAATTGCCCCCGATGGCTGTTCCATCGGTGTATGAATGTGTGTGAATGTTAGTTTCTGTCTGAGCACTTAGGCTCAGTGTGTGAATGGGTAAAAGTGATGTACTGTAAAAAGCGCTTTGAGTGGTCGCAAAGACAAGAAAAGCGCTACACAAATACAGAACACATTTACATGCCAAAAAGGTTAAGAAGCACAGGACAAAACAATTAATGTATGTATGGAAATTCATGTGTAGCCCATGAACGTACTCGCTGGAGGCTTCAGATGTCAGTTTAAAATTTCATTAAAGAAGATTCCCAAACTTGGGTCTTATCGTTTCAATTCATTATTTGAAATTGAACAGGGCAACATCGCTAACACTGGTTAAAATCCTTCACTGCCCAAAATAACTGTGCTCATAACAGCAAATAATTACAGTCAGTGGTGGAAAGTAACTTAGTATATTAAGTAGAATTTTGAGGTACTTGTACTTTACTTGAGTACTTCCACTATATGTGCCTTTATAATTCTACTTCACTAGATGTTGGAGGAAATTATTGTACTTTTTACTCCACTACATTTTTTGAAAGCTATAGTTACAAGTTACTTTTGAGATAAAGATTTTACATAAAAAGATTTACCATTGTGAACACTGCAGCTGTCTCCCCCTTCTGACAGTGAGAGAAATTCGTGCTAGTAAAAGTGCTTATGTCCATGTACCATTTACCATACTGAGTTGCTGCTGTCGCTGTGGTTGCTCTCCCCTATAGCTCTGGCAAACCAATCATTACTAGTTGGCATAAAACACATCACTACCGGTTCGGCAGCGTGGGAATGTCGCCACAAACACCAGATTTAAAAACTGTGGATACAGAGAGATTTACCTGGTGGTGATTGGTTTAATCAGCATTGGGTGAATTTATTTGGCAAGGACTTGAATGTTACAGACGTTCATTTATATGTAAAAGTGCACTCTAGCTTTATGAAGTTTTTTTAATGCTTTCACTTATAATGGAGTACTTTTACATAAATGAAATGGTATTTTTACTTCGTCCACTATTGAGTACTGCATCTTGTCTTTGCTTTTTCTTCAGAATAAGTTTAGCTATGAGATTCTGTTTCAGAGCTGAATGTCTGAAACACTTTGGAACTATCCCCTTTAAAGATCAGGGGTATAAAACAGAACAGCATGTGTAATGTTATGTGTTAATGTAAAGTGATGTCAATGTCAACAGAAAGTCAACTGGCAGTTCACAAACAATTCCAGACAGACTTGTTTGTTTTTTTCATCTCGAGGCTTCACTCGCCCAACTGTTCCTCACCGAAGCTCACAGAGAAAAGTCTTTATTTGAGCCTCTCCTCTTCATCCTTTCCTTCTGTCATATCTCGCTTTCTCTCTCTCTCTCTCTCTCTCTCTCTCTCTCTCTCTCTCTCTCTCTCCCCTGTTTTCCAGGCCAGTCTTTTATTTTTTCTCCTCTCTGTTCTTCCAGGGTTGTGCTCAGTGGCCCAGTTCTGCCTGAGACGCCCCGGCACATCTCCTCTTTCTGTCTTCTCTCTTTTCACTTTCGGGCTTGTCTTTCTCTCTCTCTCTCTCAACGCTCTTCCTCCATCTGTCTCTGTGTTTAACTTTTTCTCTCCCTCTCTCTTCCTCTACCCATCCTCACCCCCTACCAAGAGATAGAAAGGGAAGCCATCTTAAAACAAGTGCGCTACTTTTGTGTTTCCTCTCTACGGGAGTATCTCGATCTAAATCCATTTTTAAATTCCAAGAGGTGATTCACTGTGAGATGTTCAAAACTAAAATATAAATGTAGCCAAGTATACCAGGGGTACAGAGTTCGATAGTGTTATGTGGGTTATAATGTTATGTAATTGCTGGTGGGATTATTTCAGCGATAGCGTTCCTCTCTATTTAATGCCACTGTCACTTTAAGAGTGGTACATGGGACGGATCGTGTGAGAGGGTAAAGTTTCCAACGGGACATGGAGAAAAACGGAAGTGTCGGTCCTGCGGTGTAGACAAACGGCAAGGGATGTCATTTGGTTTATTGATACGGAGGATATCTTCATAAACCATGGTAAAGTACATTAATAATCCTTAAGATCAGCAGACGAAAGAGTGAACTAGCTAGCGGACCAAGGTAGATGCGTGAAGACCCAGCTGATTCTTGACGATTGATAGCCGAGTGAGTGTGTGTGTGTGTGTGTGTGTGTGTGCACGTATCCCCACGAGGGGAAGAAACTCTGACCAGCGGCTACAGCAGGGGAGATACACAAAGTTTCTGGTGTGTGTGTGTGTGTGTGTGGGCGTGTCCTGGGGGCGCACATTGAAGACAAAAAGGCCACTACTGTTGTCTAGTCTTGACTTTGGTCTAGATTTTGGTGCTGTCTAGATTTGATTTGTTTCATAGATTTTGTTGTCGAGAACTTAGGTCTAGAGTTCCTGTTCAGAAGTAACTGAAGACTACCAGAGTGTAAACTAGTCTATGGCAGCTGTGTACTGTTAAATCGAATAGTTGGGATCAGATGCAATAAGTAAATGACAAGTGAGAAAGTAATTCCTGTGTTTATAACCTGCAACTGCTTCAGATTCTTGATTTTACGTTATTAATGTTGTTCTCGTTTGAGTCCAGTTGGGGAACAAAATCCCCACAAAATTTATTGTGTGTTTGGCCTCATCATTCCTGGTCTGGCCACATAAATATTAATATTAATATTACTATCATTCCTTTCTTTTGTAACTATTGAATTAGAAAATAGATTGTTGATTATAATGCATTCATGTGTAACATGTTGTGACTTGCCAGCTCGCCAACTAGTTTAGTGGTGTTTTGGATGGTTATCCATGCAGAATATATACACTTAAACATATAAGGGAGAGCTTTGAGCGTTTCTTTAGATATTTGAAAAGTATGAAACTTAGCAAGATGTGCTTGGATTAATACTATAGTTCAATACAAAAGAACTCTGAGGAAAATGTAATTAGTAATAAAAATAATTAATATGTGCTTTTAAACTACTCATTTAGTTGTTTTATGACCACACATGGATGAGAATACATTATCGTCGTTTGAAAGGGAAGTTACAATGAACTGCTCAGACTCTTAAACAGAGAGAATGGACAAAAATGGTTTCAGACTGACGCTTGATGTCAATGTCAGTCTGTAACAGCGTGTGGGTTTGTGTGGGTTTATTTGTGTGTTGTTCAGTTATATATTTAAGGTCACCTTGCCATGCTGGTGTCCTCGCAGCAGCTTGTCCAACGCTCAGAGCCCGAAGGAGAGAAAAGCGGAAAGAAGACACACACACACACAGAAACACACTCATGTCTACTATTACAGTGTCATTTCTTACAGCTTCAAACTGTTGACCTAGAAGCTTTAAACTATTCATAGATCAGGGCGACACTTGTTATTAAAAGTTTTAGGTTAATTTGATTTAGCATTTTGAAGACTAAAGATGAGCACTCTGTCCTCGAAGTACAACATACCATTAACATTAAAGTCAGATCCACATCGCCTGAATATAAAGACTCTACTGAAGTGGAATGCTCCAAACCCGATAGACATAGTTTAAACTCATTGGTTTTCACCCTGACTTTTGACTAGTCTTTCCCTTTCTATTGTGAAATACTTCAGGCCTCTAAAAAGTATTCAAATAAAACAATCTAAAAAGTGATTTGTTTGGGCCACTTGAGGGCAGCAGAGCAAACATCTTAGTAGACAAATGCCTGTTTAACTATCTAGCACACACAAAACAGCATAAAGTTAAAGTTGTGTTTCTGGCGGCCCAAAGAATTTAAGTTCAATATTCACTTTCTTTCAGCTCTGTTTTGGTCTCCTAAGTGAGATATCTGGCTCATTAGCTGTTAAAAGCTAAATTTGTCTATCTGCTTTTTGATGCTGGGTAGGTAGCGTACAGTGGGACTGTACAGCTGCCTGTTGTGTGTGGACATGATGCTGATAAGATGGGTAAGAGGGAACCAAAACAGTAAAGTTGCAGGTTGTAAAACCAAAACAATGAGCTAAAAGACTCTGTAAAGCTCCGTAGACGTGAGGGAACTGCAGAGTTGGGGGATGTTTATGGACCCTTGCTTTAACCTGGTCATTTAACTTTAATCCTGAAACCAAGTCTTAACCCTAAAACAACGGGGTAACCTGTGATTTTAGGTCCCAGATGCGTTACTGACCCCCATATGTGACTTTGTGTCCAGTTTTCTTCCCCTACAATGTGATGAATACAGAGCACACAGAGTCCTGATTGCAAAAGAACGCTTCACCTTCACCTGAAAAACTCTCTCTGTACACACTGTGAGACCTGCTGCTATCTGGAACAACCTCTCTATCTTTCTGTCATCCCTCTCTCTCTCGCGCTCTCTCGCTCTGGCTGGGAGTCAATCTCTCTTTTTTACTGCCAGCTGATAGCTGTGCATGACTGTCTGGAACTCTATTCATGCGTTCCCTTCATCTATCACCTGCTGCTGCCTCTGTCCTCTCCTCCCTTCATCTTCTTACCCTCTCTGTTTCTTTCTAAATGAAAACAGATAATATGCTGTGGCTTTTCATCAACGCATTGATATCTATCAGCTTTCAGCTTATGCCCTTATCCTCAGACATGCAGTTCAGGTGTCTTGCTCAAGGTCACTTCACCACTGGCTGTGTCTTGCAGGAATTGACACACTCTCAACACGTCTCTCTTAAAACAGACTCTGCCCACAAATTTGCAGCTTTTCCAATGTTTTTCTAACACTGCATGACAGACTCCATTTGCATAAACACCCTTTAGTAAGTTTTATCCCTAAAGCGTTCCTTAACAGTCCATGGAAATTGCACAGTGAGCAGTTGCCATGGTAACCGGGGACTCAATTGTCCAAAATTACCATAAAACACTAATTAAAAAGCCCTGGCTAAGAGCACCATTTTGACAAGCTTTATGCAGTACTGCTGAAACAACCCTCAGGTGAGGAAAATGGACTGGGAATGGAAATCATTTCAACACCCACATTATAACATTTTATAATTCTGTGGACTGAATGTAAACTTGGTGTATCTGAGTGTTTGTGTACAATGTTTGGTAAAATATCTAAGTCTAGAGTTGAGTGGGTTTTAAACATTTTGTGCACTGGACAATTTTTGGTGAATTAGATTGAGCTGCATCTGTACAGCATTTACTATGTTTAAGCATCTATAAATGTCATAGTTAGAGAAGGATGTACACGTTTCTTTGGCACCATTGCTTAACTTGACAAAAGTTGATGACCGAAGCAAATTTGTCGAATTTTTTTTGTCAGTAAGAGCACACAGATGTCACAATTTCAGGCATAGCTTGGCTTTGGGATCAGAGAGTATGTTTTTGGTTCAGTGGACAATACAAAGTAATGCAAAAGCCAAAAACTAAAAGTGTTTTCATTGGACTCATTGTCCATCATTATGTTCAATAAGAAATCAATAAAAAACAAACAAAAAGCTATATTTCAGTACCTCAATCACAAATATGCCCAGATTTAGGAACATTACATCAGAGCTCAAATCCCCTGTTCTCCATAACCACTAACAGTCACATACAGTACCGAAGTGACAAACATTGATCTTGCATTCATTAATTCTTTGGCTATGAATCTGCTGCAAGAGGCTGAAAGTGAACACTGTGGGGGGAAAAGGACTCAAGTGAAACACAACTAGCCGTATAGCATCATTTGGTATACTTCAAGTGGTGGCCATAGCGCACGTTCAATGTTTCAAACGGACAGAGGTGGTCCAAGTACAGTAGGTGTGCTGATCCGAGGAGGAAAAGTCATAAAATTGCTGCTTTTCTTGGCATTGAAGGGAAATAGGACAATCAAGGGAGGTTATTCTGGTGGCTTAAGGGTTTAAGATGGTGACCATTTCATTGCAACATCCCAGATTTGAGATTCAAAGAACATTTGTTGCATGTCACATGTCCTGTCGCCCTTAATTTCCTCTCTCTACCATCAAAATGCCTAAAAAATACTTTTAAAAAAGAGAGCAAATAAAATAGGACAATGGCATGTCCTTACAAAGCAAAGAAACATTTCAAGATGTAGTATCAAAAGCCATCAGTTTCCCATTTCACCCCATCTGTTTTTACACACTCTGGTGAAAGATGTGTTAGATCTTTCTTTTTTCCCTTTACTTAACTGGGTCAAAGTGTCCTTGAGATTAAAATGTCCTTTTCACAAGTTTGATGTGGCTGAAAAATTATACTAACCAACTTGGAGTGAACAATATCAACATGCAGTTTTCATCTGATTTACTAAGCATAAAGCACAATGATCTAGCTCTGGCTTCTCATATACACCGCACTGTAGCTGCTACATATACGGGCTGGGCTAACCTGACTAGCATGGTATAGCTAACAATAAACAACGGACACACATCTCCTTGGGTGGAACTTATACTTTTGAATTTAAGTTCTGTACATGCCAAGGCGTAGACAGAAATCATTTGGTTCATAGGGCTTACTACATTGCAAGTACAAACCTGTCTGATTCTGATGAATGTTGGAAAGTTGCAGAGGACATCTTGTTACTGATCATCGTTATCTCCATTGTAAACATCAGGAAAATCTTTTGACCACCATCAGTTATCATCAGTACCAACATGTAGCAGACACCGCTTGCTGCAGAGCAGAGTAACCACAGACACCTTCCCTGTCTGGACGGAGAGAGAGACAGTAGGAGAACAGTCAGAGCGAGGAGGCAGCTCCGTCAGAGTACACTGGTGTGAATCCCACTAGTCACGACACAAAGGCGCTCTAGAAAATGTTTTTAACGCCATCGCCACAGCAACGTGGGCATCACAAGGCAAATTCAGGCCAGTCAGTCAAGGGTGAGACACTTCTCTCCCACATACCTTAGCACCAGCGAACTTCACCATCACGATTCACAGCGCTTTAAAGGAATACAAATTATGTACTGCCCTTGTACAGCACTATTTCATACTTAAGCTAATGAGGAATGATGTGCAAGTTTTTGTTACTGCTGCAATATTTAACTTCAACTGAATCTTCACACTTGCAAATGTTCTCGTATACAAAAAGGAACAATACGTCATTCCCACAAATGCACTGTGGGATTGCACACAGTCTGTACTTGCTATTTGTCACTCCCCCACCCCTCTACCTCTGTCTGTTTCTCTGTATTCCTCTCTCTAAAAACTAACATCCTTATCTGTGGTTCAGACTTCCACACCAATTAATTGGAGATTTATAACTTGCCAATCAGGGTTAACATGTATAGCTGTATCTGCTCTTCCGTGGGTTCCACCTTCTGCGTTCAGTTGGCATTACGTTATCAATAGGCATTTGGATGGTCGTTTTTTTGGGCGTCTGATGGTTGGGTCAGGGTCTTCCGCGTTCGTGTCGTGGTGCATCTTTTTTAAAATTTATTTATTTATTTCTCCCACCCCTATTGGCTACTGGGATTCTTGCCTGCCTGGGTCAGTGCCGCACAGTTGTCGCATCCCACTCTCACTAACAACTACATTCTTTAACAGGCTTATGCGCACACACATGTACACAAACACACACACACACACACACCCATATGCACACAGACACACACAGTCTCACACATAGACACACACAAATTTAGGTTGTCCCTGGTAGAATTATTCTTGCTGCTTTTCTTTCAGTTACTTATTTAAACAAATTGTTATTATTCCAGCTCTCATGGCTGTGCTGTGTTGCTTAATAATTGTGCTTGACTGTTTCTTGTTTTCATTTCTCTCTTAGCCGTCTTCCTATGTCAGCTGTTTATTGCTGCTGTTCAGCTGGTTGTCTTCTTTTTTGTTTTTTTGTTTGTTTGTTGTTGCTTTTTCTCCGCCCCAAGCCCCCCTCCCCGTTCTCTTGCAGGTTTCGTTGCTTTCTGCAGTTGTTGTTTCCCTCTGCTATTTCCTGTTGTCCACACCCCCCATCGCCGTTCTCTTGCAGGTGTTGTCCTTTCTCTGTGCTGTCTGTTTCAGCGATGTCTGTGCCCCCCATCCTTATGTCTGCCCCCCTGTCCGGCCCGGTGACAAATCAATACATAATTAAATAAAAAATAAAACAGACAAAGGAGTATATTAATACTCTCTTTTTAAAGTAAATCTGTCTTGCACAATATGGTATCCAGCTCATCATACTCTATACCAGACTGCTGGGCAGGACAGATTTAAAAAAAACAAAACAAACAAACAAAAAACATGTATAGCTGTATAATTTCAATCACAGTTTGATCCTTTGTCCTTGTATTAGGGCTGGGCAATAAACAGTAATGATAATTATCGCAATATAATTTTCCTCAATAACTATATAACAAATGTTCAATATATCGCCGTTAAATGTTTTTCAATTCATTTGGATCATGCACGAATAAGCACCTAATAATTCAATTAAGATATTTATTTTGTTGAGGAAAAGGGACTGAATGATTTTCTAATCGTATTTGTTGAAAAATTATTTTATCAGAATCGTTTTGAATTTTCTACCTCAGATTTGTGAAGTGATCCACTGTTGGGCATCAATTCCTAACCTTCCTATGTCTTCATGTTTCACTAAGGAGCAAAAATCTGCCTTCAAAATTGAAAGAAATAATGATTTGACATTTGTCGTGATAATTATCAATATCGAATGGTATTAAATGTTTTTATCGTGACAACATTTTTGACCATATCACCCAGCCCTACCTTGTATATAAGCAGATAAGATGTAGCGACAATGATGAAAGATATAATTAGTGTCATTATGATTTTTAACATCTCATGAGCCTTCAACCACAATCATCTATCACTCAAACCAGACTTTCTGGAGAGCAATTAATCATCTCAGTGGTACCTGAAGCAACAAGATCACATCAATGCAGCAACTTTAAAGGTGTTACTATTCTCCACCTGTCCATTTCTTACTGCCTTCAGTCTTTATTGGAAGTGTGTTTAACTCACTGCCAAGTTAATTCTTTTTCAATTTGCACCAAAGCACTAATTGTGCTTTTTGTGGGAAATGTATGTCATGTATAAAAGCTCCCGATTAATTATGGAAGACAATATGTTTACTTTTTTCATCCGTCTGTTTATTGATCTGTAATCCATGCAATTTCTATGCCATTCTCTATCCCATCCCATTCAGTTTCACTGTATAAATGAATAATACCATCTTTTCTCAGCTAACAGCAAAAGCTGGCAGAAAATCCAATAAAAATGTGCATGTTTCTGCTAATATTCTATACCAGAAAAGACACTATTCTGCTTTGCTAGATGTTGCTTTTTCCTGTTAACTGCAAGATAGTTTTACCTTTTCTGAATAATAAATAATGTTAAAATGAATTTAGGGCTGAAACGATTCATTGATTAAATGGATTAAACTTAATTTAAACCATTTAACTATACAGCACAGTGTTTCGCAGGGACATTTATTACTGTCGCACAACGCGGTTACACTGTGAAAGTGTCCAAAGTATAGGATTATTTCAAGATAAAGAAAACAACAACTCTGTAATGTTACCGTCCGTCCACCGTAAAAAGAAACTTATGTCGCCTCGGCAACAGCACGACGCCTTATCAGAAAGCAGCCGGTGTTCTGCCAGCGGACCACAGACAAGGTCACAGTAACAGCAACTTTAGCATTTAACTGAAATCATGATTGATTGTTGAGTTGAAGGCTAGCCAAAGTAAGCCGCAGTCCTGAGCTGAAAATGTGCACACGTGCGTTTGTTGTTCTCCTTTTTAGGCCGTGAGTTGTAACCTCACAGTGAAGAGTTAACTGGGTGTCGGGGAGCTGCACCCCCAAAAGTACTTCTTAAACGACGCATCGTTGAATCGTTGAAATAATCTATAGAAGCTTCGAATACTAAAATAATCGTTAGCTGCAGCCCTAAATGAATTAATTTTTTAATTAATTAAAATTTAGAAGTGAAGAGCACTCTTTTCCAGAACTGCTAACAACACATAGATATATAAAATTGATGTTGCAAGTGGTTACTGCTTCATTTTTAGGTGCTACAAACCAAAAAGCTCAATTACCATTACCATTATTGTAAAGAAAGTATAATGTCCAAATGCATCAGATCACTCTGAAAGATATCAGCATCTACTGTACAGTATGTGCACATGTCAACATAATTAAATTGCAAGGCAGCAGTCCAATGGATACCTATGGAGCTCACATGACCTGTGGGAGCTGGCCTACATACACCGATATACTGCATGCTACAGAGAGAGAGAGAGAGAGAGAGGCAGTTAACAAAAAGAGGAAATAAACTGAGAAGGCAGGAAAAAGAGAGTGGAGAGAAAGAGGGAGTCAATGATGCAGTCAATGATGCATTAAGCACATAGGCCACAGGCTTTAGCCACACACACACACACATACACACACACACACACAATCATATTTCCATCACTTCAGAGGACAATCCATTGACTAACATTAATTTCCTGGAGACTTTCCCTAACCCTAACTCTAACCACTACTTGCCTTACACTGACACTGACACTTACCCTTTTAACCTAATCATACCCTACCCTTCTAAGTCTGCACCCTAAAATATAGTGATTTATGTAATGGGGACTCGCATTTTGTCCCCAAAAGTATGACAAGTCCCCACAATGTGAAGGTGTAAACAGATGTATGTCCCACCAACATGAGTAATATACGCCCACATACTGGTCTGAGGTCTCCCCTGAGGACGATTATTAACTCTCTCTACACATCTGTGCTAATAGTGTGCCTAGGGATTTTACAAAAATGTAAAGATAAAACACTGTCAAACTAAATTACCAAAGCATATCTCATTCCAAACATGAACTCATGAATGGACGAAAAATCATTCAATGGAGCATCATTCAAGTACTGTTTACTGAGCAAAAACAAGGCTTGTCTTTGTCAAATCTCACAGCACTTTTACGCAGTATCCTGTCTGTAATACTGTTGGTAATACTGTAGTAATGGCATGCTTGCATAGTTGTACGAAGCTGCATGGGACATTCGCTGATATTCTACGCTTACAAAGAAAGCCAAAGAGAAGCGAATGGTGCCAAAGATATCATCATAAAGCATTTTCTCTAATATAAACATCTAAAACACTTTTGTGTTAATAATTTATATTTTTCCGACAGACACTTTGACTTGTCACAACAATAAAAGCACAGCTGGAAATCATAACTTTATTAATGGCTCTGTTACATTTAAGTGGAGTGCAGCCATTATGAATGGTATTAGCCACACCTGTGTGTTTCCTGTTATGACATGTCAAAATGCCTCCTGGGAAAAAAGGTCTGTTACTACTTTTGGGTGAGGCTTGTCTTCATCCGTTTTTGGGTAAGTGTTTTAAATGACAAGAGGGATTTTTACATAAGGGACCACAGAATGCACAGTTTTATCATTCTTTTAACTTTCCTTGCTGTCAAAGTATTCATTACTGGCTGCTAATATTAAGAGAGGATGGAAAATCATTTCCTTCCACTGAGCCTAAAAGGAAGTGGCATTATGCCACGTCTCCATTTCCTCTTCTGATCCTGGTGTGAGCAGCTCAGTTCTGCCAAAGTAGGTGACCCCACTCCTACTCCTACAGTGGTCCTACACTGAGCAGTGGTGGTCTAACACTGGGCAACATTATTAGGACTGTTGTAATGTTGGTTTCAAATGACAGGATGGATTCCTCGTGTCATGGGATTTGTTGACAATAATAAAAATATAGAAAAATGTAAACACAACCTAGACATATAAACATGGAGATTGTCTTATTGAGATGATAAAATGCCAAAGAGTAGTCATCCCCAGCATTCTCTCAGACAAGCCATTTCTCAGTCTCTTCCTGTCTGATAGCCAATGACAGCTGAGCTGAGACAGACAGAGCAGGACAGGAGGCAGATGCTGTCGATTTAGAGAGATTACTCTTGTGCGCTCAACTTCAAGCCCATTCTTCTTCTCTGCCTTTTTGTCCCAATGTTTGCTCTGCTGTTCTGTTTTATAAGTTTCTCTGTTGACATGAGGCACATTTGTCCCAAGATGATAAAGAAAACTGAGGACGCTACTAATTCTAATCACATGTTCCTTTCAATCATATGTTTGTGTGGGTGTTTCTGCTTTTATTCCATCTCATTGGTGCTCTTTCATCAATGGAGGCTATGGTTGTATTTGATACAATGAGATGGCCATTATTTATAGACTCAATAGGTTCCTGGAGATTACCTCCATGTGAAACGCTATGATTCTGATAACGGATGAGAGAATCTTAAAGACTCTAACAGACGCCTTAGGGTCACTCTCTGTCTGCCTCTCACTCACATTCAAACATCCTGACGTACTCTGAGTCGTCTAAGGAAGAGCTTAGACCATAGGTTGCCCGGTCCTTTGTTAAGAGGAGACTGGATCGCCCACGGTAACACGTGGATCAACTAGCATGGGATGCAAACTGACCCGCTACCACCTCCTCTTCCGTCCTTTCTCCTGGGAGACTGTCACACATTACATCCCCTCTCCAGGAATTACTGGATCAGTTTGGACTTGGCACGTGTTTTGGGAAAGCCAACAATGATTATACAACAATCATACAAAAGCAGTATTGACATTTTACATAACTTAAAGTAACTGTAGTGGGCATCCTAGTGGGCAACTACAATGTTTACCATGGACTATGACGAACCAAGAACCAAGAACCAAATTGCTACTCAAGAGGTGGCTCATTATTTCATTATGTTCTAGTTTTCCAATAGGGGGAAAAGGCATTATATTGATTTGGCCCATAATGCTGTGATGACCAGTCTACCTGCTGTTCACAACACAGATTTTTCTCTTTTACAGTTCTTAACTTCCAACTTTAAACACAAAACACACAAAGCGCTATTCATATTTAAGTTTTTTTTCCCAGAAAATCTCTTTGTAGAAAAATCTAAAAGTGGAGAGCTGTATTCTGCAAGGAAATTACTTTTCAAGCATTACAGTGAGCTTTGGAATATCTTTAAGTCTGTTTGGTGACTTAATTTAACATCTATTGTGCTGAAAGACACAGACTGTGCGGTTTTCTTCGAACAGAAAGCTCGAAGGAGTCAACTACTGTTAATCAAAGGTAAGTGAGGTACCCTGGTAATAATGCATGACTGAAAAGAAGACGGTACTCGTTTCTCTGAAAGTTGTCAGTTCATATCTAAAAGCAGCCACAGACAAGTTTTGGCCTTAATCCCAAAAGTCCTGTGTCTTCCAGCAATGTTACTGCTATTTTACTGTTAAAGGTAGTTCAAATGTTCTGCAATAATGTCCTGCAAAATGTTAGGGTTGGCTTTTTTTAAAGCTCCATCCTGTCGATACACTGTAAACCATCCAGTGGAGGAGACAAAAAAAATTGAGTTAGGTTTCTCAACCTGTGGGTTGGGGCGCCCTGTGGGGTTCCTTGATATGCAAACTGGGTTGCATGAGATTTCTAAGACTCAGGTTTTATATAAAAATATAAATATAAAATGCTTATTTCATTTAAAATATATAACCATGTGTAAACTCTAGCATGACCCACTTAGCACCATGACTTGACATCTCTCTAACTGTGAACATTTTGGGAATTAAAAGTGGGGTCATGGGTCCAGAGAAAAAAGCCTTGTCCCAGGTCAGTTCCCACCAGACTGAAACTGAGCAAGCAGGAAATATGGAGACAACACAGAGGGAAATAAAACTGCGCACACATACAAACACCTAGCAGATTCAGCAGAAACACTGGGTCACACTGTGTGACACATTGAATGAGTGTGAAAGACTCAGCTATCCCCACACACACACACACACACACACACACACACACACACACACACACACACACTGTGACCTTCAGTACGTGTGAAACACCTAGCTACAGTCCTGCCAGGTTGTTTAACAACTGCATGGTTACCTATGGCTTTTGCGAAACTGTTAATTTATCCATTATCCAAATACAAGTACAAAACTGCCACCAAATTATGATGTGAACCAGCAGTGACACATTCAGTATGTGGCCATGTTGCTCCAGCACTATCCCGTTTTACACAACTTTGAAAAGCTGCATTATCACACAATGGACTGGGCATTTAGTAGCTACAATGTCCTGTCTTGACTTGCTCCTTGCCAGTGACAGGTCATCTTCTTTACTGTTCTTGCAGCTGTCACAATGGATGAGAAAATACTTCTTGTTGAGACAGAGAAATACCAGGAGCTCTGTGACTTGTCCTGTCACAAAAAATATGCCTGGTGAGCCACAGCTGTGGACACTGGATTTTGAAATGAAGCCTGGGGAATCACATGACACGGCTGCGTTGGACATTTTGCACTTTAGGGTATAATTTTGGCTACAGCTCAAGAAAAGTATGTTTACGGACATAGACAAGGAGATTTTCTCAGGCTTTTTAAAATATTTGTGTACAATGCTGCAAAAATAACATCTCCGGTTTATTTCCTGCATGGTTTTAGTTAAATTAGTTCACTTAAGAGGAATAAATCAATTAACATGCAATGCAAACAACTAATGATTATTCTAATTGTCAAGTAATTGTTTAATAATTTATGTCTATATGACTATAAAATGTCACAAAATAGTTAAAAATAGATTGTAACATGTTCCCATGTGACATTTTTGCATGATAAATCATTTAAACTATTATCAAAATAGTTGGCAAGTTATTTTCTGACAATTAAGCGGATCACCTTTTTACAACGAATGAGAGAGATTTGTAATGTTGTAAAGACATGTAATTCTGCCATGAATTTTCTACTTACTTATGTTAATGTTCATGTTCTGTCTAATCTCTAATGTCACCCATTACATTTTGTGCCCGGACAAGTTGTTCTCTTCCTACACACAAAAAAGGACACAAATGAGATTTATGACTGCTCCATGCCCGCAAAATCTGACTAATTCTACTATACATGATGTAATAAAGCATGACCAAAGCATAAATGGCACTTTTAGCATTGAATGAAGTTAAATATGCCACACCAAGATTTATTTGTTTACAAGGAAATTTAAAAAGAAGGAAGGGTCATTGTGTCATAATGCTCTGCTTGGTGCCTGACTTCGGTGCCAGTTCTATTGAACCCTATGGGAGACGCATGGAGAAGGACACAAAAATGCAACATATCTACATCGTATAACCTTTGATGAAGAAATGCCTTTCTATTAATTTAGTATACGTATATCACAGTTTAGCTAACTTACTAGCTTAGTCTAACCTCAATCACATATGTATAAGAAGCTCCAGTCCATTAACGTAACTTTCATGTAAATACCTTACAAAGTTTACTGTGAAAACTCATAATACATTACCTAAATAACAACACAACAACATGCCGGTGCCTCCACCCGGACTGATTAACTGTAAAATTGAGAGAGGAGAGATGAAGGAGTGGTCTGCCCATTCACCACTACGTTAACTGCACCGAGAGCTTTCAAGTGTGGCACCAATGTGCATTCATGTGATTTGCAGTGATGTAATGGCCCTTCCTTCTTTTTTAGTTTCCTTGAGACTGTACAAGAACAGGATCCAGAATTTCTTTTTCGAGCCAAAGAATTATGTCACCCTGGAGAGAACAATGTGCATGATGCAACCATGGCAACACTGTCACTGAAACTGGAGAAGGGACAGAACGGATGCTCTCATATGAATCTGTACTCGCAGGGAAGGGGGGAAAAAATCACATTAAACCAGTTAAATGAACAAAATAAATGGGATAAATTTATCCTCTGAGAGACCAGTTTGGAACTGTTTCATGCAGCTTGTGTGAACCTACAGTACAGAACGTGCCGTGACGAAGAGGATAATGTTTCTGTCTGTTCCTTGCTCCCTCCTCTCTGCTTCTCTAAAATCCTGCAAAGGTTCCCTTACATGGATTTGGTGGTTTTAAGAAAATGTAGCACAAAATATATGACATTATAAGTGTGTAGTTTCTGCTTAAACACACTGTGTTTCAAGACCTGGCGGCTAAAAAACATTTGCAGCTTGAACTCAAGTTACAACGGAATTATGACAGAAAAAAATAACTAAAGTCTTTCCTTAAAACTGTTGAAACCGTTCAAAAAACTGCCGAAGTAGAGCTGCAAGCGCGATTGTTTTAATTATTGATTCATCTGCCCATTATTCTCATGATTAATAAATTCATTGTTGGGTCTAAAAAAGAATAAATCTGTATCATCTATTTGCTAAAGCTTAGTAAGTACCAAACAATCAATGATTTGTGAAAGTATCCTAAATAAATTGCTTTTGCGTTGAGCTATTACCCTCTTTGAGGCTCCAAAGCTCCTCTAAAAAGCGCATTTCTGGTCATATTTTGGCAAAAATATAAAATTTTAAAAAACTCAAATAGCCTCTGCATCACCTTCTTCAGCATCATAAGTGCCTTCACCACAACAGACAACACCAATATATCACAATCATTACCGCTGTAATTGTCATCATCCACAATGATATCACAATTCATCCTCATCATCGTAACACACACTGCAGATGTACTGGTAACTCTGTCCCCCTTCCCTCAATGGGTCTCTTTCCCTTGGCCCATCACCATGACGATGAGAGCCGGTTCCTTGGATACAGTCACTAGGCAACCAGCAGCATCAGCACCAGTACCAGCAGCAGCAGCGTCCTGTCAGATCTATAGTGGAGCAGCAGAGAGACTGAGCCAACCTTCCATATCTCGCTGCATGTAAGTTTGCTCCTTGAGGAGAAAATGTTAATGCATTTGTTGTGTTTTGGATCTGAAGCCTCTTACATTACACTCAGCACTGAAGGTGCTTACTGTAATGTAGACTGACATAAAATGACTTATTCTGGTGAACACATCTAGATTAGATTAAAATGGGTAGTGTGCGTAAAATGGAAAGCCTAACTATCTGGTTAAAGACTGATGCAGCTGTGTAAGAAAAAATATGTACATATCAACATTATTACACCATGATAACTGTCTCAAATGGATACTGTTCTCTCACTGGATCTCTCACTTTTATTCCCCATAAAAGAGAACTACCAAAAATAGAAACATTAAGCTCCACCCAAACATTACAACAATAAATACCTGCTACTAACAGCTGGCAGGACAGCAGTGTAAAAATGCCCCATTAAAAGTAAAAATCCTTCATTCAAACTCATAAAGTAAAGTTATAGTAGTATTATCAGTAAAATGTAATTAAAGTATAAAGTAATAGAAATTGGTATGCCAAATGGTGTTACTGTATATAGACTTTTTATCACTAATGTATAATTGTGTAAGCAGGATTTTTATTGTACTTGGTCCAGGTGAAGCTGATTTGAACTACTTTATAAAGTCTTGAGTCCTTAAACATTTAAACCACCTTGATTAAAATATGTTCTAGGAACGAGAGAAAAAGGCACCATAGCTGCACTATAATTATGTAAAAAGTCACTTTGAAAATTCTTGAAACAAGTTTAATCTCTGAATAAATGTGTTGATAAGACACATTTTAACCACATATGTCAGATAAATGTACTGAAGTACACTACTTGAGTAAATGTATTTGGTTACATTGCCACTGAAATGTAGTGTTGTCTGTGTATGAAGTCTGCAGAATTTAGCATGGACTGCTGTGATGTCAAAGAAATTGACAGATACTGAAAACACATAATGGTCTCTTCGCAAAAATGATACAAAATAAGGCTATTAGCAATGGCCGCAAACCCATGCTGAAAAGAAAATGTATTAATAGAACCCATCTTAGAGGCAACACAGACAGAGACGCTTTGAAATATGTTGCATTGAAGACTGTAATTAAATATTCCTTTTGATTTGAAGAAGCCCTTTTTGCATGTTGCTTTAGTGCCCTGGCTGCAAGTCAGAGAGACATACAGTATGTGTGCTGCTTAGTGATAAGCTGGACACAAGCTATCACAGCACAGACCTACAAAAATTATGATCCAGACAATAAAACAGTTTAACCTCATACAGGTGTATAACAGTAATAAACCATCTAGCAAGCCTTTGTCATTACAAGTTTGTAACAAGCATGACTGATACAGCTAAATAATGGGCGAGATAGCCTAATAAGCTACAATACCTCAGGCTGGTGGATTTAACAGGTGTGTGTGTGTGTGATAATGTCTTATTTGAAAGCATGAAGCTATCATGGAAGAACGGCTGGGAGCTTCAAGGCAGAAGGGTATATGACACTGCATCATATATCATCCTCTCTCTCTCTCTCTCTCACACATATGCACACAATACACACACACACACACACACCCCTCTACTCCTGCAGTCATGGCTGTTTCATTAGCTCATCACAGAGCAGGAAAGGCCTGTGGATGAGGGTCTATGAAAGGATGAAGGGACAATTTATCTTAAAATAATGATCAGATGCAGTACACAGTGACAGGTCGTTTTGCTTAGTAGCAATACTGATGCAAATATTAAGTAATGCCATTAAATGTGTGGCATGACACTAGCATAATTATAAACGTATGGTCATGACAATACATGAGAAAACGATGTTATTAACCTTAGAATAAAATGTAGAAGCATATGATACATATGCCACCAAATTTATAGGACAAAAAAAAGGCATTTTGTGCAATAAGGTCACTATGACAACCACATAGCCCTTACTATATCGATATGAATGTGATTATTCATTAAGGGATGCCCATCATTAACACAGACTGAATGACATTTACTGCAGCGGGTAGGCTATGTGTCAATGTTGCCTTACGTTGTAAAGTAGAGTAGTTATCCATCGGTCAGGCTGCTGGTGGCGGATCCTGTTTTTCTTTTGTTTTCTTTTTTAAATCACTCTGGTGGCCCCTATGGACACCGCAGCACCGGACAGGATCAGTCTACCGGGACGAACCGAGCCGGTGTGAAACCAGGACAGGTACCCGCACTACCAGCTGCATCTTTAGTACCCCCGGGTCTAGAAAACGGAGGAGATGAGCACATAAACCCGTGTAGTGAGACTCATTTCAGGATCATTCGGTAAGGTTTATATCCAAGTCGGTTGGATCAGTCAGATCTCTCGGTAGGTTTCCTTACAAGATGCCTCGCTCCGCCTTCATGGGAAAAAAAAGAAAAAAGAAAGATGCCAATACGCGGGCACACCGGTAAAGAGAAAGGTCAGTGTGCGGTTATGAAAATCACACCGAATGAACGGATCCGTGACCGAGTCTCTGAGCGGTGCCCTTCTTCTTTTTCTTCCTCTCCGTAACCGTAAACCCCCGCTGCAGGGAAAACACATTCAGCAAGAGCGTCTCCTCCCATCTATCCCCCGTAGAGAGAGCGAGAGAGAGAGGAAGAGAGAGAGAGGAAGAAAGAGAGGAAGAGAGAGAGAGAGATGGATGAAGATGGAACGAGGGTGCCAGAGTAGGTGCGTTTGCGCTTGCGCATAAGGCGCGCGTCTGTATTGTAGCCCTAATTGTATGAGTGTGTGAGAGAAAGAATGGAAGTCGTCTTTTATCTCATCGTGTCACCACACACACACACACACACACACACACACACACACACACACTTGACTTGGAGCTTGTCCCTTGTTGCCATGCTGCCTCTATCTTTTTTCTGTGAGAAAAATGTTTCTTCTGTGGACAAAAATAAACCAGTGTTGTTAAAAGATGATTTTAAGTTACTTGTTTTGTGGGTGTTTATGAGGGTGTTGGATATTTTCTTACACTATTTTGTTTTTAAACGCAATATATCATGCATATACAGGCTACTACAACCGATTATTTTCTTAGTAGATTAATCAATTGATTAATTTGTCGACTGACACGTTTGGTATTTATTATCAGATCCTATGTACTAGATGATATTATCAAATATTTAGTTTTGTGCAACCAACAGTCCAAAACCCCAAATATTTAATTTACTATAACGTTAAGACAATGAGAAGCCACCCATTTTAACAAGTGAGAACACAAAAAGCAAGCTACTGTTGTGCCTTATCTTATTTGCCAATCTCTTGTTAAAGTGGTTTGGGAGTGTTATAAACAAACAAGAAGGCAAAATGCACTGTTAAAAAATATCACATGTTGGACAGCGATTTAGCATTGTGGAAAATGCAAAGTTAAAATCAAAGCCCAAGAGAACAAGATATCATGACTTATAGTTCCTATGAGTCCGGCTCCAAAAATACAAGATCCCATACTTCTCATTATCTCATGATGCATTTTTGAAGAAATCCGACTAAAACCTAAATGCCTAAGAACTCGACACAAGTCTCACGTCAGCTAAAGTCTGCAAGTCAATGAATTTAATGAATATGGTGTTACACTGCCAATGCACAGTACTTTTTTACCCTCACAAATATGCTTGGTCGATCCCCTAGCTAAGATAACCATAATGACTTCATTATGTTTATTTTATCAGACATCCTCCAGAGCCACAGAAAACAGTATACAACTGTTTGTACAGGGCCAGTACTCATAATGAAAAGTAAACTGACCGTCATGTGTAATATCGGTGGAGCATCCCTTTTAGTGTTAAATTTTATTCCACAAAAAACATGATCACAGCTTTTGGGACAATCCAGCCAACTCATTACATAAAACCTTCTGATCTAACCAGCAATAACAGCATTAACATGTTCAGGTGATCAGATGTGTATTTGGTAGTCAGTTTGCAAAAAATCACCAACATTTTCAGCAACTGTCCCTACTGCCAAAGACTCAAAGTATTTGGCCTAAAATGTCTACCCCCTCCGCTTCATCCTCTTCTTGACCAACACTTTAGCTTCCAAAATTAAATCTGAATCTGAAAGGTAACAGTGCCATCTATCAAAGATGATGTTCACAGTGTCGTTGAAGCTTTAGCTTTCTAGCTAGCTCAATATTTGGGACTACTGTTGATAGATGGCCATGATCACCAGATGACTGACTTGGTGAACATGGTAAACTACTAAATTTCCTCACTTATATAAGCGCTACACACTAAATTATTGCAACCTCTTTAAATTTAGATGTCTCTTGAAAATGTATGATGGCAGTGCAGAGACTGACGACGAGTTTCACATAAAAAGTTGTTGAGAAATTCTAATCATTGACGAGGAGAAGGTTATGACTACATACTTGTGATTGTAGCTGAACTGCAGAGGACCCCTGTTGGTTTTGAGAAGGAGGTTGTCAATGCTAAGTGAACAGCCTTGCCCAGAGCATAGATCTCAAAGCATGGCAAATTGTTGCTCATAGTCAGTAGCCTACCGAGAGGGCTGCTGTTTTATGACTGCCTAAGCCCAATCAGCTCATCCACAGCCAGCATGAGGCCAATTAAATTCTATTAGTTTGTAAAGCAATAATCCACTTCATCTTCAGTCTTGGCAACTAAGTATGAGCAGGTTGGCAATAAATTATCACATTAACGTCTTGTTAATCTATGTGCAGAACTTTCGTGCTAGTTTGACTGGAACTGTTTATCTCCTGAACTCAAAGGTATGATCTCACATGTAACTGGTTGCCTTCATTCTTTCACCACAGCTACATTTCAGGTATGTCAGCAAATATTAGCAATCCTATCGCCAGACAAGAACATCGATATTGAACTCCACAATCCACCCAATGACAACATTTTACCTATCACACTTTTTACAACATGCACATGATGACTACTATGGTTAAGGTTAGCGAAACAAATAGTGGTTATGGCAAATAAATTATTGTTAAGGCATGGTAAGGGTTAGCTAAATAAAAAACTTGGTACTGTTTGGGAAAGATTGTGGTTATGGTTAATAAAAACGCAAACAAACTGCAGTCTGCTGTATTAAGGTCAGATGTGCTGCATGCCCATTCACTTCATTCATTCTTTGATCATGACTCTGCACACTACTTCCTGCATTCTTACTGAGTGCTGGCACTGGATATACATTTATTTATTTAATGTTTATTTGTATTGGGGAAGTCCTGTATGAACCTATGCCACCACCATTTATAACCTGAAGTAATTTGCAATGCCTGTCCCCAAATAGGCCTTTAAAAAACAAAACAATAACTCAACAATAAAATAAATACAAATTAGCACAAAACACCAACAATAGTACATAAAAGTGACCGCAAAACTAGTTATGATCCATTTTAAGTTCTTAAATTTAAATTCTGATATGTGGAATCGTCCAAGTTTGGATGTAATTCCTATAGGGACACTCGTTTGAGGTTAAAGAGGCAGGCTTGTAGCAGGTTTGATTCCCTCCCTTATATTTACCGCTGAGGGGCACTTGAGCACAGCACTTAACCCACAACTGTACTCAGAGGCCAACAGATCACGATGTGGTAGCACAGAGCATAATTAAATTTATTTCATGCTGTGATCAGATTTAGAAGATTTCTGACAGTAGGCCCGTTCATGTGCTGACAGTGTTGTCTGCATCAGTGGGATGCTAAAATAAAAAAGGATAGATGTCTTTCAGATGGGAGGTGTCAGTCAGGTTCTTTGTTTGTTTACAATTATCATGATCCAAATCCAAACAGATAATAACTGATATTCCAGGAGAAAGACTACAAGGTGTGGAGCAGAGGGCTTAAAACTGGAGCAGTTACATTAACAATGAATAAAGTGAAATATACAATATATATATTATATATAACCACCCTTGAGCTGGTCTGGACAAGGGGATAAACTATGGTTTCTAAACTGACCCCTGACACTTGATAACTAAACATAACTCAGGGATCCTAAGCTCTGCTTCACTCTACTCTAACAAATGCCATAGTATCCTTAATGCCATATGTGCCAGTTGGCAGTACCAGGATAAAGCTCTAGTTAAACCCAGATGGCAGCACTGGGACTCTCCAAGATTGACTGAGTTTAACAACAGTCTGTGAGAAAACAGGAAGCTGGCCAGCCAGTCACTCTGTGAATCAAGAAGTCATCTCCCTCTCTCTCTCAGTTTCCTGGGTCACCTTAAGGATCATCCAAAGTTGATAAAACACTAACTTCAACATTATGTCGTTTGAGTTTTCCCTTCCAGGGATGACACTTCCTTAGACTGAATTTGAAAAGCCAAAACCAAAGTCCTGTTTAACAGCTGAGACTGTGTTAACATATATCAAACAACATATCAAACAATAAAGTGGTAAACACTTTGAAAATGGATGGCAGCACAAACCAAAAAAAATCATTTAAAATTATATTATTTGTTGAAAGCATAGAAAGTGGAATCTTTTCAAGGCTTGTGAATGGTGTTTTAGTACACAATCGTGTATAGCCTGGGACGATGCAAGTTTGTTATTGATTGGCTAATTTATTTTAGACTGATCAAGAGTTGTTACAGTGACATAGTAAAATGTTGAGGGACCCTTAAATATTTGTTATTTTAAATTGTGTTTTTTCTACATGCAGCTTGCACTCTTGCATTTGTCCTGTTTGATTACAGTGATATATTACATTACACTGTTTTATAAAACCAGTGAGCCACAAGAGGCCAGGTGGTTTAAAATCAATATGAAGAGGGCTTTACTGAGCTTTGTGTTGTTTATGACTGACTGCTGCATGTGGGGTTTTTTTTTTTTGGATATATAGAACAAACCCAAATGTTATCGCAAAAATAATAATTGCTCTTATTGATTACTTCAGGAAGAAAATTATTGTTCTGCATTTTTTATTTATTGATCAATTCAAACATAAGTTTTCAAGAATTACTGACTGTGGAAACGTGCATGCATAATTTTTTGCATATTCCTACTTCTTCAGGCTGTGAGAATACTGTGCATTTAATGTACAAGCATTATTTTCCTATTCTTCTTTCAGGGGCAGAAACTCATAAAATGTAAATACTTTAAGACTAACAACACTCATAAGAGCCTAGCTGTCAAGTAACTCAAATGAGAAGTTATCAAATTTAAACACAATAAATAAGAAACAGTACATTTTACACTCTGTGTAACACTTTGGTGGGCCAAACTCATTTTATGAGAGCCAGGTTTTGCCCACAGGTCCTATTTCAGGCGACTCGGACTGAGCTGATTTTGCCCACAGGTCCTATTTTGGGCAGCTCTGGTTTAGAGAGCCAAGCATGGATCTGCCATGGAACATAGGTTGCACTGCTGTATATTTAGAAAGCTCGCCTATTTTGGGTGTCACATTGCAGCTCCCTCTCAACACCTCATACCTATTCTGTTAGTGTTAGCTGTAAATACAAAAATGATGCACATAATATCACAATTGCAGGATTCCCAGCTCTGCACATACTGTACAATAATAGAAATTACCACAGAGATGTCAGGTAAAAGTGCAAACTGGCCAAACTCGTGTATACTATGACATACTCGCATGTATGTCATAGTGAGTGCTCTTCCATCTTTGTGAAGATCAACTTTGGTTATAGACCTTGAGAGTAAAGACAGCATTGGAAAGTCAGTACATTTTGAACAGTTTTCAATACTTAAAAGGGCAGTTTGAGGGTTTAGACTTAGTTTTAGGGTTATTTTTAGAATTCGGTTTAAGTTAGATTAGGTAAGGGTTGGGATGTGTCTCAGGGGAGCATAGTATCTTCAACACACCCACCCACATACACACACACACACACACTTGCTCACACACAGTATGAGTATAAGATGGTATTCTGCAGGTAGCAGGATATCATGCAGCGAACTGACAGCCTGGTGCAGAACCAACAGAAAGAATTGTGTCATTAAATCACTGAAGCCTCAATAGTTGCTTCCTGTTAAGATGTTCACTAACTGAATGTTGCCAAGCAACAAATACAATTCTAGCCGGTAAGAGGAGTTTTAGCCAAGATCACTTGGCAACAAAATTTTGCAGGGAGACGTTAAAAAGAAAGTATTAAAGCATCAATAGCTTTAAACCTTGTAATGCCACATTATGAGTTTATGATTTTAGAGAAGTAGCAGCTGTAATCAAGGCTACATGGGTCGAGTTCAGGAACTTTCCAGGACAAGATCCAATAGACCAAATCGGACATATTTAGACTAAAACAAGCAAAACATTGCATTGCTCTATGTCTTTTTCAACATTAATATTAGGGCTGACCCCGCATAGTCAAAGGTTCGATGCTTTGATGGACGGAGCCTGATTCGACTGTCGATCTCACAGTCGAAGCTTCATAGCAAAATGAGAATCATGCCAATTTGGCGATATGGGGGTGCTCCACGTCTGATTTTACATAGAACTTCCAGTTTTCTCCCAATAAGTTGATATACAGCCTATTACAATATAAATTTCAACATTTAATGTGTAAATAAACATGTAAAAAGAAAAAAGCTTTTAATAAATGTTTTAAAAGTGTGTGAATAAATCCAAAATTACCCTTATTTCAGGTCAGTGCGCTTATGTAGGCGTAGCGTGTATGTGTGTGTGCGTGTGTGTGTGTGTAGCCCTGCAGTCTATGGCCCCATCACACTACTGAGTTTTCAAATTAAAACGGAGACCTTTTGCTACATTTGCACCTTGGCAAAAACGAAGAAATCACCTTTCACCTAAAAAGGAGAAATTTGGAAACGCTCCCGACCCCCGTTTTGCGTTCGAAACTCTGGAGGGCGGTTTAGTGAAGACAGATAAAAATGGAGGACTTTAGAAACGATGATGCAGACGCTCACGCTCGGTCTCTGATTGGGTCTTATAAGTCATGTAAAGCAGAAACACGATGCTACTGACAGAGTTTTTGAGTTGGTATTTTTATTAAAATATTCTGTACCGTGCAAATAACACTTAAGCCTATCTGCCTACACTTGTAGGCTACTGTGCATCTCGCCGTTTACTTTGCAATGACTACTAGTCTTTTTTCCCATGTTACATTCAGTTACAGTCCCAGCTCGTTTTGGTACATGCAAAAAAAACCTGGTCTGATTCTTTGTCTGCATTTCTTTATCATTTATAATTACTAAATACGCCATCTGCTTCATGTTTACACCGGTACGCGAATGCCCACTGTACCTGAACGGCCAATAGATGTGTGTTTTCAGACTAAGATCAACTCTGATACGCAGCTAAAACACTGGTGTGGACGGAGATCATATTCGTTTTAATTCTCCGTTTGTAAACTAAAACGGAGTAGTGTAGATGGGGCTCTATGATGTAGCCTAGTGGCAGAGAGACGGAGCCCCAGCCTCACCGCTGTTGTGCCGAGTTGTCCGCACTTCATGGGACATTCGGACCATTTATCAGCATTCATAAACAACACAAAGAATATTGTATTGTTTTTAAATAGTACTTGAAATAGACCCGCGAGGAACCGCAATGTGCATGCTTTTGTCGGACGCTCAACACACACGCAAAACTCTGCACAAGACCGTTGAATGGCAGGTGAGCAGAGCAGAGAGGAAATGATCAACAATAAGCCCACCCCCCCTTGTAATTGCCGTGCACAAACAGAGTTATTCCTATCAGTCGATTATGTGCAAGGCTTGACAATTCTGATTCGACTATGTAAATCGTTAGTCGGGGACAGCCCTAATTTATATATTGGTGAGAGAGTGGACTGAAGTGCCTGAAACAAACCTAATCTACCAACACAACCCCTTCAAACTATATAGCTCATCAAGAAGATCTCAAGTATATTAATGGTTGTCAATTTTTTAATAGATGTATTATAACAGATAACAGAAACTTGACTCCGTGTCACTCTATGGATCACAAAGCATGTTCTGTTTATTTATTTATTTATTTTACTTTAAGAGATTCTTCTTCTAGTGGGAGACAGCCTGGCATAACTGATGGATCCATTCCATACAGAACCATATTGTACCATATAAACCCCACATTACTGCACACCAGAGGAGGGCAAAACAAAACAGAGCATAACAAGTTGCGTTTAGTGCAATGGTAGAATCACATGGAGTGTTTCATATAAACAGAAAAAATGGAACTCATAAAGAACTGCATTTATACAGTCCACACAAATGCACGCATGAACCGCGAGATGTTGCATATAGATGAACGATTCATTGAGGTTTCTATAATTCATAGGTCTATGAATAAGTGATATGAGATCATAAAGTGATTCATGCAGACACTAACTCAACTCCGATCACAGTGAGGGGCAGCACCACACACACACACACACACACACACACTGCACTCAGTGAACACAGGCTTTCCCTTGTCTGTCTATTTTTGCAAAAAACCAAAATCATAAACTCTTCAACACAATCTCAATTTTATGGAAAGTAAATACAGTGCAAAAATTATAATATTGTGTAAATAAATATGACAAAAAATATGAACTGACGACTTCACATTTGTAAACGTGCTTGTTTGGGGATTCATCAGTGGCCATGAGCCCCTAAACAGCTGTTCAATTTGCTTATGCCTCGGGCAGAAACGGTAAATGCATCAGCATCAGCTGCACCAATTTGCACTAAAGTGCTTTGGAAACCAACATATTAACATTGTTCCCCATGGTCAGAAAAATGTGTTTAATTTGCCAGAAGTTACCTTTAGAGAAAAAATCTGCTTTAGAGATTTGAAAAATGTTGCAACAAAGTTTGAAACAGTAGTGACTTGGCCAAGACCGTCTCACTGCAGGCTTAGGAAATGTTTATTTCATTAATTTAACGCCATCTATTCACATTTAAAATGTTTGCAACACAGCATGTGCCTCAACAAGTCTGAAGCCGCAATGATCTACTGTAAGAATACAATGACAACTGAGTAGAACAGAAGAGAGAAGGCGAGAGCAGAGCAGAACAGTAGGCAGCCTTGTCGCACAGTCTTCTTCTTGGCAATATGAAATATCCATGGTTGCTATGGAAACCCAGTTTCATGAATCACTGTGTTTTATTTTCTTTTTCTGTGGCCAAAACCTGCAGTTTATAAAGCTGTGCACAGTGCCCATTACTGTCTGCATTGTAAGCCTTAAGATCTGTTGGGTATTAGGTGTGGGAAGAAACCAAGTTTTAGTCTGCTCCCACTGAGATGACTAATTGGCTGGCTAGTTGGTTGGCTGGCTGACCAGCAGGCCGAACAACTGACTGACAATGGAGAGACACGCTGAGGAAAGACGGGAAATACATGGGATTACGTGGCAGGTAGGATCTGGAATTTGTATGACATGGTAAGCTGCGACAGTGCATGCCAGAGATACTGTATACAGGGTATGATGTAAAAACAGCTCCAACGTATGCAGGACTTAAATTGACTTGAAACCATGGACCATGGATCTTTGTAAGGATGCAGGTTGATTATTTTGTGGTCATCAGAGGTGTAAACTACAACCTGCTAGGCAACCAGAAGCCTCTGATGTGTCTTTATAAGACCCATACCACACAGAACAGAGCAGGATATTCACTAGTTTGTTGTTTACTCTCTGAAAAGCCACATCTCTTTAATGTCCTCTCACTCTGCTTCTCTCTCTGAATCTGAGAGTACATTCAGCCTCTATACTGCATTAAGCCTTATATGGCATTTTGTGAATGAGCGTTGCTAGGTAACTGGAGTGCAGTAAAGCGTAGCAACTTTGTTCTTGTATTTAGGATGATTGAGGATTAAGACAACAGTTTTGAGCATTGGTACTGCAACACTAACTAGGAATTACGTGCATAGAGAGGTTTTTCACAGATTTTATTTTGCCACAAAACAGACCAACAGACCACATGTATGTTTGTTCATCTAACTCTTTGGTCCAGAACAAGATATCTCAACAGGTACAGGCAAGATTAGGTGCAACCAGCTCTAGGGCTTGATCCTTTAAAGGAGGACCTGACGACCAGACTAAACCTAGACCCCCTTACCCTATGAAGTGGTCAATCTCCAAAGAGACAGAAAACTAATGGTGCATTCAGACAGCCCCCGTCTAAATGTAGAGTCCAAAAATGTCCACGGTTTATTACATGGGAGCTGTACTACAATCAATACCGTAATTTATTCCAGCGAGTATAGTCTTCAAGCACATGTCAATCTTAGTCTGGCGTTAGCGAGAGAGCAGTGGTCAGTTGGTGGAACTGCTGTAGCTAATTTTAAGAGTTTTGTGTGGGTTTTCCACGTTGTTTTTGGTTTTGAATTTGGTATGCCTGTCTTTTGTTGTAGCCCAAGTCTTTTACAGTTTAAAGGTACAGTGTGAAACACTAAGAGAGGACCTATACTTAATATGATTAAAACACAAAGAGAGTCTGCTATGTCGCACTGCCATGTTTCTACAGTAGCCCAAACACTTGCTCTAGAGAGCTCCTTCTAAGCTTTGTGGCCACCATAGACTCCCCTGCACGCTCCTCCAGTTTACCCAAGTCCTATAAAACCCTTGTTTCCAAAGCAAAGGTCATCAATTGCTGATTGCACACACTATAGGATTTGAGTCTACAGTGTCCACCTCCTCATGCTGGATGGTGACAGAGGATGGCAGCTCTAGTAACTGGGATCTGAACTCCTCTTCACTGCACCTCTCACGGGTGGTTGTAATTTTCATTCAAGGTTTTTCAACCAAGATCACTTTTAGGAAATTCTGCAGTTCAAAAATGTCTATTTCGGTTTTAACTGTATAGACAGATATTTACTTAATTGTTTTTACATGTTTCTATGAACAGGGATCATTGTGCTATTTAAAAACACCACTGCTAAATTTATGCAGATAAAACTGTATAATGTTTGTCTGAGACTGACCTATCCACCATTTATAGCTTGCCAAATAAGAACTGCCAAACAAGTCACTCAGCAATGGTTTGTACAGCACAGCAACTACACCTGCCACCACCATTAGAGGAATTTACTTACTAAAAAATATGCATAAGAGATGTAATTAGACATTTTTATACACATTCACTCAAAGCAGACTAACAGCATGCAAGATGGAGCATGACTTTACAGCTTGAATTATGTATAAATTCTTCTGAGAAATCAGAACACATGAAACTGAATATCATGTTATGCAAATGGTTTTTTAAAAAGTTGTACTTTTAATATATGCTATATGAAATCATGCGACCAGTAGTATAATTTTATGGTTTAAAAAAAAAAGCAGCAATAGCCAATATTTTTGCAACTAAACCTGTGTGATGATGACTCCCTTTACTACCACATCGGAACATATAAGCCCCGCCCCCACAAGCGTACCCCGCCCTCGCTGTTGCAGAGCAGCTTGCTCTGTACTGTAGTTTATTAAATTATTAACACACACTCACACACAAACACATTCTTGCCTTTATTAGAGATTATAATGTATTAAAAAGAATGTCATGTGGTGTAGGTGAACTCAAAGTGGCCCTCTACAAATTACTTTCCTGTGTAAATAGAAATACGCTGATTAGTCAAAATATATTTGCACGCAGAATGAACGGCAATGTAAATTTGTTACAAACCGGCTGAATTCCTGTTCAAATTATGTTTTAATGCGCACATAAACCCATATTAAACCGTACAAAATTAGACAAGCCTGTATACACACATATACACTACACACACACACACCTCCATGTCATGTTTACAATCCAGCATGTAATCATTGTGTTGTTACTGGTATAACAGCCCTTTACAGTTGTGAAAAACAGATGCATGTCACACCATGTTAGCTGTGAGATTCAGCCAGCTGTCTACAGCATGGACATACTTCTTTTAAATTATGGAAAATGACTGATGTGGTCAAAGGTCAACAATTTTCCTGTCATGCTTCTTCTATCCTTCTTCTTATATTTCTAGCTCATATATTTCTCTCTTTCTCTAGTTTTCCTAATTTTCCTTTTCCCACTGTTTGCCTGATATTTGTCTCTTCTGAGTTTTTTCCTTGCTCTCTTGATAACAGAGAGATAGACACAACAGAGAGCTAAGTACACTGTGGACACCTGAAATGTGTTTGTGGACAGTGAGAGTGTGTATTAACAATACTATTTTGGTCCTCATTTAAGGATTTAATTGCTCTTTCATCCCAAATACACTTTTCAGTTAAAAGACAAGAAAGGAAAGATTTGTTCCATCCTTGCCCTCTTTTCTAAATTTCCACATTTTCCCAGGACACTTCACCACTATTCTGTCTTTTCTTTCTGCCAATCTCTCCATTCAAGATTCACCCAGCTGTATGAGTAATGTAAAATGGCTACATCAAATATTACCATTAGCACTCTGGGTGGATGAATAGATGGATACATTTCTGAATTTCATTCTCCTCCTCACACTTTATCTCACACTTTCTGCCTCCTCTCCCTCTCACTTGCGTCAGCACTTCTGCCTGCTGATGAATATATGAATGAGATTAAAGCTGAGCGACACACACAGATACAGTACACATACACTCTCTCACTTCTCCAGCACAACCCCATACCACACGAGGACATAAACATTTTATAATTTCCATTTCAGAGATGTGGATATCCACTGACTTTTTCAAATGCCTTAAAACCTTAATCACACAAGTCTTTTAGGATAGAATATATTTAGCCTTTTTTTACATTTCAGAAAAACTGAAATTGCAGGATGAAAAGTAGAGTGAAAGACACCTAATAATGAGAAGGCCCTCCAGTCAGGAGACACTTTAACAGCCCACAACATCTCCAAAAACAAGTAAATAACGCAGCTAACAAGCAATGTCTACCTCAAGCAAGAATCCACTTTTCCCTGTTTACAATGAAGGAGGAGCTACATAAAGAACATACACACATATACACACACGAGAGAAAGTGTACTTGTGTGTATCATAAACCATGTTTCACAGATCCAGAAGGTATAATTGGCCCTTAACTCCAGGACACAGAGGGATGGATAAAGGATTAGAAATAAAGCTGGAGGGATAGCTAGAATAAGCAGATGAAAGCTCCAGGAGAAGCTCTAGGAAACCAATCTATGTGAAGAAAAAAAGAAAACACAGATGTAGAGCGAAAGACATACACTGTGATGCAGAGATGGATGTGAAGTGTAGCTTTGACTTAAAGTTTCCCCTCCCTCCGTCTTTCCTTTAATATCCCTCTCTTTTCTTTTCTCTCTCACTTCACTGTAGGCTCTCTGTTGCTATGGCGACTGTTCCTGCCACCGCTGAGAAAGAAAGGATACCTGAGGAGAGGAAGAGAGGACAGTAGAGGAGCGAATAGAGAGATGCAGATGGATAGAGAAGACATAGATATGAGTACACTTTGGTCTAGATTCTAGATCATGTGAATATGTGCACAATAACCAAGCGGCATCTTCTGGGTTTGAAAAGTGAAGCCAATGTGGAAGTGCTTTAAACCTGAATTCTTTCTAATGGCCAGCAGGGGGTGACTCCTCTGGTTACAAGTGGTCAGACTGCATTGTAATCTATGACAAAATGACCCTACTTCTCACTTGATTTACCTCAGTAAATTACTTTCCTAATGAGTTAATGGTCTCAGTCACTAGTTTCAACTCTTCCTCAATACAGCATTAAGAACAATGTCTTCTTCAGCAATAGGTTGTAGTACTGTAGTTAGTTTTTTTCCCAGTAAGTAATTTTGTTTTAAGTGTGTTTTTCGCTAGCCAGAGTTAGCACCCCAATTATAATATTGCAGCTAATGTGAATTATGGATGCACCTTACTAACCAAGCTAGCTAAAACCAAGGCTTAAAAACAGTAGTCCACAAACCATTGGGTGACGTCACAGTGGCTACGTCCACTTCTTTTCTACAATCTGACCCTGTGGCAGAAACCCTCATACATGCTTTTATAACTTCTTGTTTGGATTAATGCAATGGAGTCCTGTATGGGGTTCCCAGCAAAAACCTGGACAGGCTCCAGTATGTCCAAACATCACACACAAGCACATCACCCCAACCCTCATCCACCTTCACTGGCTCCCAATCAAGTCTCGCATCAACTACAAAATCCTCCTTCTCACCTACAAATCCCTCCATGCAGATATCTGCAATGCTTCATCCCTGGACATGTTAAAAAAAAATGTCTGAAACACTATATGTTCACCACAGCCTGGAAACTCCTTTAAGCAGTAGTTTTTCAAAAAAACACAAATCAAAAATTTTGTTGTTGTGTCACATATAGTAAATTCTGTAAAGTGTTCTTGGGTACTATATAAATTAAAGTTGTTATTATTATTCTTAAGGCATTACTTTGGTTGGAAAAGGCATATCTATGAATTTTACTCTCTGTAAGATAAAGATCCTCTAAATCCTCATCTCTATATGCAAACCCCTTTGCTTTACTCACTTGGATTAATGTGGAATAGCCAGACTCCCAACACTAACACAGGGTAAGAAAACAGGTTTAGATCAGTTTGAGTGATCAACAGAGCTGCAACTTCATTTCCTCTCACACAACTGACAGAACTGTTTAGGTGAGTTTCACCAATGGCCCCTAATCGTAGCCAGGTCAGCAGCAAAGGCCTTGTAGACGTGGGACTCACATTTCTTGGAAATGCCTGCAGCAATACATACTCAAGAATTCAATTTGAATAATTTTAATTATCTTATTATTTTATTGGTTCTTGGTTGCAGGACTCACTGGTGCTCATAAAACACATTCAATTAATTTGGGTAATCTCTGAAATATATGTGGGCCAAAAAAGCTGTTGTACTTATAAAGGTGAACTTTCCACATGGCACGTGTTGCCTATAATCTGGCCAAAACAGGGAATTCCCTAAAGGATCCTAGATTAATAGGAGGCAGCTCTGTGTCCCAGCCCTGGACATCAGTACTTTTGCCCCTTATCTACCGTGTTAGTGGACTTCTCTGCACTTGTTAATTATTTGTTGTTTAGTTACAGTAAATGCATCTGCATCCAAGATGGCTTTTTTTCAGGATTGTGCCCCTGTCTTTGCAAATGTCTTTTCATGCCACTGTCATTCAACAACAACAACAACATGTTACTGTGATTATGCTTAAATCAGCGCATAATCACATTAACATGTACACGTACACATCTTAATCAGAGTATAATAACAACAGTCACACCTTGCCTAGCTACACCATAGACCAGTTGCGTGTTGGGTTCTGATCACTGCCGAAACGTGCGTGTCCTAAACTCAATACTGTGCCTAAACACACAGACAAAGTAAAATTGTGTCACTATCAATAAACAATGGTATAATTAGGATCTTTTCCACTTTGCACAGCTGGTGGTTGTGCTGCATGTGTAAGTGGAGTGACATTTGGCCTTAAGTTGTATCCAGGGACATTGACATACCTTCAGATTGGAAGTTAGCCTGATGTCAACTTCATGAAACAATGCCTAGGAAATTGCAAAATAATGTTAATTGAATTGTGGCATAATGGACTATTCATACACAGCTCAGTAAACATTTACACTTTCCAGTTCCTGAAAAATGTTTGTGTTGCATTTTGAAGATGTTTGTAATTATGAAGCAACATCCATCCAACCATCCATCAGTAACCAGAACTGTAGCTCTTGATGTGCTTTTAGGACATATTTACAATATTTTATTGGTTCCATCTGAGTCAATCTTGAATCATGCCATCAGATCAGTTATTTGATGTCTCTGCAGCAGATTGAGGGGGATTTAAAAATTGTAATACTACTGCTTGATTGACAACAGACATTGCATTCGGCAACACTCCTTCTGTTTTGGAAAAACTCTAAATTGCTTTCTTAAGTGGGATTAAGATAGGATTTTCTCATTTGGATGTTCCTGTAATGTGGCCCCAGGAGTGAATCACACAGGAGTTGCTCACAAAAGCCATTAACTATGTTCAGTTTAGCCCAGACTGAAGATTTGGTGCCACGGCATTCATTTGCAGTTGCTTCAGTTATTATGAAGTTGCCCAACTCTTCTGTTGCTCTACTGTCCTCCTCTATGGAGAAGAAACTGCAATTACAAAGGAGTCATTACAGCAAATGCCACCCACAAATGAGCTATTTAAAGAAGCACTTGGCCCTAAAATACAAATATTGCAGACATAATCTTTTACACACCATATATTGTGTTTCAAATCTAGAAAAATAAAGTCTCATCTTATTCTTTAAAATGCCTGCATGCAATTCATGCCACCCAGAGTACACTCTGCTCTTTGTATTGTGTTAATTACAGCTCAGTTATGTTGGTGAGTCCCCCACTGAGTCTGTGGGGGACGTTGTGAGATAAACATAGTTCCCAAAGGATGAGTTAGTTGTATGCTTGTATACAACTAGCTCATGTAAACAAATGTGTTTCTGTTATTTAACCTACCCACATTGATAAAAATGGGGTGGACCAAGTCATAGAAACGCCTGTCAGTATAATACAATACACTTCAACAGCAGCAAAAACTACAGTCTCCAAAATTATCAACATCACTGAACATAATAACCCTTCATGAAGGTAGAATTTATTGCAGGACTGTGAGACTGCAATCTACATAAGATATAAAAATCCCGCTGTTTCCTAAAACTATAGCACATAGATATATGCCTGATGTGTCGTAGGCCATTCACAGTCAAAAGCTGGCGCAACAATACGCTACTATTTATTGTGAACGGGACCTCAGTCGCCGAGCTGCAGAACTGTAAAAGCCACCCAGCAGTACTCCAGGTGAAAGAAAAACTCAACTTTAGGCAAATGTCATCTGTTGCAATGCGAGCAACATCTGAGCGAGAGCTTGTTTTAATGCTCGAGGAAATGGAAGCAGAGATTTGTTTACTGCTCTTGGAGTCAGGTCCGCTTCCAGAGCAGGTAAAGTATTGATACAATGACGTTTCTAAAATGCTTACCATGTTAAAACTGTCCAGTTGGAGCAGAGTATATAAAGACAGTGCTCAACCCAACATACCCACATAGCTACTGATTCATAATAGGCCATAGACTGTCCATTGTTGAACAATTCCTTTAAAGGGGCAATATGTAGTTTTCAGCAGCAATTAGCGGTGCGGTTTTAAAATTGCAACCAGGCGTGTGCTCGTACGTGTGCTTGAACCACAGGCTTGAACTCATGAGCGAGCACAATTCGAAACAACAGCTTTCATTCAGAGATCCTGCAATAAACGCGGAAACTTAGGTATGCCGGATGTTGCTTTTCTCCATACATGTTCAGGCTCTGTTTTTGTACATTTTACGTCTGTTATTGTGACAGTGGCAATAGGCAGACAGGGAGACAGCTTCACACAACATGCTGGAAACTCCCACTGCACTGTTAAAGTAATATTTGTATCAGCTTGGGATTGAACTAATCCATGGTTGTTACATGATAACATTACACTGACTGCATTTACCTACATCGGCGTTAGCTTGCCTGTCTGCTATGCAGTACCTAACATTACTATTTGTGTACCTTATTCCGGAGGCTCAGCAATGTCAACACAGCTACATGTATTGGATGATATTGTGAGCTAGACTGAATTTTATCATTGAGATTGTTGTCCCACTTTATAACAGTTACACAATAAGTAATATTACTGTAGCAGATGGGTCTTCCTCTTTGTTGTTGTCCTGCACCCTTTTGTTGCAGTACTGTATGTTGTCAGTGTATACTGTTAGTGGACTGCATGTCGCTGTAGTCAGAGAGAGGCTCTACATCCCAACCCAATACCTTCACATTAAAAGCAGAATAGTGGCTATTCTTTGTTGCAACAAAGAAAACAGGTTTGTGCTTCATTTCTAAGCGAGGCTACAGCCAATCGACAAAAAGGCAATAACAATTTGATTTATTAATAAGTAATTTCACTGAAAAACAACATACAGTATAGCCCCTTTAATGTGATATCACTTCATATCACATCACACGGGTGGGACAGTATACAGTGATGGATTAAGTGTAAACTAGTGGGATATTAGTTGTGGAGATAAAAAAGAAGAATGCGGAAAACCGCCGGGCTGTTTAAACATTTGTGATGACTTAATTTGTTGGACTCCAGGTGCAGTATGAAATCACTAGAGAAAATCCATTTCTTCAGAAAGTAGCAGCTTTCCTTTAAGTTCAAGTGCCCATTTCATCTTTCATCTCAGGTTCTTTAAATAGAAAAAATTGTCACTGAACTGAGCTGAACCCTGGCATAGTCTACATTATAACCGTGTTTTGAATAACCATAAAGGAGCTGCAAGGCCAAATTAAATGGGAGGTCTTTTCATCCAGTCTTCTGCGGTGATTTCAGTTGATGGTTTCTAACAGCTGAATGTGTCTTTAAATCTCCAAATTGCCACAAACCTCCAGATGCTGTTTGGTAGATGGGTCTGAGATGCCACCTAGTGATTCTGATAGGATCACCCCAGTCAACTACAGTACACCCTCCTTTTCCTGACTCAGCGAACAGGGATGAGTAGGACTGGTTTCTGTGGCAACAGTAGACGGAGAGAAAGAGAGAAAGAGTGAGAGAGAGAGAGGAAGGACAGAGGGCAAAAAAACACAATGTGGCTGGCACATATACGCCAACACAAACTCCCACTCAAAAATACACACACACACACACACACACACACACACACAAAGGTGTTTGAGTGATACATATTGTAGATCACATTTTAACGGTTACTCTGTTTTGTTGGGAGCCAAAGAACTCCTGAAGGTAAAACATACTTATCCAGCATTGTTCAATTCAAAGTTAAATTAGAAGGATTTTTAGCTCACCAGTAGAAAAAATCTTTTAGACAGATCCTTGCCCTCAGTTTAGCTATTAAAGCAGAATGCTCTGAAGGATGTGAAAGAAGCACAAGGGGAAATAAGCTTTCATTAGTCAGAGATCTAACTGTTGACAGACTCATCTCTGTCTCTGAATGTTGTGGGCAATAAACTTTATTCCCACAGCAGACATTTGGAACTTAATGAGAAAGTCTATCCACAAGAGTGACATACCCTAGCTATGGTGTGTGGTTGATTGCCAACAGGCTCATAGAATAAATATCCTTCTGTCCTCATGTCACTGATCATCAACTGAAAAGTGTGAGCGATTTGGACATTTTACAAAACTATAAACTCACTTTTGATAGCTATTTGGATAACTAATCAGAATCAGCTTTATTGCCAGGTATGTGTACACATATGAATTTGACTCTGTATTGTACACTGCTCTCAATGTGCTTACTTATACAATAACACAAGTAATAAAATCAAACACAGGCTACAGTATAGAGAACATATATATATATATACACACTATAAACAAAAACATACAGACAGACTGAGCAAGCATACATGTAATCAGTGTAATGAGTGCAAAGAATGCTGGAATAAATAAGTATTATGTGTGGTGTTATGTACATGAGGTAGGTGGATTTGGTATACAGCTACAAGATGACAATATGAACAGTATGAACCGCTTTGAAATGGAGAATGATGAATAAATAAATAAATGGTAAGTAGTAGCCAGTAAACAGGAATTATTGCACAGGAATTGTTCCTGACACTGTGAGTCAGAGACAGCTGTTCATCAGAGTGATGGCTTGTGGGAAGAAACTGTTCCTGAGTCTGTTGGTTTTGGCGTACAGTGCTCTGTAGTGCCCACCAGAGGGGAGAAGCTGGAACAGGTTGTGTCCAGGGTGAGATGAATTTGCAGTGATGTTTCCTGCCCGTTTTCCTGACTCTGGAAAAGTATTGAATGGAGGGCAGGTGTGCACCGATGATTTTATCTGCAGTCCTGACTGTCTGTTGTAGTCTGTCCTTGTCCTTTTTGGTGGCAGATCCAAACAAGACAGTGATGGATCAGCAGCTCCTTAGGCAGGTTGAGCTTCCTGAGCTGGCGCAGGAAGTACATCCTCTGCTGATGTCCGTGTCCATGTTGGGCTCCCACTTTAGGTCCTGGAATACAGTGGATCCCAGAAACCTGAAGGATTCCACAGCAGACACAGGGTTGTTGAGTATGGTGGTGGGGGGCAGAGTGGGGTGGCTCCTCCTGAAGTCCACGGTCATCTCCACAGTTTTGAGCATGTTAAGCTTTAAGTTGTTCTTACCGAACCAGAGAGCCAGCTGATCAACCTCCCGTCTGAACGCCGACTCATCACCGTCCCGGATGAGGCCGATGACCGTTGTGTCGTCAGCAAACTTCACGAGTTTGACAGATGGGTCACCTGAGGTGCAGTCATTGGTGTAGAGGGAGAAGAGCAGTGGGGAGAGCATGGACCCCTGGGGGGCGCCAGTGCTAATAGTCCGGGTGCTGGATGTGATGTTTCCCAGGCTCGCCTGCTGACTCGTGTCAGTCAGGAAGTTTGTGATCCACTGACAGGTGGAGGCTGGCACAGTGAGCTGGGTGAGTTTGGTGCTGAGGATGTTCGGGAAGATGGTGTTGAACGCCGAGCTGAAGTCCAGGAACAGGATCCTTTCATATGTCCCTGGAGAGTCAAGGTGTTGCAGGATGTAATGCAGTCCCAAGTTGACTGCATCATCCACTGACCTGTTAGCCCTGTAGGCAAACTGCAGGGGGTCCAGCATGGGGCCTATAATGTCCTTCAGGTGGGCCAGCACCAGTCTTTCAAAGGACTTCATGACTACAGATGTCAGGGCAACAGGCCTGTAGTCATTTAATCCAGAGATGGAGGGGTTTTTGGGGACCGGGATGATTGTGGAGCGTTTGACGCAGGAGGGAACTTCACACAGCTCCAGTGATCTGTTGACGATCTGTGAGAAGATGGGGGCCAGCTGGTCTGCGGTCTTTCAGGCAGGATGGTGACACAACGTCTGGGCCAGGAGCCTTCCTGATCTTCTGCCTCTGGAAGAGCTAGCGCACATTCCCCTCACAGATCGTGAGTGCAGGTGAGGGGTCGGAGAGGGGCGGGGGCAGAGGGGGAAGGTGACTGTTTGAAGATGGTGTTGGAGCGGGGGAGAGGTGTGACTGTGGGCTTCTCAAACCTACAATGGAAGCCATTCAGCTCGTTAGCCAGACATTGAGTACCAGCAGAGTTGGGAGATGGTCTCCTGTAGTTAGTGAGTGTCCGCAGGCCTTTCCACACTGACGCAGGGTTACTGGCTGTGAAGCTGTTTCCTAGCTTTTCAGTGTAGCATCTCTTTGCTGCTTTGACCTGCTTAGTCAGAGTGTTCCTGGCCTGGTTATACGGGACTCTGTTCCCACTTCTGAAGGCCTCCTCTTTGGTCTGACGAAGCTGCCTGAGTTTCGCTGTGAACCAGGGTTTTTGGTTGTTGTATGTGCGGAAGGTTGTCCTCACAAAAACTGATATAGGAGTGTCAATTAGTTTGTCCAGGTCAGTGGCTGCAGACTCAAAAACACTCCAGTCAGTGCAGTCAAAGCAGGCCTGTAAATCCAGCTTTGATGATGCGTGTTGGTCTGTGAGTAAATGTTTCATCTTCTGAGTGTGGTCTATCACCCAAAATGTAGCATACCTGTACTGCAGCAGTTACAACAAACCAAGTCCCCCTGACCCTAAAAGAACACTATTGTCTACAACACAAAAGATATAATTAGGGCTGGGCACGTTAACGCGTTATTATTGCGTTAAAGCATTAATTAGTTAATGCCGACAATTATTTTATTGCACGTTAATGCAGTTTTAATTAGGCTATTATTATTTTGAAAGTCCGTTGCTCACTGGCTCTGAATACATATACAGTCAAATTATGGGTCACAGGAGGTCTGGGATGTTGATCAGCCTGCAAAACACCCACCCAAACAAGCAGCAGAGGGAGGCTTCGGCAGTCTACGTTGGATGCTGCGTGTGGGAGAAGTAGCCTATGCCTAGATAAACAAAAGCAAGACAAGCAAACAATTAAATGCCATAGCGAAATGGATAGCTACACACTGCATGCTGATTAGTATTGGGGAAGATGTCGGTCTTAGGAACGTCCTTAAAATTGCAACGTAGTCGCTTGGCCCCGTGGGGTTGCTCTTTGCTCCGGTGATCAGAAAGGGAGACAAGCGCTCCGCGAATAAACAGCAGGCGCTCTATGGATAGTAACCATGTCAACGGCTTCTGTGCGCTACACAGCTGTAGCCTATTTAACTTAAGTTAAAATTGGTAAAAATAAGGTAAAAATAACTGTACCTGTTAGGCCTTCATCTAGTTTGCGGCTCTGCCATGCAAATTCCCTCCTGTTGATGTCCTGATAACTATTTAGAAAACAGCAATAGATTCTGGAAACTCACAAACAGCAAGGATCAGTCTGTCTTCCAATTATTTGTGCTGCGCGTACAAAAAGTTCAAGACAATTCAACTTCGGCAGCTGGCAAGTGTTGACTGGACTCTGACTTGTTTTAACAAGATAAAAGGTAATCCCCTGGCAGTGGCAAATAGCTTTGGTTTATTATTTGATTTGATTACATTAATATTTAAGTTGAGGTTTACAAGAAATATTTTATTGCTACTGTGTAAAGGGAAAACTGCTGGTAAAATGCACCTTATTTGTTTAAAGTGTTGACAAACCACATGTTATTGCACTTTTGTGTGTATAGCAGTACATTAAAATTAAAAGTGCGCAATACACTACTTTAGAATATATTATTCAATTTTGCACATTACAATGGGATTAATTACAAGAAAATCATGCGATTTAACCGTTGCCCAGCACTAGATATAATATACTAAACTAAAAATATTTTATTGTCTCCTTCTAACACCTACAAAGTTTCCATATTTATTGCACTGCCATTTTCTCAAATCTCACGTTACCCACAATTTGCTCTTAATATAATATAATTAATATAATCAGCTTTGAATCTGAAATGTTCCATATGCCTACGGATAGCATACATTGCTCAGGTCATTGTTTTCACTGCTTGTTGGATATTAACCTTTATCAGCACCCTGGTTCAAAAAGTTTCTCATGCACCTCAGTGTCTCATTTGGTAAAACAAAACTCATCTGCCAGCTGCTACTGCTGCCACAGCTGCAGTTTCACAGTCACCTGAGTACCTGTGTGCTTGTGCTGCTTATTACCACATGGTGTGATGTTGGTGACTGGAATCAGGGGGAACAATAGCAGCTTGATGATTGTACAAAATCCACATGAATCATTCAAATTACATATGAACATGAATTTAATTAGTCAAACAGTCTGAAGTACTTAGGAATGTTTCTGTGGGTGTCACCCGCAGTTTGTTGTAGTTGAGTATTGTGTTGTTATTCAAAACTGCTACTGATAAAGTTCCATAGCAGTTTAACTGACATGGTTACATAGCTTTTGTCAAATCTGTCACCAAACACATATTAGAGAGACCTTTGGAAAATATATGTACGGTAGTCAATGGCGAAACAATTTTTTGATCCCGTTTGAATTGTGTGCTCAGTGTAATGCTAACCAAGCTGACCAATATGTTTGCTGCATGAGGCTAACATGTTACTAATACAACATTCAAAGTAATTGTTGGATTACTGTTGGGCTAGCTGTTACATATTTTTCTCTTTTTACTTTCAGGTTTTTTGACTACTTGTGTACAGTATGTCTACTAACGGCACAGCGATGTAATTCCTATAAAGATTCAGTTTTGTTCACTGGTAATATCTCGCCAGCCATGCGGGACAATGCAACCAATTTGACAGTTAAGTCTGTAATTTTGTGAATTTAGTTTGCTTATTTCTGTACTAATTCATTTTTACCGTACCTTCGGTGCAGCTCTTGTTTATGAGTTGTTATCCCTTGCATTTAATTAATTTTCCAATGCCCGTTTTTACAGTTTCACAAATGCTTCTAGTAAAAACCTCAAAGTCCAACTGCTGTCTTCAACCACCGGACTGCATTGAGACAACATAGATATGCAAGAGACAGAATTTGTGGATAGAGATCGGGGGGGCAGTGGGATGCAGCTAGGAGGAGCCAGAGACATTTGCCTCACCTTTGAGTGGTCATTTGGAACAGGGACGAACTTTTCATGGTCAGAAAAGCTACTCTTACCCTTATATCCTCCTCTTTCCTTTATAACTTAACATAACTAATAATAAGTTAACATAACTAATATTATGTCCCACCTGCCTTACTATCTTAAACTGTTCAACCTCTTTAGCCCTCTTAAAACATTTCCTTCTTCCCACACTTCACCCTCCCTACCCTTCAGCTCCCCTTTTCATCACCCCTCCTCCAGCTCCACTGTCAGGGTGATAATTAAGAAAGCTGCTGTTAATGACGAACAATACTCTGAGAGACGCAAAAGCTCCTCCTCTCCTCTCCTCTATCCTCCTCATTTCCTACCTGTACTGTGGGCCAATGATGATTCAGGTGGCGGCGTATGAGGCGTTGGACAAGCTGTCAGTCACCCTGACCCCAGATCAGTGGTGGGTGGAGCTTATATCCCCAGGTGACGGCCTGTCGTTGGTCAGTTTCATCTCTGCCTCCTTGTAACCCCACCCACTGGGCCCCTGCAAGGCCTTATGGGTACCACGATCCGCTGAACATGCTCTTGTCTTTTTGTTGTTCAGTTAAGCAGTCGGTAGCAGTCTTCTTGTTGAATCTTCTTGTGCCGTCTTCATATAGGTTTCCTGTGCGAATAAACAATAAACAGAAAATCATGTTTCTGTGAATTAGTTAAGGCTTTACTAATTCCAGTCCCCATTAGTTAAAGTTGCAAGTCTTTCCGTTCTACCTCTGCACATATGAGATTTACCAACAAAATTCATAGTAATTTTTGTAACAATGGGTCCTTGATTTCAGGTGAAAACACCATTTAGAGCTGACTAATTTTTAGAACTTTTAGTAAAACGTCACTATCACTGTCCAAAGACATGCGGCCTAGGTTGCAGCCTGGGATTGGCTCCTGGGCCATTGTACGTAGGATAAGCAGTTGACGATGGATGGATGGATGGATGGATGGATGGATGGAATAAGTTTGAGAGAGGCGAGGTGAGTTTAGCTGAAGTTGGAGTGTAAATGAGTGTTAAAGGAAGCTAATGATAGCCTGAAGTCTGATATAGCCAGTTGTATCTCAGCTCTCACACAATGTTTCATTCTTGAGCAGGGATTTTTCAGACATAACCTGTAATCCCACAAAATAATTGTATAATTATAGTTAGCTAATGATATCCTCTTTTGCTTTGAAAGTAATGCTACATTACTACTGTATGCAGTAAGCTAGTTAGCCAGACATGCTAACAGTTGCAGCTTATGTTAGAACAGAGAAACACTGTCTAATCCATTACTTACATTTGCCTCCAGTGTTTTTGTTTTCGGCTTGGATTGTATATATTTGTATTCAGGCCTGCTATGCCTTATTACGGTTGCTAAGCTATGATTGGAGAAGAGCTTTAGTGAATTAACCTCTACTGGTCACCAAGTGGCGCCATGGTAAATTTGACATAGAATCTGATGATATGATATGATATATAATCCAGTTTTCCAGTTATGTATGTTGGTCCTGCCTTTATTGACTGCCTCCATTTTAAATTTCTATATTGACTTTACTTTAGCATACCACATCAGTGCTTGGAGGCAGGATGTTCTTACATGTGCATGTATAAAGAAGAATCTTATGAAGATGTGCAATGACCTAGTCATTTTTAGCAAGAACATAAAACATAGTTATCAGCAGCAGCAAACAAAAACCAAAAAGAAAGACTAGGAACTGATATCATTTATTAATCCCCAAACTAGGCTACAATAAAAGCTTTGTGCTTCGTGCTGACTCCAATCGCCTTTCCTTTGTCACTTAAAAAAAACAAACTTGTCTCTCATCTCCATTAACATAAGATAAAACCTGCAAAAAATATCAGTGTGACAATTATGGGTTGATGTTTTGTCACATCTGTGTAATAACAAAGTGACTGTTTTGGCACCGACGGAAGACAATAGCAGTCTTCAGTAAAGAGTGAAATGAAGGGTTATATTGATGATTTTCTGCCCATGCATCATGTGATTTCTTTTATCAGCCTTCTGCCTGCACACTCCTTAGAATAGCTGAACAGCTGAATCATTGTCCAAGCTATCAAACTATTTTTCCTTTAAAAAGAAAATTATTTAACAAAGAAATTAAATGCAAAACTGTTTAAGGCTTTACAATACTTTTAAAAGTTGTTGGGTTTTTTTCCAAATCAAACCTAAAATCCTAATGTGAGCTTCCTGTCGTATGTATTGCGCCACGGTTGGATCCATTATTGTATTTGTATAGTATGCAGGTTATATTCACATTATAGTTTAATACTATGACTTTATACTGTATCTTTCATCACTTCCATAGATAGTTTAAATAACTCAATAATCTTCTGTGTCTCTTTTGCTATTATGTTGTAGTTTAACTAAACATATTGAAATTATTCATGGATCCATGAGACTTGCCACTTTCGTTTTCCTCTGCAGGCATGAGCACACATACACACACTCTCAACTAGTATTTGACGTCTTCATCTCTGGACAAACTATATGATGGTGCTACTTGAAGAGCACTCACAACAGATGTGCAAAGTCACTCTCATTGAGTTTAAAGTGATTTAAATAGAGAATATTCTCACAACTGGACAAATGTGAGTAGCTCCATCACTGCTTGTGCCCTCAGCACAAACTTGTACATCACTCTTCCTCATTTACAGTCAGTTCATTAACACCAAAATAAATCTCCACAAACCACAAATGAAATGGAAGAATTGCTCAGCAAAGTAAAGTTAGTTTTCATTGGTGGCGAGATGAAAAGTAAGCTAAACCAACAGTGAGATAACAGCAGCAACCTGCCTGCATCGATGTCAGTTTGTCTGTCAAAGCAATCCAAATGACATCCAATAATGTGGGGATGCTCGTCACCATGGCAATGCAGCATGAGTCATTGTGAGGTTCGTTATGGAGACAAAGGCGTGTGCTGAATGTATGATTATGATTAGAGACAGAGGGTGTTAACATGGATGCCAGCACACATACAAATACTGCATATAAATATACAGTATTATACAGAGACTCTCCATTCAGTTCCACACCTGTCAATCATTCTTCCTTTTTCAAAAATAAAGTAGCATTGCAGCCTAACACTGCATTCTGTATACTATCACTCTTTGTAGCTTAGTATATCTGTTATATTCTTTTGCTGTCACTGTTTGTTATTGTATTGTTACTGTTGCTGTGGTCAGTGAAGCAACTCGTGGTCTAAAGGCTTCAGCTTCCAACTAGAACAGGTGACCCTAGTGATTTTAAGCACAATTTTACTGTGCTTACAAGTGTGTTATGTATCACTGGGCATAAAGTTTTTAAATTTTATAAACATTTATTTCTGATTACCCCATTAACCACTACAGATGCATGTGTTTACTTATTATTTCACTGTGACAATAAATGTATTAAAAGCGTAAGGGGGCCCACTGAGGCTGCAGATGTACAGGGCCCAGATTTCTGGGCCCTGTACATCTCCTACTCCTGTGGTCCTTGATAACAAAATCCACAGAATTGGGTACAAGCTTTTAATGGTACACTTTTCACTCAGTCACAAGGTAAAAGTCATTATGATATTCCGTGCAAACTATGCAGTTTTCCCCACAATCAATAAACAAATACATTAAACACCTCCACTCTTGGGCCAAGCCATTTCATCCAACCAAAATTCATTTCAACCAGTATCTCCTCAGTACATCTGGGATTTACAGCAAATAAATGGAGGAACAGTCAAATGAATATCAGGAAAATTGTTCCCCCCTCCGCTTCAAAAAGCTCCCAAAGACAAAGTCTTTATCCTATCTAAATACTCAGAATGCTGACTCCCTTGCCCACCAACAGTCTGTTGGCCGCTTCACCTTGTTCTTATCTTGGAGAGAAAAACAAAAAACCAAAGCCAGTGCCTCCTCTTGGATGAATAGTTGCATTTTGTCAAGGATGTGAGGAGGGATCAGTGGTAAATATGGGTTGCTTTTAAAACAACCAAAGTGTTCCGTGTCTATGAAAGTAAGCCAGTCTAATTTCTACTTAATATACTGTAATGCAAGAGCCAACAAAAATGAGTGTTTACCGTCTGTCTCGACTCTCCTTTGAACTCATTCACTTCAATTCACTTGTCCTCTCTTTCCTCTTACACCTTTCTTTCTCTCTCACTCCATCCCGTCAATCCTGGCAAACAGAGTGGGAGCGAAGGGTGAATTAATAAAGGAGTGAAAGTGGAACACAACTCCCTGAGGTCCGCCTTTTCTGGGACGCTGACATAGAGAATCACACAGGCGCTCATACAAAGCACAACAGCACAATCTAGATAAAGACCCTGTCACAATCACACAAACGTATAGGCTGACAAATGCTAAAAGCCACATGCATACTTCTTATGCATTACTGGGGTGATGAGATGGGAAGAGGAGGAGACACAGTGAGAAAACTATCCATACATCCCATCATCTACATGCTGGATGGGAGGGACTAGAGGAGGGGGAAGAGGTGGGGTGAAGAGCGAAGGAGATTAAGGAAGGAGGAGAAGGAAGAGGAGATGGGAGTGTAAGAGCCACGTGAGCAGGGATGCATGGAGAGTGTCGCACAAGGCGGTGAAACTCAGTGGTCCCATACTCCCTGTGATTCCTCCTCTCATCCCCTTTCCTTTCCTCCCCTCTCCTTTCCTCTTCTTTTATCCCCTCTCTCATTTCCTTTCATCCCCCTTCTTTTCCTCTACTGTGCCCTGCTTTTCCTTTGTAATCTCTGCACATTTCCTTTCTCCTCTCCTCTGCTCTACTTTCTTTTCATCTCTCCTGTCATCTCATTTCTTCTCCCCTTTCTCTCCTCCCCTTTCATCTCTTCTTTCCTCTCCTTTTATTTCCTTTCATCTCTCCTCTCAATGAATAGTTTGAATATATATTTACTGTGGTGTATTGCATATTTTGCATGGTGGAAACAAAAAAACTGGTAATGATACCTTGGAGCATGAGGTTTAGGTGTCCTCACTGATTTAGGCAGCAAAGGGAAGTCATGCAGTGGTGGTGGGATGTTAACACTAGAGTACTGTCTGACAGAAACACCAGCAAATATCGGACACTGAACTAAAGATAAAAACAAGAAAACAATTGATATAAATGTGGTGCACTGAACTGCTGCACCAAATCTGAGCCACATTCCTGGTTTGACTACACCTTAAATGTATCATATTGATTTATATTAACATACTGCTTTACTGTCAGGAAAGAATGTATTGTTTGTTAATGGTTTACACTAATAAAACCTGTTAATAATTAAGCCTCCTTTAGCAAGGGAAAAAAAAACATCCCTTAGGAGTTTCATTGTAATTCAAAGTGTTGTAGTGGGCACAGTCAGGCGCTGGGGATCAAGCCAGCAACTTTTCAACTACTCACTAGATTTTCTAACAGATCTGCCAGCCAGTGAGCTTTCCTCCCTATACTCCATCTATCTTTCTTTTTTCTCTGCCCATCAGTTAGTTTTCATCTCTCCCTGGCCACAATCTGCTGACTGAAACAAAGAGAAAAAGAGGAAGAAAGGGGCAGATGAATGAAATTAAGTGAATGAATCAGTGAGTGAAACTAACTGGACTGAATGGATGATTAAATGTTTATGACAGGATTACAAATGCTACTGTAAGTTAATTAACTGCTCATCTGTTTCTGAACTGTGTGTCACCAGGATGTGACAGGTGGATTTTATTCCTTTAATAAACTGCTGTGAAATTTTGATACGTGTTGACACAGACTAATTGTGGCAGGGAAAGAAAAAGATTAAAGAAAGTAAAAAACAGACAGCTCTAATTAGGCAGAGCAGCCCTGTGTTTACCTCTTGAATTATTTGTTCTAGTCTGCAAATAATTTTACTTAACATGACACCATATGAATGACTAATTAAAAGGATATTTTCGCACAGTACTGAAAATGAATGGCAATCCATCCATCCAATTGTTGTTGACCTCAACTGATTATCAGATGTCAATCTTAGAGCCATGCTAAAACTATCTCAAGTTCTGCATTCAAAATCTTACCTAAGTACTAAAGTATCAAAAGTAAAAGTACTCATTATGCAGAATGGACATTTCAGAATAATGTATATTATATCCATGGATTCGAAATAGCATCACTAATGTTGCAGCTGGTTAAACTGGGGCTAATTTCAACTGCTTATATATTTCTGGGTATAAAAAATAAAAATAAAATGTTTTAGTTGATTTATAGTTTGTATTAACAATCTGAACCTAATAACAAATACTAATAATCTAAAAAAATCTAGTGAAGTGAAAAGGACAATATATAAATAGCATGAAATGGAAATACTCAAGTAAAGTATAACTACCTCACAATTGTACTTAAGAACATTATTTGAGTACTTAGTTACATTCCACCACTGGCAAGCCTCTGGATCATTTCATCCTAAAAGGATGTAATGTTTGTCTTGACTCCACATAGTGGCAGAAACTGGAACAAGAATTTTAAAATACAAGGTAACAAAGGCTCAACGGGGCCCAAGATAAAGATTTAGGAAAGATTTACAACGCAGTTTTAAGTCTCTGCATCTGTTTTTTTTTAAACAACCTGATTCCCATGTATTCATCTGGTATCTGTGAGGGATTGCCTCTGTTTCCTCACTTTCTCTCTCCTGCATACACATGAATTAAAGCAGCATTTAACTTGATGCAAAAAAAAAACAGAGATACAGCATCAAGGGATGAAATCAGTGAGCAGAAAGAATGCAAAAGAGAGAAATAGAGCAGGAAAGAAAACATGCAGAAAAAAGTGAAAGAAAGTAAGAAAGAAAGAGAGAGTCAGAGCTAGAAGCGCGTGAGGGAGAAAGGAAGAGAGCCTCTTGCAGAAGCCCAGGGGGTATCCTGCTATCCCAGAATGCTTTGCTCTAACCTACTTTGGTATTTCTGTTTCTGTCTTTGTCTCTGCAGCACCCTGAGTGGGCTAGCTGCCCCATGCACACCATATCTGACTGAGTTTTGTGCACGTATGTGTTCTTGGATTTCTATCTTTCATAGGACATACTTCATAGGAATATACATATAATTGTGCCTGTATATGTCTGGGTTGGGAAAACCTAGTAAGCATGCAAGCATCTGATCACTGACCTTACTCTTTCTAAAGAGGTAAACAGAGGCCTTTTATCCCTGCTTTTGGGGGAATATATAGACAAACACACATACCCACTCACACACACACACACACCCACAGTCGAAGAACATGAGATTGATGAGGATAGCCTTCTCATAGTATAAAATCCCCAAACTAACAACACACTTGAGGTATGAGCTTGTGCATTTGTCTGTATGTAACTGTCATTGTTGTGAGTTGTGGTGCCTGTGTCCTTGAGTCAATGCATCTGTAATGCTTCTTTGTGTGTGTGTGTGTGTGTGTGTGTGAGTATCTATGGGTGAATGAGTGTGTGTACAAGTAAGTGGATCTGTGTGTGTGCGGGCTGAGTAGGCACCCTGACGACCAGCTCAGCAACACTCCACGTTACCATGGAAACTAATGAGCAGAGCACGAACAAGAGGAGTGTGATGAAGAGGCGAGAGTAAGATTATCTATCCATCCATCCTTCACATGGAGTACATTCCATAACCTGCTGTATTTATTAATTCCCTCGTTTCATTACAACTGATTCACGGATGAATCAGGTGAATACAAAGCAGATACTGTGCTCAAAATTATCAAAAGGTCACATTCACTCCTCATGTTTAAGTAATGTTACTGAGACAATGATCTGTCAACTAGTAGTTAGCAGGTATTATCTTGCAGCAGCTCAGTCATTTGCAACATCATACAAGCAATTACGTCAGGAAATGTGTGGAAATACATATGCAATATTCAATGTGGCTTTTATTGCCTCCTGACAGAGAACATTTTCTTGGATCAAAGGCATTGCTACAATAAAAAACTACTCATAACATTTCCATTCCTAGAATTCTAAAGGAAAAGAAAAAAAGTGTTTTTTTTAAATCATATGCCATTTTAAGGAAAAAGATCATAAGGAATTGCGTTTTGGATTGCTAAGACATTGCCCTAACTGTGCCAGCTTTGTTCTAAAAATGAAATAAAACACACACAAACACACACACACACACAGTTTTAGCAAATTGTGAAGACATTGTATTGATTTAAATTTGATTTAGCCCTATCCTTTATCTTAACCACTACATAACTGACCCCAGCATTTACACTACCCTTTACCTATGTTTAATCTATACTTAACCAAAAGCCAAACCTTAAAATAAATCGCTAACCAAGTGATGACCAGATATTTGGTCACATATGAGAGGTGAGTCCCCACAATGTTATCAATGTGACGTTCAACACTGGAACCAGGGCTCCACCTGCTGCATGAACAGGAATACACACGCGCACACACACACATGCACACACACGCACACACACACAGAGTATTTAAAGCCTTTAATCTGTCATAATGATAAAGGAATTCATGCTTCTCTACGATCAGTTCCTAATGTCTCATTAACATACAAATTCACAACAGTGTTAAAGCTGAATAAACTTATACAAACTGTCATCCACATGACTCATGACTGTCCATACAAATCACTCAGTGTTCCTTCCAGCTGCATGTTCAGAGGCTGTTTTGGTAAGATGCTTTAATCTTTGACTACAGCACTGATTAACATCCAACTCCTACCTCACACACTCCATACAAACTTCAAACACATCTGCAAGGAAGTGACTATGTTTTTAACTGAGCTGTCGGGGGATTTTATTACACATATTTTCTCTCTACCTACCCACACCTGTTGCCTTGTTTGTGCTGAACAACTGTGCAAAACCCCATCACCTTTCTGACCAAGGACAGCCCACGCTGCCTCACAGTGGGTTTTGCATTTGCTGTTAAAACACCAATAACATCAACCATTGCTAAAGGCTATTACTGAGGTTTTTCTATTGAGCTTTTACAATTTATAAAACTGAATCTATCCAGGATGCGTCACGTCATTTAGTAATTAGGCTTGAAAATGACAATGACTTTGAAAAGAAAATGTGGCAAAGAAAAATAAACAATTGAAAGGTACCTTGTGGACTTTTCTTGTAAACAATCAGTTTATAGTTTGTAGTTAGTTAGTGATTCTCACTAAACATGTTGTGTGTATCCTTCAGGTTTAAACTTTCTAAAAAAAAACTTTCATAAAGCCAATTTTAAGATATTTTTAAACTAGACTTGCACATGTATATGCAGCTATATAATATTGCTATATATAATATTGGTGTGAGCACGCAATTCCTGTTAGTTTCAGATAACCCATAGGTGGCAGTAATGTGCCAACAAAGCAATGTGCTAACAAAAGCAGCGAAGAAGGATTCGTCTGCTAGTAAGCAAACATGGATGTAAACAATCAGCTTTACAAATATTTTATGGGTAATGAAATGCACAACTTTACTTTTTACCTTAAAGATACACAAAATGTTTTTTGGGAGGATAAATCGAATTCCACATTCTCAACCATTATTCATCAGCAGTGAAGCATCCCGCTGATCGTCAGACCACATAGATTATTTAATACAGTAAATACTGAATGGAGCAGACAGCAGATGGTATTCTGAAAGATCACTGGAAACTACAGTGGATGGACTGCCAGAGAAGGCTGGTTGCCTCATGTCCTTTCTCTAATCGTCTTTGTCCTCCCCCCTTTTTTTTCTCTCTACCTTCACTCCAAATTATCTTTAACAGAACACCATGAAGACAAGTATCTTCCTTACCATATAACACTTAATGTTATCTGCTATCTATGTACTTTATTTTATAGTCTAATCCTGTATCTCCAAGACTATCCTTCCCAGAAAAACACTGGTATTTGTTGTTCGCTGAAATGCCTGCCATGTTTTGACTTTTGTGAGGCTCTTGTTACCCTGTGAATTCTGACTGTTGCAAAGGATGAACTATTGTGACAGCATGGATCAACAAAGCGTGTCCTTTGACATGGGGGACCACTGTTGCATCTTGTTTCCAACCAAATATCATTGATTTCCTTTTAACCCTAACCACGATCTTTCCCAAATCTTAACCATGTAGTTTTGTATCTAAACCATTCCAAAACTTTAACCATAGTGGTTGCAGATTAGAAAACAATTTTTTTATTATGTGCGTTTTGGAAGGCATTTGACAAATGGCCTATTTTTTGCATTCAGTTTAGAGGACTTATGGCTTTCTCATGTTGAAATGTTACCGCTGTTACTTCTATCTACTATTTATATACAGTATGACATTTCAGTCATCCATAAAGCTGAATCCCTTCCTCTTTCTGAACAATACTGAACCAGGCTCTCGCATTGCTAGCAGCGTTGAGAAGCGGTAAAATGAAAAGAAGCGTTAGTTACTTTCATCCGACAAGGTGGCTGTAATGACTGACTGTTAGACTGCGTTAACTGCTGAGAGTTAAATCACAGTTGCATGCCATTACATCAACTGGCATTTGAAATTAGTGGTCCTGCTAACTGAGGCCATACTAGTCAGACACACAGCAGACAATGTAGCTGAAAAACTTGAATAAGCATGTGAGGGCTAGCTGGTGGAGTGACAGCCCGTATGATTGTTTGTGCTTCATGAATTATTGTTTCTCATAACTAATACGGCGCTAGAATTGTTAAAATAAAACTGAGAAACCTACGTATGTTTTGTAGCTTATGATTAATTGATTGTAAACATGTTCAACTATCTAACTAAAATTTGCAACCCTAGTAATAACTGTAGTATTTCGTCCACTGGCAAACCCAAACCACCCATTCTAATTGGCTAATGGTTGGGAAGGCTTTGAGATGACTCACTTTCTTCCTCACAAATACACATATACACAAACCTTACAACGATGTAGCTAACAAATTTCCAATGAATGTTTGCATTTACACAAAAGCAGTTACTGACACTTAACTCAGAAAGATGTAAAAAAAAAAAAAACAGAGAATATCACACACATAAGTGGCCTGTAGCTGAACACTGTCAGTAACTTTGGAGAGTCTGGAGGGTCCAGTCAGAGCCCACTCTCTCCTGTGGATCTATGTGAGTGTGTGTGTGTGTGTGTGTGTGTGTGTGTGTGTGTGTGTGTGTGTGTCCATGGGCATCCTGTGTGTGTGGGCGGACAGTGAAGCTGAGTTGTCATGTTGGGCAGAACATTTCTGCATATTCATAACCAAGCATTTATGCATACAAGCACATTCAGGTGAACACAAATGTACAAAATTCACCATGAGATGTAAACAATATTAACAAACTGTAAGGGCGTCGTGCTGAGGTGAACGACAAGAGGCATGAAGGACAGCAAGAGAGATGAGTTAGACAGAGAGAGCAAGAGGAAAGACATAATGGCAGACTAGAAAGAGGGAGAGAGGAAGAGAATGAGTGGTAGGTTGAAGACTCTGTGTGGGTTGACTTTTTCTCTCACGGGTGCTATGGTAACCTACAGAGCTGCAGCTAATCATAGGAGAGGAGATCAGAGAGGAGAGGAGAGGAGAGGAGACCAGAGAGGAGAGGACAGGAGAGGAGAGGACAGGAGAGGAGGACACGAGAGAGTTGACAGGAGAGGAAGAAGCCAGAGAGGAGAGAGAAAGAAATAAGAGAGAGGAAAGAGGAAAGAAGGGGAGAGGAAATGAAAAAGTAGGGAGAGGAGAGGAGAGGAGAGTTGAGGAGTCAGGGTTTCTAAGGGGTTCACAAATCACCCATCTGAAACTAAAGATGATGGAGACGATAGATAGCTAAGACCATTTTTTGTTTTAAAAGCCTTAAATTTATAGACATAAACACCTACGTTCCTTGGGTGCTGATTTATTTCCAAAACAAACATTTCTAACTGCTTCAAGTGAAACTGAAATTCCAACTGGCCCTATCACTAAAGGAGAAAAATGCAATTTTTAGCCATGCTAGCGACGTGGCTCATGGTAATGTTGGCCTGTCGGTTGGTGATTCTTACACATAGTGCCATCATCTGGTCAAAATATTTACTTAACCAGTACTTTGGTTACCAAATACCTGCTAAACGAATGACATTCTAATGTGTAAATGTGCTTGTGTTTAGAGTTAATTAGTAAATGTTAGGATGCTAACAGACTAAACTGGTGAACACTGTAAGTATTATACTTGCTTAATATCAGCATGTTAGCATTGTTATTGTGACCATATTAGCATTTAGCTCAAAGCACCACTGCCCTCTGCCTCACAGAGCTGCTAGCATGGTGTTAGAGAGTCTTCATCCGATTCTGTACTTACTGTTATAATGGAAAAATCAAGCGAAAATCACTCGGGACAAACACGGGCCACATGGGACCAGTGTCCTATCAGATTTGATTTTGATTTATCACACAGATCGAATATGTGATCTGTCATTTGCTGTTACACCATTTTGTCTCTAAACTTTTGTCATTATAAGTGGGTTTAGTGTTTTTGTTGGCAGATATTAAATGCAGAGGTGCACACGCACAAGTCAGGTCGATTTCCACCCCTGCAGCTATATTTTTAGATCTTCACTGACGTGCTTTGATGGCTTGTCCTGATCTAAGATGTATTGATTCTAAACCGACAGCGTTTCATTGTCTCCACTGTCAACAGAAGGAACAAGCATTTAAGTCATCATAATCACAGGCAAAAAATAGCTTATTAGCTGTGACACGAGAGACAATTTCGATCAATCAATTACAACAAATAAAATTTTAGAATTATGTACAGTTTCTCGTTGGTTGTAAAAAAAATTAACACCAATCCAAATTATTCAGAATTTAAATATCTGGTAGCAAAAATATCTACCAATATATATTATGTTTTGTTCTGTGATTTTGTTTTTTAATTGTTATTAATTTTGCACATTGTAAAGACAACATGCATTTGAAATGAAAAAAAGTTTTTAAATTAATTTAAAAATTGTGAAGACTGAAAAACTGTAATGGAAATCAAGAAGTCTCACAAGAATAAAAGCATGTGGCCAGTAATTGTACCTTTAAGGATCTGAATACTTCTTCCACCACTTGAGATAATACAAAAGAAAGAACATATGAATTTGTGAAAAATGTCAGGGCCAAACACAGTTTAACATCAAAAACATACTGATTCTCGGTCATATGAATACACTGATGTCTTATCCTGGACAACAACATTGAATCTGACAGACACTGGTTATCTGAAGCTGTAGGACAATCAGAGACACTGGTTATGGGCTGTTAGTTGATCACAGATTAACATGCCTCATGTGGTTGAATAATGGGAACAGTTCAAAGCTTGTCATTTGAGTGAATCACTCTCTCATCATTTCTTCATGCTGTCTTCTTGATTTGTGAATATCCTTAAATGTTGCCATTAATATGTCACAAAAATCAGTGGAAACCTGGCGAGCTTTAATTTTCTCATCTGTCTCTCCCCGACTTTCTCCTCCTTTGTCTGTCTCTCTCTATTTCCCCTCTCTGCTCGTTTCTAACAGTTTCAAAATCCTACTGAAAATGATGCAACCATACAGTAACTATACAGACAGACAAGCAAACACACACACACATGCAGTGACACACACACACACACAAAGACTGGTTTCTTTCTGAAACCAGACTGCTATGGAAATATTTAATCTACACTTCATTCACAAACAAAATAACTCATTTTTTCTCTGTCTGTTTGTCTTGTATGTCTGTTTTCTAACCTGTCTCTCTGGATATGTAGATCAGGGTGATCCAGTTTTAACTGTAACTAATTTTATTGGATTGGTTTACAGATGTTTTCTTTTATTCTGACTGATTCAACCTCAGGCTATACAACTACATTGTAATTTGATATGTATATAAAGACAAATGTTTAACTGAAAAGTAAAAGTCAAAACCTTGTTTTTTGTTTTTCTGGTTTTGTGAAGCACTTTGTAACATGTTTTTTAAAAAGTGCCCTATAAATGAAGATTATTTTTATAATTTTCATTTTTTACAGTGGCTCCAACCAGGACTCTGACTCTGACTCTAGGGACAATGAAGACATGGCGGGCTTCAGCGGGGACAGGAGAGGTGTCAATTAGCCTTTTGAGGTACAAAGTGGTAACACAAAACAGGATGGGCCGGGGCTAGCAGGTTAGTATGCTAACTTCAGTAAATATCTCTGCAACACAGTACATAGGCGTCTTTGACATATCGTCAGAGCTGTTAGTTATGTTGATAATTTTAGTTAATTTTTGAAAAATGTTTTAAACTAAAATTCTGGTCATATCTTACACATTGTGCCTTTAAAGAGTTTTCTGTTCATCTGGATAAGTTGCAACTCATGACAGCTTGACAATGACCCTGAAACAGAAGCAGCTAAATCAAAATCAGCCATCATTAAATGTATTAGTAACATCTGTTTTCCCTGTTGTGACATGTCAAAATGTCCATTTTCCCAAAGGCCATTTGTAGACTGCATCACCAAAATAGATTTATCAAGTACATTAATTTACATCATCATTATCATTTAATGTGTGTATATCATAACAATTTGTTATGTTTTACTTGCGTGAGTGCTGGTTGTGTGGCTAGTTCGATCTGTGCATGGCCACACAGTCCTGAGAAGCAGTCTAATCAGATAAAGTGAAAACACCTATGTACCATGGGTGTTAAGACTTTAATCAAGTTGTCCTCAGCACAAGAATCATTACCCTCTACCTCTGGAAGAAGTGGTCCCTGACTTCACCTCTCAATCAGAGTGAAACCTCCCCAGAGGTTCTTATCAGAAACCATCAATCTTCAAACTGTTATTTTTCAGAAAGAAGGGAATAAAGTATGATGCACCACTGTAATTATGGGGGATTTTGGACATGTTGCAAGACATAATTAATGTTACTTGGTTGTTACATGATTGTTATTTTTAGATCTGTAGGATGCTATCAGCTGTTAGTTGCAGTCACATAAGTATTATAATATTGGACACGTGGACATATTCTTTAGGCTAAGGTAAACTGATGTCAATGCAATGCAATACAATGTTTAAGATAGGCCTGCTGCTGAAGTCAAGACTGATTTGGACTTTTCATAGTGTTCATACTTTTTCATTACAAGCTTAAAATGCTGCTTGTATTCTTTTTTTCATCCTTTTCACCTTTGCTGTATCATATAGTTGTTGCGGTATCCTCAGTGGAATGTTTTCGCAAATCAGGTGATGTTATCATGTGAATCTGTTTTTTTATGCGCAGATGAAATCAAACAACCATAATGGGAACAACCAATGAAGTCAATAGAAAAACAAAGTATCAAAATCCCTTTAAGTCTCAATTAACAGCAGTGTTTCAACATCAATACATTTCTTCCTCAGCCAGACATATCAAATCAAACTCTTCTCAGTTAAGTAGTCAGTAGTCAGACTTTATTGATACAGGTCAGCGTGTCACCAGTGTATCCCCTTAGCAATCAAACTGCTGGAGCTCGATAAGGACATTCAATAAGCAAATGTTGCCAGGCAACAAATATAGTTTCAGCCTCCATGCTGAGTCTTGGATGATCTTTCAGCAACTATATTTGTTTTTGGGATGTTAAAACTGAACTCCACAGTGCTGCGTGAGTGTGATACAGTTGGGTCCACAAGGGTGTCATCATGGCCAAATTGCCTTCAGAAAGACTATGTAACCTTGAAACCAGACAGGATAATCATCTGCATATAAATATATACACACACAGACAGTAACATCACCTGGACACAGAATCAAAGTCATTCTGTGTCTGCTTATTCCAAAATTGAAGCTTTTTTTTGACTGCCACATGCCAGTCACATAAATATTCTAAATGTCTTGTGTAGCATTTTATACACGTGTAGGTGTATAAAATAATGCAAAGGCAACTCCCCATGATGCACCTCTCCTGACCGTGGACCAAACACTGTGTCAGCATCATCCTACACCAGTAACACCCTTCATATGATACAGTCAATTCTGCAATTTTATTGGTCTAAAGCCACATTATCATATACCCTATTCATTCAGGGACACATGCATTTTATATTTGAACATATTTGCTGCTGGTTAAATATGCGATTGTTAATTAGTCCTCTACTGACGTGTGTATTGTGCAAGTATTGTTTGACCCACCAGATTCAGGCCAGATTTATAGATAGTGGATTTTTCACCACCAAAGTTAATATACTTAAAGATCTAGATGTATAAATAGGCAACTGAACTGTTAGTTTACAAGTTTGCAGTTTCAATTTAAAAGGGTGATGATATGTCAGTGTCACAAAAGCAGACAAACAATTGTTATTGCTTGTTAAATGGTTACGATATAGACAGTATATTTATATGTATGTATGTATAAATACACGCACACACACAGTTGTATGTATCTTCTCATCTAACTATCAGCAAGAAAACATTAGGCATGTAGTGGTGATGGCTAAAGTTAGGCTAAGCTAAGGGACTAAGAATGTATTTCAGTAAGGCTCCTCACAAATATAGTAAATGTGTGTGTGGGTGGATTCATGAGTGTTTTAGTACTAGTACCAGTATGATCAATACAATGTTGGTTCAATTATAAGATTTTGAATCTTAGTTTTAAAACAAGTCATGTCAGTATTATTTTAGAACGGATTAATTTGGAGCTGCAAAACTGTAGAAAATTACAGTTTTCAACAAAACCTTTACCAGTTGGCCCCAGTCAGGAGCGATATAAGGCTTACTAGGACCCAGATTTGTAATCACAAGACTACTAATGTTACTGTATATTTGGCTAGAAAATCTCTCATCCCAGTGAATCTGTGGTTCCCCTTTCTCTCTCTGTAATCTTCCCTGCCATTGCTCTGCATAAAGTCTAATGAAGCAGAAACAAATCCCAAAGCTTTATATCTGCAGTAGACAGAGCTGTGAAGATGAGATGTTTCCTCCTACGCAGGCAGGCAGACAGGCAGTAGCTCTAGAGAGCCAAACACCTCCAACTCTAGCTACTGGAAAGCTATGGAATATCTGATTACCTCTCACTGATAGCAAACAGGAAGCCTGCAGCCTCCATCTGAGCTGTTGGCTAAGCTGAGAGATTTTTTTTATCTGCAGAGGATCTGAATCCATTGTGTGGACTGATATAAGACCTGTAGACAAATAAATAATAGAAAACAACTTCATAAAAATATTTGACTCCAACTGGGTACAGCATTGCTTTAGGTTACCTATGACAAATTGAAAAGGCTGCCATGTTAGTCAGTTCTCTTCCAGTTGACAAGATGGAGCAGAGTTTTATGAGCAGAGTGAGTCAGTTAACGTCAAGATGGTTGGAATAAAAATGTCTCCATTCAGTAGATGTTGACAGAGGAAGCAAGACATCCTCTTCAAAAAAGTTTTACGAACATGTCAGCTCCATATATTGAATATCTATTTAATACATTTTTTAAATCATCTATATATTTAATCAGAAATTAGATTTTGATTATGTGTTATTATTTGATATCTTATTTTATATTTTGGGAAGCATAGTTTTAATCAAGCTTAAAGCAAGGTCCTGTTGAACTCAATCAACTAAAAGTATTTAAGTTTCAGTATTTTAGAGAGACTGTTGTCATTAATACAAAGAACCTCATCCAGGGCATAGACAGTTTAAAATGGATGCTGAAATGATGAATGTTTGAAGGGCTGCAAGTAACATTGTCAATTAGTCTGCCAATTATTTTCTTGAGAAAGCAATTGGTTTTGTCTACAAAATGTCAGAAAACACTGAAAAATACCCATCATAATTTTCAAATTGCTTGTTTTATTCAACCAGCAGTCTAAAGCCTAAATATATTCAGTTCACTATCAACTATGACAGAAAAGCAGCAATTCCTCAAATTAATCATTAATAAATACAATGAAGAGATGCAGGAATAATCCTAAATGAGTTATATTTTGTATTAAATGTCAGTGCCTTCCAAGACATGTGATATTTAGGACACAGAAAATTGTTTTATTTAGTTGTATATCTGCATTTACAAATGTCAAAAAACGTGTGTATAAGAAACTTTTACACATCTGTAAATTTGCATCTGTCTGACAACAGGGGGACCTCAACTGAAGAGCCATATATTACAGTTTGTTCCCTACAGGGTACTTCAGTTGTCAAAATGTCTTTGTCACTGAGTTAAAGTTTTAGATATTAGGTTTTGGGAAATTGTCTGTACCTCAATCTCACAAAACAAGAGGACAAAAACATTCCTAAAAAAAGGGGTGGGGGGGACTTCCTGCAGATGAATGTTTTCACACCTGATCTAAAACAGCCTAAAAGTGTTTGAGGCATCCTTAGATGGACGGGGAAAGGATTCCCGGCAAGAGAGCAGCCTACCAGAAAGCCAAGTCCCTGATTGTGCACAGCTGAGTCCTCAGGGCACGGAGGAGCCAGCTGTCGCCTGACCCGAGGTGACTAATGGATGTTTTAGGAAATCCTGGTGGCACAGAACGCAGGCATGAAAGCCATCCACTTACAGCATATTGAATCCAATGCACAACCTGTTTCTCATTGTCTCTTTTTATGATCCTTCCAAATTATAATGGGGATCAAGAGTTTTTACAACTGCCCACTTGTCAATTCACACATCTGTCCACACTAATGTAGTGCTATAAATCCTCCTAATTGTGATCAGTGTGCTACACAGACGTACACTGATTCATTCATCCACAGAAAAATTCCCTTGAAGTTCAGACTATTCCACTAGAAACAGCCTCTATGTCTTTCTAGGTTACAGTGGAAATCAGACAGCCACACAGGTTTTCTGGACTAGTGGGACAGAATGATGCTGCACAGCACTGATACAGGAGTGTAGATGGAGCGTTATGTAATTAATACCCCTCCTATGCAGAAACAGTAGTCAAGCCCAGAAATCCTGGCCTCAGCTGTAAGTGGCTCCTATAGTCCCATATAGACCAGTAGCTCTTGACTCAGCTAAAGCCTTTGCATAACTGATACTGTAAAAGAGGCATCCACTGTAATGTAGGTTTCATACAGTAACACCAAACCCCCACTACAGCCACGCAGCATGCAGAGAATCTGTCTTTTCTGTGTCTCACCCCCCCACACCCACACACACCCACCCACACACACACACACACACACACACACACACACACACACATAACATACAGCCCAAAGAAAGCCCTGTTTACCTGCTATCCCATAATTCACAGTGCTGGCAAGGATAGGTGACTGGTAAAGCCAAGACAGACGGAGAAAAGTGGTGCGGGGTTTCTCTTACCAACAAATCCCCCTTCTTCAAGAATCCTTCCTTTCCTCTCCCTTCAGCCAGCTTCTTCCAGTGCTCCAGCTTTCATCTTTCCAGTAAAGAGAGCAAGAGGAAGAGAGCAAACAACTTTAAATAATCAGCATTCCTCTTGGTCTTGTGTTTTCTGTCCGTCTCTTCTCTCTTCCAGATTTCTCCAGTCTCCAGGGGGGAAGCAGGAGCATCAGTGATACACTGCCGCGCGCTCCGCTGCAGGAGGCTGAACGTCAATCACACAGGTAACCTAGGGAACCGCTGGGCCCGCCCCCCCAGCCAGCGCTGATTGGTCAGCCCTGACAGAGAACCACAAGTCCTCGCAGATCCACAGATGGTATAGCGATGGTGGTGGGATCATGTACAGAACCAAACAAACAGTAGTGGATTGCGGTACTTGTGAACTCTTTCTCTCCTCTCAGTCTCGCTCGCTCTCTGACTTCAGAGCCTACTGCTTTATTTTACAGTTGCTTAGCAACAGAAATGGTATGTGTGAGTGTGAGTTGCAGAGCAGAAGAAGAGATGTGGGAGAGAGAAAGCGGTTCAAGTCCTCAACTCTCTCTCTCTCTCTCTCTGTCAGAAGTGTGTATGGATGTTGAATATTTCAGCTCTTAGCAGCAGAAGCAGGAGTCTTTCTCACTATTATAGAGGCTGTTATTGCTTCAGAACAACCTGCTACAGGCACTTAAATTCAGCACTGATAGTTAGTTAAAACACATTACCTCAGTATACCTTGGAATGATAGGGGTGATTAAAAGAAAAGTACTGATGTTATCGGAGATAAAAACGAGACACAAAACTCTCGATTTAATCTTTAATTGTGTTGCATAAAATCCTGAACGGAAGAGTTTATAGCACAAAGTTTAGTAGATTGAATAGATTGAATAACAGAATCAGTTTAAAGTAAATCTATCTTTTAAGTATGAAACACATAGGCCTACTCACTGTAAAGTGTTTTTTCCACCACAAAGGGCTGTGGTCAGCTTGGATTCACGAGTCTTTTCAGCTGCGGAAAGTTTCAAAATGTCTGTAGAAACTTCTCAAACCACTCCTGCAACCACTTCACTTATCTGCTGACCATGCAGATATAAAATAAAATATAAAACAGCCATGTTTTCACAAAAACAAATATGCCTAAATACACTTCTTCCTTTCCAAACCTCTTCCACAACCCTGCCAAGCATAGGTTACAGCACCTGGTCGGACCTGCTCTATCCTGAAAAGTGCATCTCTCTAATTCTGAGATGCATGTAAGAAGTTACACTGTATACAGAGTATTTAATAAGACAACTGGAGACAAAAATCACTGTTACTGCAGTGCTGAAGTTGCCACAACTAGCTGATTGTACACACAGCTGTCAACAGGGGACAATATATTCACAGATGAGCTAAGGGAGATAATTAAAGAGGTAAAAGAAAGTTAGGTTTTGAAGGTGCTAATGAATGGTTTATTGTTTATGTCAGTTAAATCCAGTCACTACCAGACATTCTCAGATTGATTCTTTAAAACAGTAGTGTGTATGAAGTGTGTACTGTGTTCAACTCAAAACAGTTTATTGATATTTCGAAGTGTTCTGTCCAACTCAAGCTTACCAAATATGAGAAGTACATTTAAAATCAACTTGAATTTCCCTGAAGTAGAAACGGACCAGGATTTTATTTACCTGGTCTTTTTATATAGCTCTTCAGTTTGTTTACTGCAGAAATCAGATATCTGACTGTTGCATTTACATTTTGCAATGTTAACGTGGTGATTGCATCATAGTTTTGTGATGTGAACAGCTTGAGGCAGACAAGTCTGCCTTCTAGATCTGAACGCATTTAAGAAGAGTCTCTTTGAAGCAGTTAGATGTGAGAAACTCCTCTCAAAGGAACTGACCTGCTAGGAACTGTCCTTGTCCTGTTCTAAAAACCTGTACTGTCAGACTTTCTATTACACAATCTGCAGTATACTACATGCTATGGTACACATATATCAGACAGTGAGAAGGCATTTAAAGAAATGGCGTCTGAACATTTAAACATAGTCAAGACTAGACTAGAATGTTATTTGATGATGATTATCTGGTGAGTTTTATCATGCAGTTTTTGTTGTTAAGTGTCATTAAGGTCAGATTATGTATCTTGCACTGAATTGTCAAAGTGAATATATTCACTGAGGTCTCCACTGCAGCTGCAGTCAGCCTCTCACAGTGCGCACTTGAAGGAGGGAAAACATCTAGCAGTCTGAGAATAATAATAATTAAAAAAAGGCATATTATAAATATGGATAGAAGAAAACATATGCCCAGTGTTAGCTTAATGTGGTTGCAATAGAAAGTACAGCCACAGAGCCGTTTCAGACAGAAGCTCACATTTCACTCTCAAAGCTGTGGCTTCCTTTTGGTGGGAAAACATGTTAAAATAATAAGCACTTTTGACACATTCAAATACAATATAAAATTACACTACTTGCTATACTAAAATATTCAGGGGTAATGGGTGATATGTTCAGAAGCACTCACCACACCCTTACAGAGTCACTGGCATGGTTACCAACAAACATTCAAGCCAGTAGCTCAGACAGTACTTAAGGAACAAATCAAACATGTTTTATAACCTTTAAGGGAACTAATTCTATTTAATTTAAATTAATAAGAGGAGAGTTTTTGTCTTTTTGCAACCATGTTTAGATAACATTGTTTAGTGTACTTCTTTCAAATGTGTTATTCCTACAGTATTTCGGTTTATAGGCTATCAATCGAATATTTAACCAGACTTTATTTCAGCTTCATGCAAACTTTTTTCATTCTTGATAAATACCAGCTCTGATACCAGATGGAGAGGGAATTGATCTGTGGAGATTGTAACATGGTGTTTCGCTCCTCTGGGCTACTTGAGAAACACAAAGCACTGTTCTGCATTGGGAGCGAGGTACAAAGACACAGCTCTGAACTTCTCACGAGAGGCAAACCTGGATGTGTGGGCCCTAAGCAGACAAGAACCCCTGATCTTGGGCAGGTAAGTAAGTCAAACTGATCTAATAACTAAAAAAAGAAAATTGCTACACATTACTTTCACATAGTATGTCACTGATCAAGATAGAAAGGATTTATGGGACATCTCTGTCATTGCAATTAAACTTTGATACTTAGTACTATACTGATTATACAACAAAAGAAAAAAGATCTGTGTTTTACTATGATGATTTTGGATTAATATCACTGGTATACATGCTTAAAGTTGTGATCATTTTTAACTACATTACTGTTTAGTAGTTCAATCTACAGCAAGGCATCATATTCTATAAAATCATATATTTTATATGATTATAATGTTTGTAGCATTGCTGTTCTGTGAGAACCATGTATCTCTAAAAAGTCATCTTTTCATGAGCTCGGAAAAAATGCCATGTTTTCAGTTATGTGACAATGCATTTTCTCAGCTCACAAAGGAACACTTAAAACCCAAATTTGTACTTAAGTACAGCACTTGAGTAAATGTACTTAATTACATTCCACCACCAAGAAACAGGTACAGTGGAAATCACTACATGTGTCTTTGTGTGCAGCTGAGAGGTCAACGAAGGAACATCAACAGGTGGAGGAGTGTTGATACCAAACCAAAGTCAGGTAGAGCAGAGGACATACCGGCAACCAGTCAGATAGAGACTGCTGCTTTGCAAAGTCTCACAGATGAGGTAAACCATTGCACCAGCAAGCAAGACTCCATCTATCCTGCACTACAGCAATGCCAGCGTCTTAAAACACGACACAACAAGAAGCATTTATCCTCTTTTGTCAATCTTTTTGTTAATTCCCAGTAAGCTATTATTGTTTTACCTGAGATCAAAAAAATTAATTAATAGGAACCCAACATGGATGAAGGTGTCAAGGCAACAGCCACTGCAGGAATTTCATGGCCTTTGATTAAAAACTCATGTTTGAATATCATTATGTCAGTCAAGACACATTGGAGTAGGTACATCATACATACAAATATACACATGCAAGTATTTTAAACTAATTCATTAAAGATACATTTTAAGTGTAAATATTACTATACAATATAAATTTATCTCTTCTGACTTTCAGTTTCACAACTTGAGGATGTCCGTTGAAGAACATCTGACAAAAAGGACCACAGATAATGAGGTGAGCTTTCATTTGTCACATAGCATTCTCCATTTCCCTCTTACTCTTCTGAGCCTTTCAGCCTATGGTATTTGGTGAGCACTTTAAAGTATGTCAAGGTGCTATAAGTGTGCACATTTCTTCTTTCTATATTGTAAAAGCTGTTAAATAATGGATTAAGTCATCAGCCAGTGGTGTCAGAATGAGTCACAGGTCACATTTTTATGATGCTGGATCTTGGGGTGTCAAAAGAAATGAATAATTTTTCTCCGGGGTGTGACATTTTTAAGAACCAACGCTGTGCATGAGTCTATTCATTTATAAACACGGCCTTTAGGCGAGTGGGCGTCAGCTGGGTCACAGTGAGAGACTGGAGGAGATGAGGGAAATGGCGACACTCCATGAGCACCAACTGGCCTTGATACATGCTCATAACAAGCAGCTGGAGCAGCAGAGAGACGGTGAGGAACAAATGCAATAAACCACTTGAGTCCTTGTATGCTGAATATTCTCTTTAGACTTTGTGTAAAATTCACTCAATGCTGATGTCAAAGATTGCTCTAAGACAGTGTGAATGTGTGTATGCGCATTAGAGCTGGCCCATCAGGTAAGTGTCCTGTCTGAGCAGAGCAACATAACTCATCTGGAGAGTCTGCTGATGGAGCTCAGAGAGCAGGAGGAGAGAAACAAGGAAACACTGCAACAACTCGCTGAACATCTCCGTGCATTACAGTAAGTGTGTCTCTGTATACTACTCTTTTATATGTCAGGCTTTTAGATGTTCTTATTAAGAGTTTGCATTCTTTAGGTAAAAGTGCGGAAGTATGAGTAGTAAGCTATATATAAGCTATACTAAAATTTATAAGTGCTCAACATGCAAAATGGCCAGAGTGTTATGTTTTTATATATGTAAATGATATTAACAGATTATTATTAAGATCACTGATGCAGTGGTGTGTAAGCAGCATTTATTGCATCTCGAGGTTAAGCTGATTTTAAATACTTTATGGGCTTATACTGTTCGGTAGCTTAATCTCCTAACAATGTATCATAATTTATAAGCTGTTCACATATTCAGGATGAAAATTTTCATCTAAAATGTAACTAGTTACTATTTCTGTAAGATAAATACAGTGAATACTTGTTTGAAATGTTATGGAGTAGAAGTATAAAAATAGTAAATGCTTAAATGATTAGTATGGCAATATTCTATATTTTTTTTTTATATTATTTTTTATTAATGTAAATAAATCTCATGAAAAGACCGAAAACTAACTAGCATTCTCTGTTTATCCAAAGCTTGATTTATCTTATTTTTCTGTGCCTTAGAGCTCCACTGGTATTCAAAAACTATTAATTAGACTTTAGTGAGTCACACCTTTGTATGTTGAGTGACGTGCTCCTTCACAGTAGGGATACCGTCTGTGGCTCTCATCTCCAGTATTTAGAGATATATGAACACATTGCTTGGTTTTGGTCTTTCGATAGGACTTGTTGACAATAAGGAAAAAAACAAACAACACAACGTTTTTTTTTAAGTAAATTACAAGTACCTACAATTGTACATACGTAAGTACTGTACTTGCCGCCACTGCTAGAGACTTCAGCACTGACTGTTGGACTGGGACCAAACCTGCAACATTTCAGTCTGTAGCCACTAACTGTGCTGCCAGTGCAGGAATGGATACAACAAAGAATTTATTTATTGTGTATTTGTTAGGGGAAATTATGTCAGCAAAGATACATACAAAAATAAATGACTGCTTCTGTGGTGCTCTGCCTCCAAGATGAATATTTATTGAAATAAGTTTTTTTTTCTCTGGCTGCTGGATGACTTAGAGCGTCTATTCTGCATTTCATTATGCCTGGGTAGTAGAATGAACTTCTTGTTGTAGGGTGGATTATGCCTAGGAAACTTTCCATAGTTTCCACAATATGATCTAATTTAGATGATGTACTGTGTTTTTGTTTTCTTTTAGTGTGCGAGAAGTCTCTGTACCTGCTGATCAGCCAGATCCACGTAGGAATGAAAAGATACATCACGACAGCTACGAGTTAATTACTTGTGCGGATGGCCCTCTCTCTACCCAGATAAAGTATGCACCTACATCATGCAAAGGTTATTTATTTTAAATTGAATGGAAAAACAAGATAGAGTGCAGCTTTATTTCGCCATTTGTTTGGTTGCTACTGAGAAAATCAGTATGTTTACATGTGAATATGAATTTGCTCTGAGCTGCCTGGTTATATGAAGGTAAATCAGGTCTCTTTGTTGCAGAGCCCTGCGGCAGGCATACATCCATTCAGGTAGATCAGATCCAGCCATTCTGGCACGAATGATTGACCTGCAGGTCGAAGCCCAAAGTCTAGAGAAGAACCAATCAGCGGCAGCTAGCAAAAGTAAGACTCAGAGTGATGATGAACAGAAAATATGTACTGCTTGTCACTGTATATCTCTCTCTCAACACGACTGTGCTCACTAGAGCCTATACTAAATTTACTCAGACTGATTTTTCCACTCTAAAAACTGATTTCCTCTTCCATCGTTATTAGATTCTGGTCCAGCATTTCTTTTCACATGATCATTTACAGCACATAATAACATACTGAATGCAATACACACACCCCAAATTGGATTAGTGTGTCTAGCAGCAACAAAGTAGATGACTCTAATTTGTGGTAGACCCTCCAGACTTAGGGTATAAAACTGAGGGTAAATTACCTTTTGGCCCTGAGCCGCATCGTTTTTGTCCTCGTGTCCAGAGGTAAAGCCTCCTCAGTGGTGTCCAAACTGGGAGCTGCTGGCTGTGGAGCAGGAGAACCAGAGACTGGAGGAGGAGATCCTCAGGATCCAGTTGGCCAGGGGGCAACACCATAACTGTGAAGGTTAGAGAGCTCTCACAAATAAGAGACAAAACATTAGATTTTTTAGATAACCATTTTAGGTCTACAGGTAGCAAAATTATACCAACTCAGCTTGTGTGGTCATTAAAGTGCAGTGCAGTGATTTTTAGACTATCTGTCTGAAAGCCCCTCAACAGAACATAGTCATTGACACCAAGAATATGTAGATCAGTCGTAGTATTACAGGTTAGGGTGGTTGTCCCCACAGAGGACATCTTGTGTCTGTGTGTACTCCAGCAGCAGCAAGGACTGAGCTTGAGCTGATCCAGGGGGAGAACCTGCAGATTGCCAGTTTACAGACAGAGGTGGAGAGAAGCAAAGAAGCTCCCAGGCCCAGGAGACAGCCTCCTCCACTCCGACCCAAGACTCACACTAATGCACCTCTTTCATCGGTACAATTTACAGTTGTAGTCAAAAGTATTTACACAACTGAAAACATTCCCTCTGTTGCGTTTTTTTATTTTATAAGCTTGGAGTCATTGGACTTCAGTAGCCTTTAATCATGTCCTCTGATTATTGATTTCTGACTTCTTAATCAATGACAGTGTTTTTGACATTTATTCAGATACCGTACCTCTTTTTGTCCCTCAGCTCCAAGCCAGATCCTCCTCCTCTCCACTGGGAAGATGCATATCGAACTCCCTGGACTCTCTGGGTCCAGCTCCATATGACCCTGCGTCAGTTTAATCTTCCCCACCATGCACAGAATATCATGCAATTTACATATCTGAATCAAACTTCAGCTCACACCATGCAGTTATTTGTATGCTTAACCCCACTCAAATAGCCCACAGTCACATTTAAGTAACAAAGTGTCTGCAAATCCCATTAAATCATCTACTGTTTCAGCCCACTTACCTTTTTTGAGATTAAATAAGAGTAAAAAAAAAAAAGATTTCCTCTGGTGTTTCAGAGCTGGTTTTGTGGTTTTCTACGACCTGGTGCTGGGAGTTGATGCTTCTCAGCAGGTGCTGCGCCTGGTGGCAGCTCTCTACTCAGAAGGTCAGGAGGTGGGACCACAGACGCAGCTGCCCCCTGTCCAGTGCCTGTCAGGATTGTCTCTACCTTACACCCACAGCTTCACCCCTAGAAACTATGCTCTCCTGTCAGTCAAACAGCCTGTACCAAGGTAAGAGCAGCACCTAGAGAAGACAACTTCAGAACAAGACTTGGTAAATAAAAATAAATAAAATTTACGAAACACCTTAGATTAGAAGGAAATTAGCAAAATCTCCGGTATCTCCATTATAGCTTTCCCATGTAGATAATGAAAAATGAAACACTACCCAAACACGGGTAGTGTCTATGCATGCCTCTTATGAAGGGGTAGGTATATAGCCTGAGCTCAACCCCCTGAAAAGTTTATTTTCTTAAGAGGGAGTTGTTGATCAAGCATAGAACCACAAAGGCAGGTAAGCCCTTTCCCCCTGTAGGATCCAGCCATCACCCTCCCTCTCTCTAGTGGTGGAGGTGCAGGCAGCAAGAGATGTGGATGTCTACAGCCAGGAGGTCTTCAAACTGGCACCCTTCGGCTGGACACAAATGGAACTCTTTGACCAATACAACCAGGTATAAAAGTGTATAATAATTGTAATTACATGAGTTATATACTTCTGAAAAAAAAAACTAAAATTAATTCTACACTAACTGGACATTTGTGATGCTATTTTAATGGCTTGGACTTAAGTGTTTTTAATTGTTGACTGTATAGTTATACAGTAGTGTCCTCAGCTCAGTTAATATCATGCTGTTGATGTTTATTAATCAAAAACCAGTGGTGTGTACAGGCAGTGGGTCTAAGTAGTTTTATTAAATTTTAAGACAAATAGTTTAAATCTCTGCACGTGAAGAGGGAATTAATAGATTGATTGCACCATCTGGAGTTTAGCGTGAATCGACCAGATCATCATTCTGGTCTAAAATCACCATCTGCTGTGTCAAATTAACCCATTATCAAATACTCTTTGTATTAATATATAAGCTCTAGTATGTCCTAACATTAATATTTTCTCTCCACCAACAGCTCTGTAGTGGCCACTGGAGGGTGCCAGTGCGCAGTTTGCCTATTAGACCCTCTCTAAACCTTGCCCAGCTCAACTCAGTTGCCCAGGTATCAAGAGCTGTTTTGAGCAAATAACTGTAAGCAGCAGCTGCAACGTAAACAGTACTGTCCATTATCTTTAAATTTCTGCCTAAATAGAATATCTGATAATTTAAGTTCAGGATTACGTGTTTTTGGTAGAGGATGAAGCAAGGCAATAAATTCCACACCTGACTGTGTTTCTGTAAACTTAAGGTGGGCAACATGGAGCTGTGTGTTCGTTTGGTCAATGGACGAGATGGAGACGTACAAACTCTGGCAAAGCCCGACCCAACCAGCACCGGTCACTATAAATATCCAACTGTGGTAGGATGTCGAACAGGGCCTGAAATTGCATCATGAACTGTTAAACTACAGAAAAATCTCATTTGTTGAGAGTAATCATTGCAATTAAATGTTATTGGTTATACACACCCTGGTCTAACCTTAATCCATTTGTGTGACTTAAATAAAGATGCTCTTTCATCTGTAAGTTGTGACTGTTATGAGTTGACAATGTAAGCAACAGACCATAAGCTCCTATCCCTGTTAGGACGAGTGAGTTTCACACTGTAGAACACTGAAAAGCATCACCTAGGGATGTTTTGTTTTTGGATTAGCGTCTGCTACATGTCTTTTATTATGCTTCAAGGTAGTCGTTTGTATACCTTGCCTTCAAGTACAGATGTCGTCACATCCTGTGACTGTCCAGGGATACACGGTTGTGCCAGTATCAGCTTCACAGCCTACAGGAGTGGATCAATTCTCTTCCCCTTTCACTGATCACCAAGATCCTCCACCGACAGAGGACAGTCAAAGTTGAAAACATCTCTACAATCAGGATGTAACATACCTGAACTATTATGCTCTTCCAAATTTTGGGGACCTGTAGATGAGGGCTCTGACCTTCCCTTGAAGGAATTACTTTCACTGCAGTTTTAGTCTGAGAAAAGTGTGGCAGCAGCACATTGTTTATCATCCCTGTGCTCCCCCACCCAATAATGTGAAGAAATCTCTACATTGACCGGAGTGCATTCAATTTGTTTAAAAATATTTTAGAGCTGTAGCTAACAAGTGATTCAGTTGTTTGGTAAAATGTCAGGAAACTAATGCTGGTCACAAGCTCCCAGAGCCTATAGTGGTGAGGTTCAATGTTTTGAACAGTCCAAAAGCCATAGTCTATGAGAGTGGTTCTCAAATGTTTTCACATCAAGAACCCCTAAACTGACAAATTAGAACGCAGACCCACCACTGTTTAATAAGATTTTAACCCAGGGTCCCCTCTGATAGGGTTTTTGCTTTCAGATGTTTATAACAGTGTATGAAACCCAATTACCAAGTCATTGTTACTTATGGATGTAGTGACACCCCTCAAGGACCCCTGGGGGTCCCTAGACCCCACTTTGAGAACCACAATCAAGTTGGCGCACCAGTGTGGCCACCTATCAGTACACGTTTCACTCACTTCTAAACAGGAACTGCAGTCAGCATCTGCTGATATGGTCCTCGCCACATTGTGACATTTGAAATTCCCAGAAAGTCTAAATAATTAAGTGATACAAAATTACATATGCAAATTTTTTTTTATTTTTTTTTTAAACTACAAGTATACAAAACTGGACAGACAGATCTATGAAAATGGATCTTATTTACAGAAACAAGTGTCGAAGGTGGAGAGGAGCTAGACCGGCATGCTGTGCTGGTTTTGAAGATCAGGAAAGAGACGACAATAGTCACGCTGAAGACTTGACAGAGGATGACTGGTTGGCAGGCTATGGGTGGGGGGAAAAAAAAAAAAATATACAAGTTATATAAAACACAATTTTAATATAACTACACATATTAAATGCTTTAGTGTTCTGCCTGCCTATCGCAATGTCTGCAGAGAAAGTGTTCTTAGATTGCCGCTTTGTCTTGTATGGCTCTCGGCTCTGCAGTTTTATCATCTCCAAATGGAACTTGAAAATGCTGTAAAGAAAATTACTTGTCATTTGTTCCCTTTTGAAAAAAATTTATACAAAGATTGAGATTTTCAAGCACTGCAAATAGGTTTCATTTGAGGCCCATGACAATTTACCACAGCATAAACCTCAACCACAGTAACAGCCGATGCTGCCTATCTAGTTAGAAGCTGTGAATGAATAGTATTATGGTTTACTTCTCTCCAGATGACAGCCACGTCGAGGGATATTTAGCTGTAAAGTCTGGTCACCTTGATGCCTTGTGATAACACTTGCAAGTCAGAAGGTCAGACACTGGTTTTAATGCGAGTTAAAGTTGGGACAGGCAATGTCAGGAGCATTGTTTTGAAAATCCAAATCTGTGGCTGTCGCAGGACTTGAGCACAACCAATCATTTAATTTGGTCTGAATGAAAGGATTGGCTGGCCTACCGTCCATGCACTTACTGCACAAGAAAATGTTTTAGGATGTGGTTGGAGGGGGATGCAATCCCCAACTCCCTTGAAGGCATTTGGAGTTTTGATCAGGCTTCGGAGGTACATTTCCTTATTACATGCGGCTTTCACAGGTTTACAGTTACTGAAGAACAAACCTTTTAACTGAAATGTCACCAGAAACCAAATGCAAGTAGTAACTACTGCATGTTGAGCGCCATCTTCCATCTAAAGTACATAAGACATAAGCCTATCACTCGCCTCCTGTGATTTTCCCTCCTGGACTCCATTGCCGTTGCTGGCACTAGAGTCACTGCTGCCATTAACTGTGGCTTCCTGTTTCACTTGTTTAGCATCAGTGTCCTTTACTGGGCTCTCCTCCTCTGGTTTCCTCTGTGTAGAAACATAAAACCAGGACAAAGGGAGGAAAAAGACAAGACTGAAAGTTTCTGTACACGACAACCTTCAAAAAAGAGGGGTGGATATTTAGAAGTGAGAAAACAAATGCAGACACCAAGGAGCGGTCACTGATCAGTTATATCAAGGTCACATAATTTGGTGTATCATGCACACAAATCAGCCAATATCAAATCATAATTTATAACATTGCGTCACAACTCAGCCACCAACACACGCCATAACTCGGGGTAAGGGAACTCACAGAAAATCACTTCACACAAACACGGTTAAGATTTGGAAAATGAACGAAAGCCATACCATCCCAAAAACCAAAGCAGGCAAGCACACAGCCGTTGCAATATACAGTGAGGTTCAAGGTCAGTTTCAGTATACATACATCTCCAGCATGGAGTCAGCTGTAATATTTTTATTCCTTAAGCAATTATTAAAAGTTTTTAATTAGCAGAATGGAGCCAAATAACTGCAAGTGTCACATTTTGACTGGCCACTTATGTCACATAACACACATTGTTGAAAGCATGAGATTAGTGGGCCTCACCTTTTTCCTGACGAGGTGGGAAATGTCTGAGGGGGCTTTGGAAGACGAGGCACTGCTAGATGGTTTAACAGGGATCTGAAAGAAATGTTTGTTTTGTTGGGAATTCATGTTATACAGTAAGCTGGGCATGTATGAGTTTTAAGATGGGCAATAGAGATGTCCTTACCTGGTTGGCTGTTTCAAATGCTGAGGATGATGAAGGTTCCCCATTTTCACATAGAAATGCTGATGAAGTTGAGGCTCCACCCTGCAAGGGGGAAAAAAAAAAAAAAAATATATAAAGTCACCCAAAAGCTGCAGCTGCCAATTTTCCATCCTGCACTCCTTTTACCCTTCAGGTGGATTTTTAGACAGGAAACATCAGGTATTGATATAACAGACTTAAGAGAATAGTTTTAAACCTGGGTGGTTTTCACCCTTCAGCACACATACAGTTCCTTGATGTACCCACTAGTGTCTGCTGGATGGCCTGGGAGGCAGCGCTAGCCGTTTTCTGGCTCTCTTTGGCATCCTCAACCTTTTCCCTGATGTCAGGCAGAAGCTGCTTCAGCTCCTCCATTTCATTCGTCTCCTCTCCTGCCCCATCTGCTGAAGCTATCACTTCCTGCAACATGGCTAAACACATACAATGACTGATGAGTATTGAAAACAAGAAAAAACAAACAAAAAAAAGCAATCTTTCAGCTGCCATGATTTGATGCTCTATTCTTAAGGGTGTAATACTTTACATTATTACATTCCCTACAATCTGCCAGTCAACTCATTGCTTATCTACAAGTGCACATAGTCATTCTGCAAATTCTAGTCAAAGAAATCTTACCCAGACGAGTCTCAATGACTTTTATGGAACTGTTGTAGTGCTGGATGGCCTGGCTGTACTGATCCATGTAGCACAGGGTAGTGGCAACGTGGTAGTGGGTCTCAGCCAGCAGGCGACTGTGTGGAGGCAAGTGCTTTAGCTGTAGGGCAAGACACTCCTGGAAGTCTTCTAGCGCCTGGGGATAGTTACCTGGGGAACACGTGACCGAGATTTGGGACAATAGGGTCACATTTAGCTCTGCTACACTGCAGCATTTTTCAGAAGAGAGACAGTTGTCCTAGTGGTGAATGAAAGATTTAAATATATGTTCAATAATGACTGCGTTGGGTTTCTGAAAGTGCATGTAATTGTACACCTACACCCAACATTGCATCCTACTCACAGGATTTAGGATGAGAAAAAGTTAACTGCAAAATACCGAAGGCCGCAGACCTTTAGAGGTGTGATGACCAAAAGAAACTCACTGAACAAAGATGTTGTGAGGGGCCAATCCAAGAAGCCATGACAGAATAATCAAAGGGTTCAACTGATTATCTTGTTCTTTAAGGAAGGGGTTGAAGTTTAAACAGGTTCATCCTGGAAATTCAGTTTGCTGCACGAAACATACCTGATTCAGCACTGACTTCTCCGAGTTTCAGATATGTCTGGGCTGCCATCAGCTGGTCGTCTTTGCTTTCCTTTCTGTGCAGATAAGTTAAGACAATTTTACTTCACATCTTCAAGTAGGGTGCTTATTAACATAACCAAGTCTGAATTCAGAGTTTCCCAGACCTGTTCTTATTTGACCAAGACCTTCATCTTGCAATTACCTTTTGTAGATGACTTTAGCTACTTCCAGCATCTCCCATGCCAACTGTAAATTCCCAACTTCATCCTCTTCTTCCTGAAGGTGGGGGAAGGCATGTTAAATTTAAATATTCACATTTAAGTCAATCACACTGCCATGTATGGGAACTCACCTTATCTTCTCCATTTCTCTCTCCATCCTCATCATCGTCATCATCATCATCATCATCTGTTGATGCAACAGGAGGATAATGACCACATTTTTTCCTCCCCAGAGTGTGAATGAATTAGAAACGCAAGGCAAATGTGCTAGAAAGATATTTGCAAAATAGTCTCCCCCCCAAGGTGCAGTACACTCTTGCTACAGTGCGTTTTCCCCTTCACCTTTTTGTAACACCTGTAAATGTGGGTTTATCTCAAGAAATACTACGCTTGTAATCCACCCATCCACGCAAATAGTGCTCTGCATCCAAAGATCTACTGCCCTCAGGTTCCTCGTTGTCCTGTTCAGCCTCAGGCTCGGGTTCCTTATCTTTTTCTTCTGGCTTTGCCATTGTCTCCTTGCCATTCTGTTGTCCCACACTAATCACAGGAGCAACTGGGCTCTTCTCAGCTCCATTTACGTCAGCTTTCTGGACTGAGCTTCTCTCTTCCCCACTCACAAGTGAACTCGAGGGTTCCTCTGATGCATTCATGTGTTTGACTGGGGACTTTGGCACATCATTTTCTGTTTTCACTTCAGTGTTGCCTCTTTCAGCCTCCGACTCAAGCTTGGTGTCAACTTCCCCAGTCTTTTCCTCCTCTGCCATTGCATCATACACCTGCTTTCGCAGCTCCTCTCTGGTTTTTTCTGCACCAGAGTGGCATGTGAAAAATGGTTCCACATCAGATAATTTAATAATACCAAGGTCAGTTCATCAATGACAATGCTCGTCAGAAAAAGTTAAACTAGTTTGTGAGGAGAAACTTCTATTCTAATGCTGTGTTTGTTCATGATTGACATGGGAGGAAGGAAACAACCTCTTGTATTTATGCCATCATGATGGGAAAACATGAACAGTAAGTTGTTGGGCTTCTTACCTGCACTAACACATGTACAAGTGTAACTTTTAGAGTAGTACGGAGTGTATTTACATGTCAGCTGATGAACAATGTACCATGTTGAAAATCAAAGGCCAGTGTTTTAAAACACACACGTTAATTTAAAAAAGAAAGTAATCAGACTCAAAACACAGCATTAGGACACCGTTAATCATTTTTCTACACCTAAACAATAAAAACCTGGTCAAAAGCCAGGTTGAAGTCACTTCTGATCCTGTTCCCTTAATCAGGCAACCCTTTATAATAGAATAGCACTTGATACTGACCATCAAGATTGTTGGCGCTCTCAATATTTGAGTTTTTAGGCTGCTCCTCTTCCTCAGATTCTTCTGGGACTCCCTCCAGCGCATTACCAAGGACACCGTTTTCCATCCTTCACCAAAATACAAAGACAATTAGCTAATCCAAAAGTAAATAGATACTGCTAACAGCAGAATGAAAGGAGGGTTGAAAATTGCCACTCTGAACCCAATTTAACAGTTGAGTTGCAATGATTAGTCTCCAACTATTTTGATAAATCAATTAATTGTTGAGTCACACAACTTTGTATCAATCTTACAGTAACACTACCTAATATAGGGAGTACAAATAAGTTTAAAGGTGAGCAATTAAGGCAACCAACCTGGCAAGCTCCAGTAGGGACTTCCCACATAGAAAAAAGGCCTCACCACACTCATCTGCAGTGTCCCCGTACTTTGCAGCCCTAGCAGATAGAAGTGCAAGTATGAATAAAGTTTAGGAACGCAGTCACAAGTAGAGGTGCAATTCATCTTATTTATATGCCTTTCATACTTAAGAATTTGAAAAGCTTTAAGAAGTTGTAAATAAGTGTACTTTCCATAACAAAATGCAGTGGCCAACTATCTTTATAAAGAAAAAAAAACAAAACAATTTTTAGTGTTAAATCAATGACAACGCTTGTCCCACGGCAACTCACAGGATGCTGCAGGCGTCCTGGAAGACACTGACAGCAGAAACGACATCGCCCATCACTAGATGCCTGTTCCCTGTGCCGATCAGTTTCTTTGCCTCCTCCATAGCGTCTACAGAACTGCAGGGGTAAAAAAAACAAACAAAAAAAGTTACATGTACAGTCGATTAATGTTTAATAATTACTAAAATGTGATGTACGGATACTCACCTGTCTGCAGCTGCTGAAGAGCACGGCTTCTCCTCCACACTGCAAGAGGAGATCAGACTTGAGTTGAATCAATGCAACAGAACTTATAAGCCAACTAACCGGATTCTGGAGTTTAACCCAGCGACACACCTAACGCTAACTTTTACTTCTGACTCATAGTTTAAACTACGTTTTATTGTCGTTAGTAGCGTCTGGTCGTTCGTCAACTAAAGTTAACGTTAGCCTACCTCTGGGTGGTGATAGTGATGTTTGTTAGCAGCACCTGCAGTCACTAACTTAACTAATCATCCAGTTATTTTCATAGTCACTGCCATTGGCTTTAAGTATGCAAAACCTAGAGCTTATGCGACCACTAATATTTATGCAAGATCGTCAACACTGACCGCGCTATGTAGCTAAATGCTAGCTAGCTGTGTACGTTACCCGTACATTGAGAAATTATAAGCGAGTCTCACCTTCCAGAGCTTGACGCTGCGGACGTTTCCTCTGGCATTTTTTTCCCAGGACGAAAGCAGAGACAATGGACAGACAAAACACACGGTCTAGTGTGCAGCGAACTAAGTACAGATAGATCCCCTGTGATAGTCTTTGTTGGCGCGCTTAAATAGAGAAAAGAAGGCTTTCTATTTCCGCTTAACTTCGAACGCGGGAGATTGGAGTTAAAGGGGCCGCAGCCAGCAAGTGTCATGATACATTCAGGGCCCGTGGGGGAAAAACCGTATATAGTCAAGGCAGCATACGAACATAACAGTATGGCGTTAAGATAAACTAAAAACATTCTGCTGGAGTTATCTGTGTACTCACACAAGTCCTACACAATAAGTGGCTATTTTGTTTGAATTTCCATTTGATTAATTCATTATTCAATACGCCCAAGAGGTATCTATACTTCTGTATGCGCATCTATACTTAAAATAAAATGTTAATTGTTTACAATCATCAGATTAGGGAGAGGCGATAAAAACTAAGATTCCGTTGTCAAACGCGTACTTAGTAATTACCACCTGAAAGCTCAAGTAAGCTGTTCTCACTTGGGAGTTTCATATTTCCCAGCAGATGTATAACGTTACAGTAAATATGTCACGCTACTCTACATCATACCACGATGATCTGAATCATCTTGTCTTTATGGTGATTTAGCTCGCTGACCGTAAGCACGTCACCATTGGTCTGATCTAAACCGTCTAAACCAGAGCCCTTTTTGTCGAAAGACAAAAATAACTTGAGGCGGTCGACTCTTTGGAAAACGGAAACAGGGAGGAGTGAATTCTCTCGATTCGCCAGAAAATTATGCCATAGCTTTTGTACGGAGAGAAAACGGCGCGCCCTTTTCTATTTCCCACCCGTTTTGCGTGAAGTCCCGCCCTAGTGCACTGTGATTGGCTAGCTCCTAACCTCGACGCGTCCTTGTGATTGGATGACATCGCGCAACTGTCGACCTGTCGTTGCTATGAATTGTAACGGGACTACATAATCATCGCTTCGAATCCCGTGTCAACCAAAACTAGTTCAATCAATATATTGAGATGACACAAATGAATGTAATTCAGACAGGCCTAATACATTGAAATGGTATTAAGTACATGCAAATGCTGTAAACGAAAGTTATTCGTTAGTTTCCCTTATGGATCTTTTATAAAGATGGTCATTTTTTCATTTATCAAGCATATATTATCTGTTATGCTTAAGCAATAGTAGTAATTAAGCATTGTTGTGCTCTATGTAGACAGTACAATATTTTGTTTATCACAGACATTACTATTATCAATAGGCCTGTCAGTAGGTCCATTTTCTACTAATGGACAGCAACCCAAAATAAAGCTTTGTTATTGTTCATTCAACTTTATTGTCAGACTCTGGACTTACTACTTAGACATACTACATTATAAATACACAAACAAATATACCATTATACCAATGTTTCCACAGATAGTATTGTACGACCCTAAGACCAGATTTGGCAGCAGCATGAGAGTGGCGTTCTGAGAGTCATCCAGTCGACAGATACATTTGTACAATGGATTTCTCAGTAGAGGCTGGACTTGCAAAACACCACCTATGTTTTTAAAGCAGTATCTGCATACAGTCATTATAGGAAACCTGAAGCTTATGTATGCTCACTTTTTTAAACATAGCCCACAATGGTTAGTTTAGAGAGGAGTGCAGTATGCTCTAATGCAGTAGTTCTCAAACTTTTTTACATCAAGGACCCCTAAACTGACACATATTAGACCATGGGCACCAATTTGGTAAGATTTTGTCCCAGGGTCCCCCATTTAGATGTTTTACTACAGAAAGTGTATGAATGCCATTGTGTTAATTATACTACAAAAATAAAGTATTCCCCTTGTTACCGGGGACACCCTGGAACCCATTCAAGGACCCCACTTTGAGAACCAGTGCTCTAAAGAGACTTATCTGAACTATATTAAAAAATATCTTAACATGGTCTGAACAAATGTATAATTTTCTTGCCAACATGTTTGCTTCAGCATATAATACTGGTTACGACTAGGTAATAGTTTGTGACTTAGCTAATTGTTACTTGTTTTGGTCTTGAGTGATGTTCCTGTGAAAATTAAACTAGATTATTTTGGGGGGGGCATTCTTGGTAGTTCTACCGATTATAATTTGTTAAATCGTGGGAGGAGCAAGAATAGATGATTGGTTTTCACAATTCTTGGTAGTGGGGCTGCATCTGACTGGTCAAATCTTGTTAGAATTTTTTGGTAGTGACAGGAAACACGATTGGCTCTCCCCAGGGCTCCCATGACGGATTTGCTAGATTTACAGGCATTGCTGTGTGAAGAGAAGCCGACAGGTGGTAGTGACTGCCACACAGCTGGAATCCAATCACAAGCACGCTTTGAAAAATGACTCAGCCAATCATAGCACAGAAGGGCGGGACTTTGTGCAGAACGGGTGCGGATAAAATTACGCCTTCAACCGGCCACACCTTGCCACCCAGAACCAGATTGTGAGCATTTGTGAACTAATATTATTGCTGCAAGTCACATAATCGGTTCGTTTTATACTAAAAAGGAAAATGTTGAATACTGGAATTTGCAGGCCTCGTTGGCGCAGTAGGCAGCGCGTCAGTCTCATAATCTGAAGGTCGTGAGTTCGAGCCTCACACGGGGCACATGTTTTTCCATTCTGTCGAGCATTTTCACTCTTTTGAGAGACTGAAGTATCTTCCTTTGATGAACCGATTGGTCGCGTTAGATTGTGCCGTGGGTGAAAAAAACAAGCAAGCAAACAGAAGTCTACAGCACCTGCAGAGTCCTCGCACATAGTAATAGTTGCCCTTTTAAAGGTTAAGCAGTCCATCAAGTCCCAAACAGTCAACAAGTCCCAAACAGTCAACAAGTCCCAAACGGATTTGGTGAAGCAACGTTAATCACTTGCTACTAGATTAACCTGAACGTTATGGTCAAACCTAGTTTGTAGAAGTAAAAATCGTCTTTTTGTCAAATTGTTAACAAAAGAAATATACACTTCTGATACTGATTGCATTGACACTGATGTAAAGTATGGATTTTACGCCTCAACGAACCTCTACCAAGCTGTAGCAAATCAACGTAAAAGTTAGCCAGATGTGAGGATTATTGGTTAAACCCAACGGCCCTGGTTAAATCAATACGATAGACTGTAGGCCTAGGCCTATATAAATATACCTTTATACAGTCAATGGTTACGCCCCTATAAGTTAGAGGAAATCATGTAACATACCACAATAAGTGCATATAATTATCCGAGAAGTCTGCACATTATGTGAACGTTGTAGTTATTTTATTTAGGAGCTGTTTAAAAAGTGAAAAACTGCTATGACCCAAAGTGACCAGCGGGTGGCACCAATGCTCCACCTTCAAACCGTATTTTCCTCTACACTTCACTCAGCATTCAGTCAAGTCTTAGTCTTATCTATAGAAGCAGCTGTTGTAAACTATGTATGAGAGAGCTATAACAAAATAAATAAAAAATAAAAACCAAACCCAATACGTAAAAAGCTGATTTAATGGCACATAACTTAGTGAATTCCGAGTAAATTGCCTTTTTTTTTCTGTATGCTTGTTATGACATTTATGGTCTTATTGTTTTATCAGCTTCTTAACCGTAATAAGTTATTATCAACATTACGATAGTTACTGTATAGTAGACACACGTTCTCAAACAAAATAGTATTTTGAAAGTATGTTGAGTGCACATGTCAATTAGGTAGGCTAATTGAGCTGGAGTGAGTGAGAGAGTCAGGGAGAGAGGAGGGCGCCGAGTCTGACTGTGGGCTCCAGACAGACTTACTGGCTGCAGATGAAGTTTTCAGTCACACTGCACCGTGGGACCTTTATGATTTCATATTAACCGCCCAGACTCTCTATCTCCTGACTGAGATGTTGCGATGTTCCGTGCAGCCTTACAAAACGTGGACTTGTTTTGGCTGATTTTGTTTTATTTTGTTTTTCTACCGGAGACTGGCTGTAGATCAGCCGATGTGGACAGCTGTCATGAGGTGAAGACAGCCTACATGATGCGCCAAATAGGCCCGGTGGAGCTGGTGCCAGACAGGCCGGGAACAGGTCAGTCAGTCCCTTTTGAATTATCAGTAGGAACTCTATGAGACTTAAAAAGGCAACGTGAAGTATGAAATACACAGAGGTGGTGTAACTGATACATTTACTGATGCTCTGTGCTTGAGTAGTTCCATTTTGTGCTACTTTATACTTCTACTTCACTGCATTTCAAAGTCAAATATTGTACTTTTTACTCCACTAAATTTATTTGACAGCTTTTTACTTGTTACTTTGTAGATCCAGATTTTAAATACAAAACATATGATGAGTCTAAAATTGCAATGCAGTGTTATAAATTAAACTACCACTACAATATGAAGTTCAGATTGGCTCCAACTAGACCAACTCCACAGCATTAAAATGTTCTTTGCATATTAAATATGCATAACCAATAACAATATATGAATAATAATAATAGAAATAGTAGCCTATATCGTAATATAACACTGAGGACCATTCTGCTGCATAATGACTGCTTTTTTGGTATTTTAAGAACTTTTTGCGTATAATAACTTTTTTGTTATGATTTTGGTTGAAGGACTTGAAATTTAGTATATTTTACAAAATATTCCTAACAAATTCCCGATATGACCATCATTGCACAGCATAAGGCCAACATTTCTTAGAGAGAGAGAAGCTATTAATGTTGAAAACTAACCTAAATAGTCTGCAACACTTACATAGAGCTCATGAAAGCATACTTGGCTATAAGTGGTGGTGTTAAAGATGCTGTTTTCTAAATGTAGGCCTAAATGCTCATGTGAGATTTTGTCTGGCTCTTTGCACAATATTAAAGTGCTGCCCTGTGGGTGCAACCAATTGTAAAATGTTGAATGGCACCTCATAATTTTGGATGCAACTGCACCCAAAAAACGAAACGAGAAAAAGCTGACCCCGTGTAGTAATTTTGTTGGCAGTAATTTCAGATTTCCCTGGGTAGTGGAGAGAAGTGGTGGATGACCTTAAGTTAGCTAGCTTTATTTTCTTCTAATCTTTACCGAACATGAACTGTCTCCTTGTAATAATTATACAGGTCATGAAAGGAAATCTGAGCCAGACGTCAGTAGATAGCACTTGTTAGCTTGTGATTGTTAACAGCTAGTTAACAATACATGGTGGTGACTGCGGCATTTCCAGGCAGAGATGTCTGCTAATTATAGATGGTTATCACAGTAGAATTGTTTCACAACAGCGTCTTCTGATCTGGTTTGGCCACAGATGAATTTACTTAAGAGTGATGTCATTTTAAGCCGGCTGTGAAACAGTTGAATAGCGAACACTTCCAAAAGCACCACTCCCTGGCCTGTCATTGGTCTTTGCTTCCTGTATATTCAAGCTGAAAAGACAAGGCAGTTCAGCTGAAAAAGTTTTCTAAATTCTCCCTAAACGCTATTGATCAGATTTAAATCTCATTGCAAAACCTGAGCTGGTGACCGGGTAGTCTGGCTTCCAACCAACTTACTGTCCTACTTGCAAATGAGAAATGCAACATGGCATTACTGATACATGGTAACTATCTCAGTTATGTATTTCATGGTCAGCCAGTGCTAATAGGAACAGCTTAAAGTTTGACACAGGTGTGGTGTGTGTGTGTGTGTGTGCGCGCGTGTGTGTGTGTGCGCAGACATAAGTGAGCAGTCTGTTCCTCTCATCTCTCTCTCCCTTGATCTCAGTCAGCTACCTGACAGCTTGGCTTACAGCAGTCTACCAAAGTCAGACTGCTCCACACACACACACACACACACACACACACACACACACACACTTTGGTGTGAGTGATGATTGGACGTCCATTGTGCATGTCATCGTGTCAGGTCAACAGGCTCATCTTTGAATTATTTTTGTGATGTCATCTAACTGCTTAGATGATTAATTAATAAGATGGATTCTTATTGGTTAGTTAATTAAATGAATCTCTACCTCTGAGTACCTTCCGACTAGCCCAGTGTAAAACAAGTGTATTGGTGCGGTTCATCCCGAGCCTTTATTCTAGAATATAAATGAAACATTTATCAGACATTTCATTGCTTCTATTTATCATAAGAAACTTGGTGAGTACACCTACATTTTTTAAAAATCAAGGTCACAGAAACGTATGCAGACTCCTTAATTCTTTCCACCCACCATTCATTGTTGGATTGAATATGACCATGCCTGAAGCTATTTCTTCTGCCTCTGTCTTTCAGATGAGTCTCTCCGAGTGTGTGAGCACCCTGGGCCCAGCTGCTGTACCAGCAAGATGGAGGACAGCTACATGGCGGCTGTTCGCAGTGAGACTCAGCAAAAGATGCGATCCTACAGCTTTGAACTGAAGTACCTGATTGCTGGACACACCAAAGCCTACCAGGGTAAGGGAGAGTAATGGAGATCCAGAGGAAGGAAGGGGTGTAGACTTACTGGAGACTACAATACATACATGAATTAATTTCTAGCATTTTTTAAGCTAAAAGCATGGTGGAGAAATGTTTTCCAATTGCTCAGCAAATTTTAAAATTGTCCGTTGTGGGGTGAAGGTGTGGAGGGAAAGCAATGTACACATAACAACTGTAAAAGTCAATGGACTCTTTTTTTAAGCAAGAACACAACCAAAAATCTGCTGCTAGAAATAAGATAACTATTGGAAAAAGATTCCAACATGAACGATAATAAAAATAATTATTGGTTTCAGCCCTAATTGAAAAAATCAAATGATTGTTGCTGCATAATAACTTTCCTTATGGACTAACATGAAATTTTTAATACTTAAAACATTACTGTGACTTGTAGCCCACACTGGAATTAGAGCCATAGTTTTAGGAATGCAGGGCTAAATTCCCAATAAAACAACTTTATTTTCTTGTATTTGAAGTGCTAAAAGATGATCGACTCTTTATTAAGCAACGGTAAAAATTATTTGGTTGCAGTTCCTCCAACATAACATTTTTTTTTTGCCTTTGGACTGAATAAACGAGTAAAGTGAAGACATCACATTGGCATAATAACTTTCCTTATTGATTTATTGTGATTAACAAACACTAATAATAGTATGTGGGTGATTTAGGAATCTAAATCAAATTGACTTTAATAGCAGTTGTGATTTTGGTGATTTAACTGTTCTGTGAAGTGCCTGAAGCCCCCCTGTCATTCTCACTTTGTGTGTTCATCATGAAATAGCTAGTTTGTGTCAGGGTGGTGGGGTGAGGCCAGTTTATTTTGTGAGGCGCCACAGTGGCTAGCCAAACAAACAACTGATGTTCGATTGAGTCTTTGAGAGAGCAAACTCTCAGAGGGAGCAGCGGAAAACTTTGTTACAACTCTCCGCTCTCTTTCTCTGTCTGTCTGTCTCTGCGATAATCAGGTTTTGTTCTTGACCAATGAGAGAGCGACGGACGGAGAATGTTTACATTCAGTACGTATCCGCAGCAAAGTGTTGTTGCTGCGGGCAACAGCCGGTCTCTAACGGGCTGCTCTGAATAGGAGGAAGAATACTCTGCTTGTCCACTTGTCTCTCAACGCTATTCACCAGCCTGTGTGATCGTGTGTGTGTGTGTGTGTGTGTGTGTGTGTGTGTGTGTGAATGTGTGCGTGCGCATGTATTCCACAGATTATGAGAGGGTTAGAGTTGATGAAACCCAGCAGGCAGACATGGCAAACATGTACCTCTCTGTTTTATTTTTTTCTCTCTATCTATCTCTCACTCTCTCCTCCCCTGCTACATCTGAATGCACTCAGGCTCAGTTTCAGCTGCTATTTATGCCTGGTGGATGGCTAAACCATCCATGGGTAAAATTAATGCAAAACACCCATACACAAAGAAGGGCTCAACAAGGAGAAAACTGCAGCAAGTAAGTTTAATGTGCTTAGGTTTGTGATAGATATTATTCTCTATAAATACTGCAGCCACAGCAGTACAGTGGAGGTAAATGGGATTTGTATTTGTAACACTGCTATTGCTAAGAAAACATTCCTTAAGCAGAGCAAGGGGATAAGTAATTTTAAAAGCACTTTTTAGTTGTTTTAGTTGAGATAACGGCTACTTTCTCACAAGAAAGTAGTTCCAGGTATCCCAAAACCAGCACAAATTAATCAAAAAGTACCAGCACTGCTAACTACTTCTTATTGCAAGTGAGAAAATGTGCGCTTTTATGTTTTGGGTGAGCCAACCCTTTAATGAATGAAATTAATTTTACACGACAGCAGGGCTCTTCAACAGCTGAGCTAAATCTCAAAGGATCCCCTTTCCAAAGCGCAGTGATTAAAACCCACTAGAGAAACTGAGACATGCCCAGAGCGGTTGTAGTCGGGCTCAGTTTACACCCTGTGGATTACTTCAGTGTGTGTGTGTGTGTGTGTGTGTGTTTGTGTGTGTGCGTGTGTGTGAGAATATGTGTCTGCATGCTTGCGTGTGTTTCCCCTGGCACTGTAAGACCCCTGCGCCCTCTTCTCCATGTCGCAGCTGTCATCCAATCACAGAGGGTAAAGAGCTAATCACATGACCTCAGAGTAGACTTTGCCATGTCACTCGATGCCGTCTGTATTTGTGTTGCTATTGCCAGGACATGGGTATGCAAACACGTAAAAGTGAGACGTTCTCACTCGGTACTAGAGCCCTGCCACTGCTACTATACCGCCTCATCCCCCCCGACCACCATCAAAGTCAATTCATTTCATTGAATCTGTTTGTGTGAAAATGAGTATGAATGTACAGAACTGAAAAAAAGTACCATGGTGCTATTGTGTAAACTCTCTCGGATAATGATTTCCTTGTTTAGTAAATATGTGTTAATAAAATGCGATAATAAATTGCTGTCACTTGAAGAGTCAGGTGGCTGCTGCTGTGATGGTGAAATACAAAGCTGTTATGACATGAACACACACACACAAACATGCACCTTGAGTGACTGAATGACTTAGTGAAAGTCACCGATAAATGTCCTTCCCTCTCTCTCTTCCTCCCGGTTTGGATGCCATCTGATTGACATCACCCTTTTTACTTGGCAAGTTTCAAACATAGACACACACGCTGTCACACGCCACGGGTATACAGCCTCTGTTAAGGGTGCTGTCCACTTTATTAGACCTTGTCGGACACAGTGGATCCTGAGATTGGGCCTCTCATTATCACCTGACTAAAGATAACAGGGTAGTGAAAACGGACTCAGGGATGAATTAAGTCCCGTGCTATTTTGGCTTGTATGCGGCAGGATAAAGTCAGTCCAAGGTTAGCGAGAAAGACAATGTGTTACAAGGAAAACTAATAAATGCACAGATGGAAATGCCACATCTTCCATGTGGGAATTACACGTATCTATGTCAGTCATGCCCTCAATCAAAATTCAAACAGTTTTATTTAGACTTTCTATATATAAGTTACGTGACAAACTGTATTTGTTTGTGTCATATATGACCATATGTGTATCTGGTATAGTAGCATATGTCTTAGATTAGACATTAAAGGGACTGCTCAAAGATTTCACCTACATATACAACAACTGTGCTGTTAAGACAGCTATTAAATATTTTTGGTTGCTGTGTTTATTTTTTTCAGCTTTGTATAATACACTAATTGATATTTTGATGTTTGATGTATTTATTGCTTATATGCTCAAAGTATTACTGGTGTACCCGTGCACATAATTTGAACCATCAAGCCAGATGCCAAATTCTGAACACTATTAACAAAAACGTATCTTTACTTTTAAACCAAAACTTTAATATTTCTCTAGCCAAGAGATTATTGAACAGAAGCAGTTCAATAGTCGCAATGTATAATATATATATAATGTATACTTATTTTGGAAAACAATTATTGAGGAGTGTCTTACAAAACATTGACATGTTTCCTTGATTTGTTTCACAGAAGACGGCTGTTCCTCATAATGTTTTTTTAGCCACACAATCTGTAATGGTCCTTTCAGACCAAAAGTGACAAAGGGCGGTGAGTTTACATACAAAGTCAATGCAAAGACGCGTAGAGCCACGATTTCTTGTTTGGCGGCGCGAAGCGACGCGAAGGAATTCAATTCAATTCAAATTAGCTTTATTGACATGAATTCGCGTGAGTTGAATATTTTTAAGTCAAGCGAGAAATTTGCATGACGCTGAGTCTATAGCCTATCAACGTTGAGATTGGCCGTACGTCACCGACAGCTTCAGAGCTTTGTGTGGAGAGGGCTATTGAAAATCTGCTGGCCGGCTGAGAGCTGCTAAACTTGGGCTAGAGGAGCAGGGAGCAGCGCTCCAGCTTTCAGACAAATAAACACCCGTGGTCGGACTGGACTTTGCTAACAACTACGCCGTTTGCTCGCAGAGGAGCTCGGAGTGAACTGCTTTCACTAAATTAGCTTTTTACTTTAGTTTTTAGGATTACAACGTTGATTTATCGTCACTCGAGCTTTTCAGCAGCTAGATTCCGTTCACATCCGGTTCCACTGTTGTTAGCGTCGTTTGGCACTACTTCGTATTTACATAAAAACCGGACAAAACTGGACATTGCTGGGAGAAAAGAAAGAGAGGAGGTTGAACTACCTGGTGAGTTAAGAAAACATGTGTATGTAACTTTAGTCCAGCTATCGTTGTACTTTACTGTGACCAAGTTAGCATAGCATAGCCCTGATTGATCCGAACTCTATTAAGAAAACAAACATTTTAGAAGTTGTTGTCCTGCTGTCTTGCTGACAGACCTGACAAAGCATGAATTCATATGTTTATCAAAACTGCATCATATTGTAGTTATTTCAGCATCAGTTTGATCCGTTTATTGCTATTTAATCACAGCAAAATGTTTACTTTGAGTTCATACAGCTGTAGTAATGGCAAGTTGTTTTAATTAACATTATTGCATTAAAATTGCCTTCGTTGTGTGTGAACACTTGCAGCGAATGTAACACGCGAGGAAAGCGTTGCAAAGCGAAAATTCGCGTTTGGTCTGAATGCGGCATACAGGTGCGTTCCCACCGAAAGCGTATCCAGCGTTTTGGGCGGCTTGATTACATACAAAGTCAATGCAAAGACGCGAATTCGCTCCGGGAGTTAAATGCTTCTATTAAATTAGGAGAGCTAAATTAATGTAAACCAGGGGGCGTTCAGAGGACGATGGGGGGCGCTGGAAGCAATATTTTGGAAGTGGGGGGCGCTGAGCTGCTTTCTGGGGACGTTTGTTGGTTGGAAATTCTAAGGCGAGTTTACACTTAAGATACACAACAATATGAGTTTAAACTTTAAACTACTTGCAAAAAACTGTGGTCTGCAACATTAAAACCTGTCAGTTTAGTCCACTGCGACTGGACGAGACTGTGTATTTTTTCTCCGTCAGCTGCTTGTGGCGCAGCTTCGTGCTGCCTTCACGGGAACGGGAGTATAATCTCTAAAAGTTTACCCACATGGCGTTTACTGTGGAAACTCTGGAAAATTGACGCTCTCTTTCTTTGTGGAAAAGTGTTTATTTCTCTGAGGAATACACCGTGAACGTCTTATCACAGCGGTTACACATTTACAAGAGGGAAATTCCGCCGTTAGACTCACCCTGGAAGCAACTTCGCTGCGACACCAGCGAGTGATGTGGACCCACCTCGCGCTGTGAGTCACAGTTTGTGCCAAAGCGGACATACACAGTAGGCTATAAAAATGTAACATTAAAAACTAAAGCCCTCTCTTGCTCTGTTGGGGAATGTAAGCGGCACTTTGTCAGAGGTGCTGAAGTTAATGTGTGTGGAATTATTCGTGAGCTTTCTGTCTGATCACAGGTGTCGGCATGTGCGGCCTCCTGGTCTCATTCAGTTTTCTCTGTTAGACGGCGAGGGGGTAATTTACTTCCAGCGAATCAGTAACGTAATGCAGCCTAGGGCATGTAGTAAAATATTATGAATCCTCTTTAAATAGGCTAATGACGTTAGTCTCCCATTATGACTTTTTTTCTTTACATGTCAGAGAACTCAGATATGTGGGAGAGATTCTGAATGTGCAGAAAGTCTTGAACATGAGCAGATAAGTTACAGTGTTTCCCATACGTTAATTTATTTGTGGCGGCCTGCCACAATATCAATGCTGACCGTCACATACTGAACTTCGATTTTTTTTTTTCCTAGACCTATTTAAAATCGTATTTGAGCTGCAGGCAGCGCGTATTGGCGCAGCACATCCTCTCGCTCGTCTCTCTCATCCGTCCCTCGAACTCTCTCTCCCTCCATAACACAGCTGCACAAATCTGTCCAACACAAAGCTGTCAATGTCGGAGACTCAACTATTAAAAGTTGTTAGCAAGCATGTAAGGAGCCTAGCTAATAAGGAGAGCTAAATTAATGTTAGAATACAGCTGGGTTTTCGAGGCTAGCATGCTGTATCTGCGCCACAGTTACACTGTCATTCTGTGGGAAACACTGAGTTATGATATGAAGTTATTAACAGATGAGCTAATAAAGTCCAGTCAATAACTGAATTAAAACCGATTAATTTATTACTGAGATGAAAAGGGGCCACAAACACATTTAAATAGGTTACTTCCCCACAAAAGAGGTGCTAAGACTTAATCATGTGTGTTGACTCAGCAGGGATGATATTAACTAAGTTGATCTACAGGAGAAAAATATTTAAAAGCAATAAGAATGCCCAGAGCCTCACTAGATTATATTCTATTATAATTATATATTTTGAATTGTCACCTGCCACCTGAATTTTTAGACATTTCCACCATAAATTGGTGCAGAAAAGCAGAAATTGGAGGAGAAATTTTCACCAGAATGCAGGAAATTAAGTGTTTAATGCTCAAAATCTACCTTTTACATGTTTTTAATAACAATAGTAACAATAAAAAAAATCAACAATATTCAGGGAAAATAATAAACATCTTTTTTGATGGGGGGGCGGTAAGGGACCTGGTTAATGGATAGGGGGGCGCTGGCCCAAAGAAGGTTGAGAACCACTGATCTGACACTTTGCTCCATACTGAAATATGGCAATCCAACTTGTGGATACATTGCCATTAAGTCTGACACAGACATTTATGGTCTCCAGAAGATAAACACCAATGTCTTTGGTGATGCCCTGACATTTTCTCTAGGGTTAGTGTTAGATACTATACTAGTAGTACACCAGTCCACAAGCATGCTTGAGTTGTTCCTATTCCAGCAAGACGAAGGGTCATTAGATATTAGAAAACTAGTAACTTTGCAAACAGTTGTGGAGTTGTTGAGTAGTTTGTCACTATTGTACATGGTACAATAAAATGCATGTTTGTCTCTCTCCCTTTCTTCCTGTCTTCTCCCTCGTTCCAGAGACCTTTGGGTCACTCGTGTCATTCACATCTAACCTGACCAGCACTCTGTTCGACAGTGCCTACTCTGCTCTGGCGTCCGACTGTCAGCCCTATGTGTTTCAGCTGTTCAGCAACATCAAACGCCACCTTTCTGGAGACTCTAATTCCTCATTGGAGAACAGTGTGCGTAGGTTCTACAATGACCTTTTCCCGCTGGTCTACCGCCGCCTGCTCAACCCTGGTATCGGCCACATGTCACCCCAGTCCTTTCATCCCCCCTCCACCAATCACGACGATTGCCTCCGGATGACGCGGCAGGATGTCAGCCCGTTCGGACCCCATCCTCGCCTCCTGGTCAGCAGCTTGTCCCGTGCGCTCGGGGCGGGCCGAGCACTGAGCCGACTGCTGAAGCTGGCGGGAGAGGTTGTGAATGCAACTGAGAAGGCAACGTTATCCAGAGAGTGTGGGCGAGGCTTAGTGAGGATGCAGTACTGTTCCCACTGCAGAGGCCTGACACTGATACGGCCCTGTACCGGACTGTGTATCAACATTATGAGAGGATGTCTGGTAAGTGTTTGTGCATTTACTGTTTGTATGTGTTTATCTGTTTTAATATGTGTGCACATTTGTATCATACTTATACTTTACACACTAATACTAATAAAATTCAATATTGGATTCTGTATTTGTGTCATCATCTGTTCATGTTCTCTGTCACTGAGTCATCAGAAATTTCACATTAAAAGAATAGTATGACATTCGCTTTCTTGCTGAGAGTAAGAGAAAAAATTTGATCGAAAGATCACATCTGCGGATTAAGTATGGTGCTAGAGGCAGGAGACAATTAGCTTAGCTTAGCATAAAAACTGGGAAACTTCTCAATTTTGCCAACTGGCATGTTATAGCTTGTTTATTTAATCCATATACAAGCAGAAATTTGAAAAAACAACAATTTGCAGTTATGTGATAAGAAGGATTTAAGCATAGCTCCTAAAAAAAATTTAACTATTCCTTTAAACTAACTTGCCACTTAATTATTTTAGATATATATTAGTAATGTTTATTTGTTACTATTTGTAATCTCGTTCCAGATTAAGAATTTGGAGGATAGCAAAACTTTATTTAAAGTTATTCCAAGTTGTGTGTGTGTGTGTGTGTGTGTGTATTATAGCTGATACTGTTTTGGGTGAATGGGAGGCCTCAAAGTATTTGTCCCCCTTTGCCTCTGGAGAGGCATGTAAAAACATGTGGTAAAGCTTCCATCTCTCACAATACTGAATCAGTCATTCACAGCATTTTATCATCAATAAACCATTCCCATATTACGTGACTGACAAATAACAAGAGCATTGCTAAGAGAATTGGCAGTGTCTTCCGTGCATTTTGCTGGGCTGCTTCGAAAATTGCTGGACAGTTTTAACAGCAATTACAATATAGAGACTTCTTTATAGCACAATGCTGGAAGATGGCACTGTATATCCTGCTTGAGAGTTTCTTGGAAGCAAAGAAAGTGTGATGCAAAAAAACACTCCCATCATATATATCCTATTCAGTAAAGTAAAGGAAAGAGAAACACACAGCAAAGTCAAGGAGAAGATGAGGGACAAGTAAGAACAGCCTCTCTGTGACAGAAGGCAACTTGGTTTATGGAAAATGCGGTCTTGGCTATACTGTCATGAGACAGAAACTGCTAGTCATTTCAACCAGTGGCTCAGTTCCATCCATCCATTTGTTTTTTCTAATTATAGCAACATGTCACAATCAATTTGTCACTTCTAGACTGATTTTGAAGTATGATATATGAAACACATCAAAGCCAATTTACCAGCTTTTAAGAAACTAAATGTAACATTAAAACATGTCCTTGTTCTCTTTCTCCTCTTCTTCTTTCCACATTTGTCAACTATGCACCCCATTTCTCCTCCTCCTCCTCCTCCCTTATCTGATGTCACTTTTCCTGTCTCCTCTATTCTAGGTGGGAGTATCAGAGCTTGGCACCCCCTGGGGGAGTTTGGTGTTGTTGCTGCAACGGTTAGCTGCTACTTTAGCAACCAGCAGCAACCACAACAGCCTGGAGCTGGCTCTGTTAGCAGTCCGAAATCATGTGAATGATGCTATACTGCACGCTCAGCTGCACGGGCCACGCATTACAGCCACAGTAAGCAGAGGGGATGAAGGGATGGAGGGGAATATGTATCCAAGTGGTTGTCTTTTTATACTGTATACTTTACATTGTTACACAAAATACAGTTTGAACTGTGTTTATTGATGCCAGTACACTTAAAAAGGTTTAAATAATTAAGTAATTGTGCCCCTGAAATGTGTCACTTGAAAGGGATCAGTAACAGACTGCTAAACCATCCTTACTCATACGCCCCAATAATAAAGTCATTTGAATTTTGGACACAGAGTGAGGAAGGCCGTGGGTTTTCTTTCAGCCTGGCAGTTGGATCTTCTCACAAAAGCCTTGTACCTAGATGGGCTAAAAACAGCCTCATTCTTCAGAGAATTTGGGGTTCCCCTCAGTCTGTGTGTGTGCGCGAGTGTGTATTTGAGTGCGAATACAGATCCAGTGCCAGACAAAGACTGTGGTTGGCGGGACAACCGATACCCAGAATGCAGCTTGGTTCTGAGTGATGAGAAAGTTTCTGTGGCTAATCTCTAGACAAACAGACGACACACAAACACATGCATGCAGGCACACACTGTTGGAGGAAGAAATAGAGTAGCCATCCAAGTTTGAGAGAACATTGTGGACTTAGTAGAGTAGATTCCTGAGAGGTAAACAAACACATACAAGCATAATCGCACAGCTAATTGCGGCTAATAAGAAATTACCACTTCATTGAATATTTAATCGAGTTTCTTATTCATTAGGCACATCACCAATGGCTAATCCCTAAGTGCAGCATTTATAGTTAATAGATGATTGCAACATAACATTTTAAGATTAAGGTTTGAGGTCAATTTTGTGGGTTGCTTTATTTTACAGTACACATAGAAATTGTGGAAGTAGTGTACAGTACAGAGTTATGCTATTCTGACTGCTCAGCTTGGATTTCATGGCATCACAATACTCAAATGCATATTGTATTTTTATTGGGTATTGGGTGGTGATAGCGCATAGATAAGATACTTGCCTTTGGTGTGGGAGACCTGGGTTCAATTCCCACTGTGGCCGTCCACCATTGTGTCCCTGAGCAAGACACTTAACCCCTCGTTGCTCCAGAGGCGTGCAACCTCTGACATATATAGCAATTGTAAGTTGCTTTGGATAAAAGCGTCAGCTAAATAAATGTAATGTATTTTATTATGGGAACGTATAGTTGTAGAGTATCTAGAAGGAATATGTCAAATTATCTAGTTGCCTTTGACTTAGTACTACTTTTATTAATTTTATTATTTGGAAGAAAATAAACACGCTAACAGGATTACAAATTGGTGTGAGGCTGATCTAAGATATTTATATCTTGTTTATTGTTACAATAACCAATCAACTTCCAGCCATGAAAGGCAGACTGCAGAAGACATGCCTCCCAGCAACCTGAGTCAGTCGTAAAACTCTTACCACCACATTCTGAAATTAAAAGTTAGTGAAAACTAGATAACAAGCCAGTAGTAGAAATGGCAAATGGATAAATGTTTGAAGCATCCAGTTTCTGCTTCTTCAAGTGGTAATGAAAAAAGACAAAAAAATAAAAGACCAGGCCTAAAAATGGACAATACCAGGAATACTGTCTTATAACAATATCTCACTTAGCTTAAAACCTCCTCAAAAGAACACATTTGGGACATGTTGGTTGATGAAGGAGTACTTGAGCTCATCTGATGGGCTGAGAATAAAAAAGTTGGAAACCGCTGTTCTAGATACTCCATTTGCTTCATTTTGTGTTCCTTTGAAAAGCAGCTACATCATTAGCATCTCCAAAACACTACCCTGGAAACGGTCTCTTCCTCAGGTAGAGAAGGTGTGTGGATCCCAGGGAACTGGTCCCGTGATGCCAAGTGCAAGTCCCACCACCTCGCATAGTACAATCTCTGTGAGTCCTGCTACATCAGTAACCTCGGACAGGTCACCTGTGACATTGCCTCCCGCAGTGGGTCATCAGCATCTGCAGCTGCAATCCCGGAGGTGAGTTGCATACATCTGATGAGATGTAAGAGTTCTTGTCAGAAGTCAGAATATGGGGAAAGTTAGAATTTAGCCACAGTAAGTTAATTTGTGATTAAATTTGTGAAGAGACAGAGTAGAGGTTATTTTTACATTTGACCTTGAGTCATAGCAGACAAAAATTACATCAAACATTATTTCTGTGCTTGTGTGTGTTTGTGTCTCCCACCAGGTCGGTCCTTAAAGGTTCCAGAGGAGACAAGAGTCGCAGCCTGAAAAAACTATCAAGGTAATTTTGTCTTATTATCAAAGAAGTATTAATCTATAATCAAGAAGTAAAATGACAGACATCTAAAATTCTGCTTGTGTTTTCTGCAATAGTTATTTACTTAATTCCTTCCATTCATTAGTCCCTAAAGAAGAGCCAGTGTCAAAGAGTTTTTTACCCTCGACTTAGGCTATGTATTTTACAATCCAGTGCAAAGATCAGGCCAATAAAGTTGTATAGTAAAGTTGTCACCACCAGTAACAGTAATCACATGCCAAACAGTCAGTGAACTTTTAATTCTCTGTAGCTTGAGTTGCATTTGAATAATATGATCTCTTCATCATTTTATATGTCGTTCCTTTCTAAAGCATGTAACTATTTCCTGAAGGCGAGAAAATAAAACCTGAGTACAGAACATATTATGCAGTCATTATCAAAAGTACTATGAGCTTGTTTGCCTTCCTGATGTTGCTTTCAGTGACTTACCAGTTCCAGAGTCTATCACAAGGAATTTCACAGGGTTCCAAGTCTAAACTGGAACAAATAAAAGCACATGGTACATTGGCCTTACTGTTACTAACCCAAGCATTCAACTGCACACCTCTGTCTCTCTCTCTTTCATCTTTAAGGGAGTTTGAGGGTTCTATCCAGCGGTACCAGTGGTTTTTCTCTGAGCTGCCAGAGATGCTTTGTGAAAGTGAGATGGAGGTCGAGCAGCATACATGCTGGAGTGGCCAAGACGTTGTAGAGAGGTGTGTATGTTACATTACGTGCATTACTTTTAGCAAATAATTTTTCCCTGGAAGGACCTATCAAAAACCAAGCATCCTTGATAACTACGTGAGTGAGACACCCATTTCTGGCATTTCATGCTCATATAGTTATTATTATAGTCCATATTGGACAAATAATGTAAATACCACCCCATTGGAGAGAATGTGAAAATAGCTAGAGCAATAGGAAAAAATGTTCATTATTCAAATACACTGAATGTATGCATGAGCAAGATAAGTACAGAACACCCCTCACATTTTAGTAAATATTTGATTATATCTTTTCACGTGACCACACTGAAGAAATGACACTTTGCTACAATGTAAAGTATTGAGTGTACAGCTTGTATAACAGTGTAAATTTGCTGTCCCCTCAAAATAACACATCACACAGCCGTTAATTTCTAAACTGGTGGTAACAAAAGTGAGTACACCCCTAAGTGAAAATGTCCAAATTGGGCCCAAAGTGTCAATATTTTGTGTGGCTGCCATTATTTTCCAGCACTGCCTTAACCCTCTTGGGCACTGAGTTCACCAGGCTTCACAGTTTGCCACAGGAGTCCTCTTCCACTCCTCCAAGACAACATCACGGAGCTGGTAGATGTTAGAGACCTTGCGTTCCTCCACCTTTCATTTGAGGATGCCCCACAGATGCTCAATAGGGTTTACGTCTGGAGACATGCTCGGCCAGTCTATCACCTTTACCCTCAGCTCCTTTAGCAAGTCAGTGTTCATCTTGGAGGTGTGTTTGGGGTCGTTATCATGTTGGAATACTGCCCTGCGGCCCAGTCTCCGAAGGGAGGGGAATCGTGCTCTGCTTCAGTATGTCACAGTGCATGCTGGCATTCATGGTCAATGAATTGTAGCTTTCCAGTGCCACCAGCACTCATGCAGCCCCAGACCATGACTCTCCCACCACCATACTTGACTGTAGGTAAGACACTGTTGTCTTTGTGCTCCTCACCTGGTTGCCGCCACAAACGCTTGATACCATCTGAACCAAATAAGTTTATTTTGGTCTCATCAGACCACAGTAATCCATGTCCTTAGTCTGCTTGTCTTCAGCAAACTATTTGCTGGCTTTCTTGTGCCTCATCTTTAGAAGAAGCTTCCTTCTGGGACGACAGCCATGCAGACCAATTTGATGCAGTGTGCGGCGTTTGGTCTGAGCACTGACAGGCTGACCCCCCATCCCTTCATCCTCTGCAGCAATGCTGGCAGCACTCATTTCCCAAAGACAACCTCTGGATATGACGCTGAGCATGTGCACTTAACTTCCTTGGTCGACCATGGCAACGCCTATTCGGAGTGGAACCTGTCCTGTTGAACTGCTGTATGGTTTTGGCACCGTGCTGCAGCTGAGTTTCAGGGACTTATCAATCTTCTTATAGCCTTGGCCATCTTTATGTAGAGCAACAATTCTTTTTATTGGATCCTTAGAGAGATCTTTGCCATGAGGTGCAATGTTGAACTTCCAGTGACCAGTGTGGGGGAGTGTGAGAGCGATAACACCAAATTTAAAACACCTGCTCCCCATTCAGACCTTGTAACACTAACGAGTCACATGACACTGGGGAGGGGAAATGGCTAATTGGACCCAATTTGGACATTTTCACTTAGGGGTAGACTCACTTGTGATGTGTTATTTTGAGGGGACAGCAAATTTACACTGTTATACAAGCTGTACACTCACTACCTTACTTGTAGCAATGTGTCATTTCTTCAGTGTTGTCACATGAAAAGATATAATCAAATATTTACAAAAAAGTTAGGGGTGTTCTTACTTTTGTGAGCTACTGTACATGGAGAAAGAGGGAGTTTTGATGTAAAATTATTGGCCATTATTGTGCTCAAACATTTAGTCAGCTTTCAGGCCTGGGTCAGTGTCAGGCTGAAATTTCTGGCCTGTGCAGTAAAATCCAAATTGGTGCTTTGTTAATTTGTTCTTCGATGATTGGTGTGCTTCTACAGAATTAAGAATTGCTCTCTGTGCTGCCAGATGGTCAGAAGCTTCTGTATATTGCTACAATATTGATGTACAGTGGGGGTATATTGTCCCAGTGTTCTTTTGCATTCAGTCACAAGCGGGTGTTAAGTGAAAATCTAGTAGGTGTGTGTGCTACCTCAGATTTTGTCAACTCCACTGCACTTCACTAGTATGAATCACATTTTTGTTAACTTTAGATACACCTGATATCAATGTGAAATCTCCTGAGTTAATGATGAGAAGTGTATCTTCCATTGGTGGGTTTATTTGAAACAGAACTTTATGAGCATTAAATGCCTGTAATGAGTGTTTCACCGGGGTAGTCATCCATGACTGTGTCTAATTTGTAGTCAGAATAAATTTTTAATTTAAAAAAGGGGACAAAAGTGCAGCATATGAGAGTGTGTGTGCGCGTGTGTAGCTCCTAAGAGTTGCCTGGGGGGGGGGGTTGCGAAGGTTAGAGAGTTCGTTTCCAGAGTCTTTCTCATGGTGATTACATTGGCAGCTTAAACTGGTAGAAAGACAAATGGACACACACATTCACAGGCGCACACACAAACTCACTCCAACACACACACACACATTCCTACACACATACCAACTAACACAAACCAACACGCACCCTGAAATATAAACAAAATGTGGGATGATTGTGCTCATCTGACGACTCACTGCACACGGCCCTATCTAACACTAACACTAACACTAACACACACACACACACACACACACACACACACACACACACACACACACACACACACACAAAAGTTCTATCCATCTTAGAAGGGAATCAGTTACTGTGATGGAGAAGGTTTTCTATCAATGGTCTATCAGCCATATGCAACAGGCCATGTAGCCTTGCAAGGATATCCTCTATAAAGAAACACACACAGACACACACTTTGCTTTGTCACCATCAGTGCTGCAGTGAAGGCCACTAAACCTTGTATTTAATGGCTCTGCCATTTCTTTGCCTCTGCTGATATTTTAAGAAAAGTGGGACAGGGCCCCCCTTAAATATATGGTTTAATTCAAAAGGTCCAATTAAGAATTTAAAAAAATCTTCATATAACAATTACATTACCGTTATACATAATTAGGGATGGGGATCGTTAATTTTTATTGATATTGATACTCTTATTGAGACTGCTTAACGATCTGATTCTTTATCGATACCACTATCGATACTTTATTATTATTTAGTGATGGTTATTTGGCAAGACCAGACCCAATGTGCATGAGGTACGCCTGCACGGTATGAGGAAAATATTCAATGTGCAATAACATTATATATTGACATGACATACCACTTGCGATAAATAAACATATATTGAAGTGTACATATTAACTGCTATTTTTAATTTAATATTTTAAATACAGCTAAATGTTGTTTCTAGAGCAGCAGCATTAATGTTTATAACAGCAAAGTAACTCAGTAACTTTATCTGACATCACAAGTAGTTAGTGACGTTTAGAAAGAATAACATCAGATCCGCGAGTCTCTATAGCAGTATCGATAAGCTCGAACCTTATTGATTTTCGGGTTTTGAGAAATTTTGGAACCGGGTCTCGATCCCAATCCCTATACATAATATACACTATTATTTTATGTTATGTAACTATTTTAATTGAATAGATTAATAAAAACACATCATAGTGTGGCCAATGTGACATCAAACTATTGCAGCATACAGTATAATAGGTTTCAACAGGCATCAGTATTATTTTATTAATTATTTAAGTATCATTTAATTGTGATTACAATAATTGCCACACTAAGAACAGTGAACATTTTTGCTAAACATCCCCTAACAAAATGACTGTCTTGTAGTAAACTTTGCCATAAGTGAATGAATTATGGTACTTTTGGAAACTGGAAAAATCTAAGCTTTAAAGTGCCTGTTCATCATATTTTGCCAGGTGCACAAAAGGAATGTAGTTATGAAATTAGCTGTCTTTGTGTATTCAATTGTTAATGAGCTAGTATTGTCAAGTGACAGTATGTAATAAACAAGAGATTGTCTCTGCAATAAAGAAAAGTTATAGTTTAGCTAAAATTACAAGTGGCCTGATTCTAAATCTGATATTTCTAAAGCAAAGTATAGTCTTTTGTGTAGAAATGCAATGTTGTGTTTGAAGTAGATGAGTTGTCTTAACAGTCTTTGGTCACTGTGGTTTCTGAACTTGTGAAATCAGTTTTGAGTCCTCGATGCAAGTTAAGAAGTGTAAAGTTGGTTCTGGGATTTATTTATTAAATTTACTGTAGAACCTTCCATGTGTCACTGCTCTCTGTCATTTTCTGAAAATGATCATGATAAAAGTTTCAGAACGAACATTCCTAACAAAATACCTCCTCCTACCCTCTCATCTTTCTTCTGACATTACTACCTTTTTCCAGGCCATTTTATCCCGACCCACCCCAAACCTACTTTCCATGTAATGTTGCCTGTGACAGGTCACTATGGTGAGGTTTCTGAACATAAACAGGACTGAAAGTAAAATATTCAGAAGTCCTCAGACTGCCATTATATGTAAAGTGTAAAGTTTTACTTAGGACAGAAAAGATGTTACACTCCGCCTGTGTTGGAGTTCAGCCAGTCTGTGCCTCTCTGACCTCTTTACATCTTCTTCTCTCTCTGTCTCTCTCTGCCTCTCTGTGTCTCTATCCATGCACCCATTCATTCATTAATTCAGCCATCCATTCATCTCTCCATCCTTCTATTCAGACCTCCATTCATCTCCTCCGCCCTCTGACCTACTTCACTTACAAATGTCTGTGATGGTGAGAGTGTGTGCATGTGAGAAAAAGAGAAAGGTGGCAAAACACACATAATGATGAAAAAGTCTGAGAATGCATGATAAAGGAAGGTAGATCCATTCTGTCTTCCGGGTTATGAGTTAGCATGCCGATGAAGATGATTTTGCTCCTGTTTAAGGGAAGAAAGTTCAAGACTAAGAGTAGGTTCAATTTCCTATTTCAGGATGTTTTATCATCAGAATGCACTAATGCTGAAACAATCATAAAAATAATAACTGACAGAACTAAAGTACACAACAAAAATGCAGTCCACTACTGATGTTCCCCAGAGAATATATACAATGGTAGATTCAACTACAATCTGTTTAAAATATGTACAATATTCAACAACTTGAGTAAACACTGCTATCAGCTGCTAATCCAGACAAGAACATATTTAAACTGAAGCGATGGCAGGACCCAATTGGCAGCAGAGTGTCCTCCAACCACTCTTGGCCAATCCACCGTATCCACCTACACTGATGGGACAGAATGTAGGTGGTACACACAGAGCAGAGCACAGAGTGAGATGACAGTGGGTCAATATGATACACACATTCAGGTAAATCTAGTATTAGAATAATCATTAAAATTAGATCATGTGGGAGGTTCAAGGCTTGTATTTTTTTTGTGATCAAAGGAGCAGAAATATTTTGAAAAAAAATAATCCCATACTGGTACAGATGATCAATAGGCCATCAGGCCATATACGACACACTACAAATACAAGCCACACTTACTTACATTAAGCATATCATCCCAACATCACCATCACCAACACGTCTATTCTTTTCCATCATAATATAGACACAATAGCTCTATCAAAGGAAATTAAATTAAATTTTACTTATATAGCCAATTCATAACAAGTTATCTCAATGCTTTCAAACTCAACATATCTGTACCACATAATAAAAAAAACATTTACATCATACAATGGCATTTAACGTTCAGCTGTACTAAGCAGCTTCCAATCCATCCTTTATCATTTAGTGTCACAGCCTTCGTCTGTAGCTAATTTACAGTGGACATGTCTTCCTTTATGAATGTCCATGATTTAAACCAAGCAGGGAGCAAATGGTGCAAATGAAATCCAGAGTGTATAATATACAGTGTAGTGGTAATTATGTCTCTGAACCCTTCATTAATTGGCTTGTGAACAAGACAAGTATAACATAATGAGAATTAACTGATATTGCGTAATTGTGCAAAACAGTTACAGTTAAACATTTTTAAATATATATATATATATATATATATATAGCGCAGCTATTTAGATTGGCTTAACTGTACTCTGGATGCGGCCTGTTAGAGTTGTAATGGCGGATTTACTCCAGAAGGGGGAAGCATCTAATCACCATTCTAAGTAACAAGACATTAACTCTGCTATAACCACTGAAGACCTGCCACACCCAATGTCTCGATGTATTTTGTGTATTTTTTTAATACATTTACATCTGTTTTACACCAGCCATTAATGTTCACAGAGTCATGGAAAGGCTGAGAAAAATTGTCCTGAGGGGTCTGTGTGAAGGATACAGAAAGTGAGACTAAGTGCAATTTTTCCAAACCTATCCAAACCACAGCATATCGATTCCACATTTTGTACAAGAGGTACAGGTATAAGCCTCAGGTGTGAGGATTGTGTGAATGTGTGATAGAGCTATGTAAATGACTCTACAGGAATGCAGCTAGATTTACAATTGAGGTTGTGACTCTTATAATTACACACCCCCCTCAGATCAGATCACTATCTCAGGTAATGTTATTTTCACTGTGAGTGAGTGTGTGTGTTTCTGTGCATGCCACAGACGCTTTAAACATGTGCCGCAAGGTTAAGACTAATGGATCTCGGTGTGTTACAGTTATCAACCATGCAGTAACTGAGGGCAACAGCAGAGCAGCTTTGTCATTACGGTGCTGGTGATTTATGTCTGTCGTTCTCCATATCTTATTAAGTGTCACTCACAGTCACACCTCGCTGTGTCGTCTGCTGCACACTTGCTGCAATATTATCATCTGGTGTCAAAGACAGAAAATCCCGACAGCCTTTAATCTGGCCAATAGCTCATTCATAGCACTGGCAGATTCCAATACATTCAGCAGCACAGCGGGTATTAGACATGAGAAAATGCTTTAGGTGTGCAAATGCTATTGATACCTTCTGCTCCACCTAAATATAAAGCACAATCCACAAGGTGTGATTAATTACTGAAACTGATGAAGATTTGCACATTTGGCAAATGATATTTCCAGGTTATTGAACAGAATGATGTTCTGTAATTTTCGCATCCTTTGAACAGAATACTGTGAGCCCTACCGTATGTCTTTTTCTCGAACAAAAATATACCAATTGATGAAAGCAAAAGATTGGGCCACTGCCGAAGGTGCCCTTAAGCAAGGCCATGAACCCCTAACTGCTACCCAGGTGCTACACAATGGCTGCCCACTGCTCCTAATTAGGATGGGTTAAATGCAGAGAACAAACTCTGTGTGCAGTGTACTGTGTATAAATTGCATTTGGCCAATAAAAAAACACCTGACCATTCATTACATTGGTGCTGAATTTAAATCTACTCATTCATTTGAATTGAACTCAACAATACTGGAAGGCAGTCAAATTAAAATAAATAAAGCCACCACCTCTTAACCTGCAGCCTCAGTAAATCTGATGTCTGTTAAGCATTAAGTGAGAATGATATCTGTTCAGCTTTCAGCAGATGTTGCTGGCGTATTATAAGAATGTCTCCTCCTACAAACAACACATAGATGCATACAGCCAACTCTGGGTCTCTGTCCCCTTTTCAGCTTTTCACTGCTGTTGTTGTGCATATAGCCCTGCAGGCCATCGATGTTAGACAGCTAATGGGTGAGGAAACATGGCTCCTTTCTCTTCCTAGCCATTAATAACTGATCTTTCCATTACATCTTGCATAGTCATGGAAATTAGTTCATGTTGTCCCTTAGCATTTGCAGTGACCCTAATAACAATCGTTCAATACCAGTTGTCTTACGTGTGTTTTATCCTGGATCCAGTCATGTAAATGATATTTCTGTCATGATTGATTGTCAAATTCATCTTTATGCAGACGAGATACTATTACACTGTGTTGCTGATTCTGCTGCATCGAAATTTCAAAATTTCGACTCCTCTTTATTGCTAGATACTAATTACCCATAAAGGTACAAATTCAGAATTCATGCTGTACTTGATGTCAATATATATATAGTCATTTGCACAGCTCCGCTGTACTCAGTATTGAGAAGGTCACAGAATATAAATACCTTGGTATCTGTCACAATAAGAGATGTGTTTTTAAATACGACATAGAAAACCTTTGTAAGCTAGCTTAAAAAAGCTAGGCTTTTTTGAACAGGTTCCTTCTAAGTTGTAGGAAAAGTATGTAGGAGTTGTTTTCCTCTCAGTTCCTGATTTTGAGGATGTAATCAGATAGACATGTTCCTGCCCCCACCTTTAGGCCCTTAGACTCACTTTACCATTAAGTTCTTGGATTCATTACTGGAGATAATTACAATACTGACCACTGCATTTCTGAGGATTAGATCGGTTGGTGTTCCTTTAGGGAAAGACACAATAACCCCGGTGTGTATTCATCTACAAATGTCTTGTATGTGTCTTTGCTCTGGAAGGGATGACCACTGTATTGCGGGTGCACTGGTGCAATGCAAAGACACTTAAAAACCCAAACACTTTATTCCACTCTGTAACTCCAAAGCCATACACAATATCTGCCTGTGATGCTTTAATAACTATTTATATTAATTACTATATTTCTTAGTGTAATTGTAAACGGGGTGTTGTGGTAAAAGAAGAGCTATGCTCAGCCAACCTTGTCTAAATTAAGGTCAAATCAATTGTCTGTCATTCACGGCTTCATTGTTACTAATGAAGACACACATTTCTACCTTTAATAAAGAGGAAATTTAAAACATGAATATGCCAGAATATTTGTGAGATGTTGACATCCTCCCTCCTCACCCTTCTCCTTTTCTGTCCTTTTCCACTCCTCTTGTCTCTCATAGCCTTTTCTATGGCCTTGCATTTTATAAATCAGTTAGGGGGGTTTACTAAACCTTTCATCACATGTAGCCCAATATCCTGTTATTACATAAGATACTCAGTCATTCTGTTTTGCACGTGTTGATACATGTAGCATCATATCCTGTTTTTATCAACTAAACTGTCTCATCCCAGACTTGCAGCAACAGCAGATTTCAGTTCCAACAGAGATTAGATGGGATGTACCGTAGGTGTTTGCTGTTCACTGGTGCATTTTTTTAATCAATGTAAGTAATTTCCATGGTGACAGTTTTGAAATGTTCCTTTTGTTTGTAATAACTTCGAGGTAGAAAACCCCTCACGTACATACAATTAAATGGCAGCAATATATTGAATGTTTTTCATGATGTTTTAAAGTGTATACATCACATTCATCTAAAATGCATGTTTTATGCTTTTATATGTCATTAACAACAACACTTTAACTAACCTTAGGCTGGAGACCTAATTTACCTGTTGAACCACAGGTAGATTTGGTGTATCAAAGACGCTAGCAAAGCAACACAGTAGATAAAATAATCCCAGTAGAAACATCAGGTAGGTTGGACCACCGTGTTTAACTATGTATCTTTAAAGGTTACAGTTATAGCTGAAAAAGACAACAGAAATAAGATGTTAGCATAACATCAAATGATATTTCCAGGTTATTGAACAGAATGATGTTCTGTAATTTTCGCATCCTTTGAACAGAATACTGTGAGCCCTACCGTATGTCTTTTTGTCGAACAAAAATATACCAATTGATGAAAGCAAAAGATTGGGCCACTGCCGAAGGTGCCCTTAAGCAAGGCCATGAACCCCTAACTGCTACCCAGGTGCTACACAATGGCTGCCCACTGTTCCTAATTAGGATGGGTTAAATGCAGAGAACAAACTCTGTGTGCAGTGTACTGTGTATAAATTGCATTTGGCCAATAAAAAAACACTGACCATTCATTACATTGGTGCTGAATTTAAATCTACTCATTCATTTGAATTGAACTCAACAATACTGGAAGGCAGTCAAATTAGTTCAGTTCCGACAGAGATTAGATGGGATGTACCGTAGGAAAAAAACAGAAATAAGATGTTAGCATAACATCATGATCATCCGTTTTATACAAAAAAGATCATTGAGAAATTGTCTGTCTCATGAAGTCGGCTAACTTTAGACTTAAATCAGCCTTTCTGGATTTATCATTATGGCTCACTTTGATTTGTGCAGCGCGGATATCGTCCTCTGGAACATGTTAAGATCAAAGGATTTGAGAAAACATGTAAATGGACCACCCTCTAACAAATCAACTCACTGCTCCAGTTTACACACAGTGTTCGTTGCAGGACTAAGTACTCAGAAATTACAGATATCAGATTCCTTCACAGGTTGGTTCATTGTAGCCTATTGCAAGCCTGTCAAGCACATCAGAAGACGGGGCGTATAGAACATCTTTTGTGTAGTGTAATGTTTTCAGTAGTTGCTGTAGCTTCACCAAAGGCTCCAGAATGGCTGATACTCGCCTCCTCAAAAAAACTGTAGTCTCATATTTAGTGAACGTAAGTAAGTAGTAAGTAAACGTAGTAAGTTTACCTTATCACCATAGGTCATATCACAAAGTAACGAATGTAAACACAGCAATACCTGATCACAGACAGGACATCTCTCTAGTATTGAATGTCTGATGCTGAACTATAAATCAGGATTTATGCGCCAGAGTCCTATGGCAGAACATCTGTTAACCTCGTGTCAACCATAAATCCAACTTCAAACCAAAAAAATGTTAGTAGTATTTGCACACTGAAATGGTGCTCCCACTAATTTATGTACACGTTACAGTCACACAGACACTTATCAATTGCTTTTTCTGAAATCATTTACAATGCAGAGTTTCTTCAGTAATCCTCTTTGTATTTTTAGCAGAAACACTATAACTGTAATAATGAATCTCATCGTGAAACATAAGAGCAAAACGGGTAGTAATTATGTTTTCCCATACCTACTATAGGCTACTGAATATGTTGAGAGTGTCGGCAGTATAAGGTTTAATTTATTTTACATAGTTCCCTTTCTGTTCTATTTATTATCGTTAATGTGCTGTAGTCTATTCTCCCACTGCGTCATATTATTTTTGCCTCTCTAATGACCTAATTTTCCCATGAGGCTCTGTAGTCTCGTCATCTCTTAAATTAAACATGCAGCTCTTGATCTGTTGATGTTGTTTGCGATTGGCTCCATATTTAATGTTAACTTGCTCAAAACTAGCTCCAAGACAAAAAGACGTTGACTTAATTACTACAGGAAAAATATATGCATGAAAACATAATCTGCATGAGTATAAAACAAATCTTTGAGACTTTGTGCATCAAACAAAATTTTCTGGTGGAATCTAATTCCAGACCAGCAGGGTTAGCATGGCTCCAGTGGCTGGGGTCTTCACCACCACACCATCTCTTGGCATTAGTCAAGTCGTTTTTTTTAGATTTGGTTGACATCTACCATGTGTCTCCTCTCTGGTTCCCACAGTCCTTTTCCCTTGTTGCCATAGCCAGTGTGTGTTTGTGTTTTTGAGGGTGTGGACTCAGTGGTTACTGAGTTGGTTGCTGATTGTATTAGCTAAGAAAGCTGGTTTGGATCTTGGAGACTTGGAAAAATATGACTCATGAACTGTTGTTTCTTCTCTTTTGCTTTTCTCTCACTTCATCTTCATTTTGATCCACCCACTGCAACCCCCTACACAGACAAAATGATGTGATACTTGCTCATAGACCACTACAGAAACACCAATATGCAAAATGATCAAGGATCAATCTTAGTGATGACATTCATTTACCACATGCAGGCCACTCTACCCAATTTGTCATTTGTGGCCAAGTAACCTTTTATTGTGGCCAGCCTAAGGCACACCTGTGCAATACCCATGCTGTCTGATCAGCATCTTGATATGCCACACCTGTGAAGTGGATGGATTATCTCGGCAAAGGAGAAGTGCTCACTAACGCAGATTTTGACAGATTTGTGAACAATATTTGAGAGAAATAGGGCTTTTGTGTAGAGAAAGTCTTAGATCTTGGAGTTCAGCTCATGATGAATGGGGGCAAAAACAAAATTGTTGCGTTTATAATTTTGTACAAAATCACCAGCTGTACTGGCTGTACTGCCAGAAGATTAACTCATGTCACCGTACTTGCCTCAAGTGACTCCTCTGCTTGAATAAAAGTCTGTTTCTATGTTTTTTTGCCATGAGTAAACACATTTTACTGTGTGTGTGTGTGTGTGTGTGTGTGTGTGTCCCTGCACATGAAGTGAATCACTACACTCTGACTGAACACATTAGTATAGTGACTGTGCGAAAACTGGGGCAGGAGATCAGCACACACTCAGAACTGGAACAGAAAGTACTGTATGTCTCTCTCTTGTTATGTCTTTCTGTAGTTATGCAGGTCGTGTGGTGGGCAGCAGTTTAAAAGCCCAAAGGGAGAACCCAGAGATGACGGCCCGTAATACAGATCCTGTCCTGAAGGGGGCGAAACAGCGGCTGGAGCAGCTAACACAGGTACACGTGAAAATAAAAATAGTTGGCACACACCTTTCTCACTATTTTGTATTCTCAAACCATGTAATAATTTCGCTTGCTTTCATTGAGATATTGATGTCTTGATTGTATAAAATTGATTGATGATTGTGGTCCCCAGATGACGATTCTTGATTTTTTTGGTGACCTCATGGCCTATCATCTTGTGCCACCATTTGTTTTGAATTCCACCTTAACCAATACATTGGCCCATGACAAGGTGTTGATCCTTAATATCCCTATCTATGTATGTAATATCTTGCAAATGAATGGTTTCCTAAAAGATGATTCCTATTGTTTTTGGGGATCCCCTGACCTTTCTTCACATCTTGGTGTTTCTTCAAAGTGTGATGTATGTGTGATATGCAGTTGCTGAAGCTGGCTGCAGGGGCCTGTGTATGTGTGTGTGGGTGTGTGTTATGTGTCCTCATCTTCATCTGACTCTCAATCATCTGTTATCGCCTCATGTGTGAGACACTGCTTAATCCAATAAATTTAAATGTCAGCACTCTAATGGGAATGTAGATAATAACATGCAATAATGAATTAATTAATTCAACAATTAATCTGGATTCATGCAGCACTTTCAAAGCTGGACAGCATGGTAATATGGTCATATGATTTGCATGGATAATTCATAAAACCATATAAATAAGATCCCATAAAATCATACATCAAGGTTATTGTGTTTGAGACACTTAAGAGACAGTCGGACAGGAAGCCAGACAAGTAAACACATAATGGGGGAACAGTAACCTAACAAACAATCAAAGTAAAAAAAAATAGAGGAACAGCATGTCAGGCATTAAATATTGAAGCTGGCTTTTCATTGTTTTCAGTCATGTGATATGCATGGTAATCGTTATGTACAGCCCTAATAACGTTACAGCATCCGCTGCGGCATTTCTACCATTAAAAACCGGCAGGTCCCTGCCACAGCTCGACTGCGGTAATGTCTCACCTACCAACACATCCCAGGCTTGTCTCCTCCTCGATTGGTGCATCCGACAGCACAACAACCATCCAGCATTTTGGCAACGCAAAAGTAACAAACTCAAAGTAACAGTGTATCACTTGCTTCCTGGTTGGCAGGCAGCGGAAAATAACGCTTTTTGGGGTTTTTTTGTCCTCCAAGGGAGCGTTTTCCTTGGATTGTGACGTCACGTGAAAACTATGAATATTCTATATTTTTAAATGTCACCCAGTGCAAAAGTGTGGCTCATTGATGTTGTTTAAAAAAATTTGATCAATAATGGAGGTGTTGGGCAAAGATGAATAAAATATATCAGGCTTTGGCAAGATGGGGATCAATTCATTCTTGGGTCTGGTCTTTTCATGCAATTTGTTGATAATAGTAGAGGATCATCATTTACAGTAATATTCCTTTTAGCCATAACCATTAAACTGATGAAGACAGAGATTAGATTTCAGAGTGTATGCTTTTCAATTGGATTGATACTTCAGCATTAAGGGGTTGCATACACAGGCTCCACATGGTAAAGGCATCTACACTGCAGACCTTCTGCTCACCATGACTTCCAGCTCACTATCAAAGTGAAACAACGTAAATACGGTGACATTATGGAATAGTGTTTATGTAAAGTGTTGTTGGTGTTTATGGAATATTCATGGAAAATCATGGGATGGGACATGCTAAGGGTTATTTTTCTCTTTTTGCTGTTGAAGCTTTTTCTGTGCTCCATCTAATTTTGGTGGTGAGTCCATTAATCATTTTGCATTTACATGGGGAAAATGCAAGTCAGCATCTCCCTCGCCATATACAAAACACACACCACACATGCACCATGTAATCCTTTTATGTTTGAGATCCACTCTCTCAGGCCTGTGAATTCTGTCTAACCTGTACTTGTCCAGAACATTGAATCTTCTACCATGAACAAATGCACACCAACACACACTTTTAGATACATGTTTTTGGATTTGTAACACATGCTCCATGGATGGATGGTGGTTAAATGTGATCAGGCCACAACATGAACTAAAAAGAAAAGTATAATGTTACACCGCTCATCTGAATTTCAAACAGTTCTCACCTCCAGTATTTCAGTATTTCCATATTTTTGATAAATTGAGAGAAATTCAAGTCTGTGTACACAAACAAACCCTATGTGTGAGTACACACTGCGAACTGTTATTGTCCTTTGAACAAGTTTAAAGTCACCTTTGGGGTCCGGGCTTTGCGTCTTTCATGTTAGCTGCCCCAGTGCTTTCTCTATCTGAGGCACACACATATGAATAATTATTAGAGCCTGTCATGTGTGCCATTTACACACTCACATAGCTAGGATGAGAGGAGGAACAAAATATGAAGCGTGTCAAAGAAGCATCCTTGGAATTTTAATTATTTCATCATCCGTGTTTTGGAGGTCTGTCTTTCTTTCTTTCTGTCTTTCTTTCAGTCTCTTCTTATCTTTCTGTCCCAATTGTGTATTACCTGTTAATTAGACCTCTGCAGCAGTGGGCTGTGTTTCACACAGTCTTTGCCCTCTAATAGGATTCTATTTGTGTAACCGCTCGCTTATCCTTGCAATTAAAATGTGTATGTACATGCTCAGCCAGTGGTCCCACCCCTACTCATGCACTTTGTTTCTTAAGTGACAGCAGATGGCAACACAACAAAGGATGGCTTCATTAAGAGACTGCTCTTTCTGCTCTGCCTTGGTCTCACCCAGTATCCACAGGAATGACATTTATATTGGTGGATCATGTAGCAGTCTACATTCAATGACAACAGTCAGTGACGATATAGAAAGTAGGAGGTTTGGCATGTCTGAATTTCATTCAGGAGATCAGAGTTCCTGTTTCATCATTCATCATTTTTGTAAGAAAAAAAGATAAGACCAAAAGTCCTCACCAACACTATCTGTAATTTTAAATTCAGATTGGATAGGACAGATCACTCTTGAGCTGCCACCCTTGAATAATTTTACTTGTAGGCCTATTGGTTTCACTGGAGTTTTATTACCACATGACCTAAATTCTGTATATATTCCTTTCCACATGACTAAGAAAACACAGTCCTGGTGGAAACATTGCTGTAATGTATTTTTGTCCTCCCTCAGCCCTCATTTGCAGTCCGATGACATGATGGTGAATCACTACACAGAGTGGAGTCTGTCTGCACGTCCTTTCGGACATGCTGTCATATAATAACCTTGGTTCCCCTTGTTTCCACTGCTGCCCATTGCCTACTGTACAGTGGAGGCCAGATGTCCCTCTTTATGTATCCAACTCGCATCCATCTAGCAGGGAATCTCACCCCAAAACATAGGTAGAGAATATCACCAATTGCTGTTTTAAAACTCTCAAAAATACCAATAATATTCATAACTTCCACTTTTTGATTGCTTACTGCAAATATGAAGCAACAGTGTAGGTTTAAATAAAATGCACATTAATATTAATAAAAGCAAGTTACAGCCCCGTTTGTAAAGCACACATACGGTATGTTGAAGTCTTTTTACATGTTATCATTGTTGCAGTCAATCAATATACATGTATAGTGCAGTATAATAATGTGTAGGTCTACTACTGCACTTATTCAGGATCAAACTGTAAAGATAAAAATGTATAGAATTTGCTTACTCAGTCAGTATGTGCATATCACATGGTGCACCACAATATATAGTAACAGCTTATATCATATGCTCTTGTGTTAAATAGAATAGTGAATTGTTTTTATCTTATTTTACCAATAAGGTGGTGTCAATCAGAGCCTCTATTACCCCCACTGCCTCTTACTCAGAGGTTCCTCACCAGCAACAAGAGAGTTTTAACCAGTTTTATCTCATCGACTTGTCTGAGCTTTTAAAAACAGTATCACAAATGAGAGTGTCCTCCAGCCCACTTGATGTAATACCTACAAAATTTTTACTGAAAGTAATAGATTCTGTTGGGCCCCATTTGATCTCTGTTTTCAACAGCTCCCTATCTACTGGTTGTGTCCTTGATTATTTTAAAACGGCTTGTGTGAACCAGAAACCTGGTTTAGATCCCTCCCTCCCACATAATTTTAGACCAATTTCAAAACTGCCTTTTATTGCAAAGATTCTAGAAAGAATTGTGTCCAAACAGCTGCTCACTGTACTGGAAAATAACAAATTATTTGAAAAGTTACAGTCTGGTTTCAGGAAGTACCACAGCACTGAGACTGCCTTGCTTAAAGTCACCAATGACCTTTTAATGTCTGCTGATGAAGGTATGTGCTCAGTCCTTGTACTCCTGGACCTTAGCGCTGCTTTTGACACCATTGATCACAACATCATGTTAGACAGACTGAGGCACTGGGTGGGGATCTCTGGTACTGCCCTAGAATGGTTTTCATCCTACCTGTCAAATAGGAAGTTTTGCGTGTCTGTAAACAACTATGTCTCCTCATTCTGTCCAGTTAAATATGGTGTGCCTCAGGGGTCGGTCTTAGGACCCATTTTGTTTTCCTTGTATCTGCTTCCCCTTGGACATATTATCCATAAACATGGCATTTCTTTTCATATTTATGCTGATGACACACAAATATAATTGCCCGTCAGATCCACAGACCCTGGAATGCTGAGTTCACTTAACAACTGCCTTTGTGAAGTTAAAAAATGGATGTCAAATAATTTCCTCCAGCTGAATTCAGACAAAACAGAAATCCTGGTCATCGGGTCTCAGCAGATGGCAAATCAAATACTGCCATCTGCTGGTTCCCTAGTAACATTAAGCCTGTGGCAAAGAACCTTGGTGTTTGGTTTGATAGTAATTTAAATTTCGAGCAGCACACCACAAAGCTTGTTCAATCATGTTTTTATCAACTTAGAAATATAGCTAAAATTCGATCTATGTTAACTTTTAAGGACACCGAGACCATTTTACACGCCTTCATCTCATCACGCCTGGATTATTGCAACAGCCTTTTCACCTGTTTAACCCAAAAATCTATTGATCGACTCCAGACTGTCCAGAACTCAGCTGCCAGGCTTTTAACCAGAACAAAGAAATATGACCACATTACTCCTATTTTAGCTTCATTACACTGGCTCCCAGTATGTTTTAGAATTGACTTTAAAATTCTATTGATCACT
>NC_060154.1:6315737-6344079 GCF_021292245.1 Micropterus dolomieu
TTTTCACCTGTTTAACCCAAAAATCTATTGATCGACTCCAGACTGTCCAGAACTCAGTTGCCAGGCTTTTAACCAGAACAAAGAAATATGACCACATTGCTCCTATTTTAGCTTCATTACACTGGCTCCCAGTATGTTTTAGAATTGACTTTAAAATTCTATTGATCACTTTTAAAGCTCTTCATGGCCTCTTGCCTTGTTATATTTCTGACCTTTTAGTCCCATACGCACCAGCACGTACCTTGAGATCCTCAGGCAGAGGTCTCTTGTCTGTTCCAGAGTCTCGACTGAAAACTAAAGGGGACAGAGCGTTTGCTGTCAGGGCCCCGAGGCTCTGGAACAGCCTGCCCGAGGAAATCAGGTCGGCTGAGTCAGTGAACTCTTTTAAGTCCCTTCTTAAAACATACTTTTATAGGAGAGCCTTTCCCGATCTTATTTGACTTTATTTTATCCCTTTTATTTTATATTAATTTTTCATGCTCTTATCTTGTTTTTTTTTTGTATTATTCTTTACACTTGTTACAAAGTGCTTTAAGCACTTTGTAACTTGTTTTTGAAAAGTGCTCTACAAATAAGGATTATTATTATGATTATTATATTTGCAAGGCCAAATATAATAATATTTGCCATTATCATGTCATAGCATATCATTATCATATCATAAGCCATTTTTTAAAACTAGAAAGTAAAATGGATTTTGGCTGTCTAGCAATAAGCATCTTAGGCGGGGAAGCAATTTTAAAACTACTCTTACCCTGCATGACAATGACAATGATTATAAAATCCAAAACAGTTGGCTCTCAGTTTGGCCTTTATAGTATTTAATTTGCCAGAAATTTTACCAGTGTAACATAATATAAATCATTATGATAGATGTTGAAATCTAATATAGAAATGTTATCTTAAGGGGAAATAACATAAAATGTCAGCACAATATATCTTTTTGTTTTTTAAAACTAGTGGCTCTTTCTTATCTCTGTCCTCAGCTGGAATTCATATATTACCCACCATAACTCAATACACAATACACATTTATCATACTGTGAACTAATTATATGTTCCTGTCACTGTTAAATGTGAAATCTCCAATTTTGGTGTTACATAGTTTCTTTCTTGAACAAAAAGTTTGTGTTGTCCTTTATGAGTTAATTAAACTACAACCATTGATTGAAACAAGGCCAAAACCCAATATCTGACTTAAAAACTGGCTGGATGTTTTTCTTTCCATCATTAGTTGAGACATGAGGTTTTCACCCAGCATCACAATTATGCAACATGCCACAGCATCCACGCTGTGACTGACCAGTAGATAATATGGATTTACGCAGAGACAGAATGGCCTCAATTACCCTTTAGTCTGATCTGACGTGTGTGTGTGTGTGTGTGTGTGTGTGTGTGTGTGTGTTTGTGGTTTTTTTCTTGTTCTTTATTATTATTATTATTTTTTTTTTTTTACATTTTTCTGTGTTTGTGCAGGGACGTTTTTGTGGCCATTTGGTACCTTTAGGGGGCAAAATATAACAGAAAACATCATGTTTGCAATGTTTGTGATTTGTGAGTTGAAGTTTATTCTTCTTGGCATTCACTGTAAATCATTCTAAGGTCAGCTAAATGCCTAAAATGTAAACTCAGTCTAGGCTATAGCCTCGTTAGCAGCTCTGTGAGGCTATACATAGGCATAGTGGTGCTTTGAGCTGAATGCTAACACCAGCATGACAACATGCTTACAGTGACGTGCTGATGTTTCACTAGTAATATTTACCACGTTCACAATCTCAGTTAAGCCTTTTAGCGTGCTGAAATTACCTAATTAGCACTACACACAAAGTACAGCTGAGGCTGATAGGAATATTATTAGTTTTGCATTTATTTAGTAACTGACCAAAGTATTAGACAAATTGCAATTTTGACCTGATAAATGTGCTAGATGAGAAGTCAGTGGCTCACCAAAGTGATAACAGTTTATCCTGAGGCGGACTTCAATGTCTGTTAACGGCAATCCATCTAATAGTCATTTTAGTCAAAACCACATGCCAACCTCATGGCAGCACTAAAGGAAAAATCAGGGGATCACTAAAGACTTTAAGATTCATCCTTTGGTGACCATAAATGTCTGTCCAAACATTAATGGCAATCCATCTAATAGCTCTTGAGATATTTCAGTTTGGACCTAAAAGGTGGAGAAACTCACCCACATTGCTATACAGAGCCAGGCCACTACTATGTAAATATGAGTCTTTGTGTGTGTATTGAATTGTAATTTGTATGGACATTTGTATGTGTGTGTGTTTTATGTAGGAGCTGTTAGTGGAGCTCGGCTGGGCAAGTAAAACCAGAGGAAAGTTGGAGGAAGAGGAGGGAGGGAGCGCGCAGACAGAGAGAGGCAGCGGAGATGACTGTGATGATGAAGATGGCTGTGAAGCATCTGGTGAGGAGAACGGTGAGTCATGCACACACGCACACACACACATGCAGACAAGCTTACACACAAAAATAGAGAAACAAACATTAGCAAACATACACCCACTCATATATACACACAAATTGATGCACACTTGCAAGCTCATCTTGTGCTTGTGCAAATATAGGGTGTTCATACATAACACATCAGTGTGTGTGTGTGTGTGTGTGTGTGTGTGTGTGTGTGTGTATATATATATATATATATATATATATACACACACACACACATCATAAATAAAAGACAACACACGCACACACACACAGTTCATCAGCATGGTGGAGGTTTTAAAATGCTGTAGTCTCCACATATCTTGTGCCAGCAGGGAAATGCCCAGAGGGAGGGATAGCACTGAGAGATGGATTCAACTATGTTCCTCTCTCTCTCTCTCCCCCCTTCTTTTTCCATCTCTCTTTCTGATGGTCTCAGCAGTTTGTTTCCTCCTCGGCTGGGATAAAGGATGCACTAACAACCAGGTCACCCCAAAAGCAGAGATGCAAAAATAAACTGTAATTATTCATTTATTTCTTGACTTATGCATCATGCTTATTCGTATACATGTGTGTCACAGGGAGATCTGTGGACACCTATTAGCTTTGAGGCAATCGCACAGAGCAAATTTAGATAACATTTCCTATAATTTTAATTGTTAATGGGAAAATTTTGTTCTACATTGAGGTTATTAACCAAATGTAAGGTGTTGTGTCCTTGACATTAACATTTTAGTGTCCAGTGTTTCCTCTGCAGATCCACCTGCAATATGGGGATGATGTATCCAAAAAATAAGTGGGTTCTTTAATTGTACTACCCTTATCAATGTGAGAAGTCTATTTTAGAGCACTGTAAAGTCTTGGGTTGTTAAAATGTAAAATCCTCTGATGCTGGGGAAGAGGGAAAGGGCCTGTGATGTTGCTAAGTGAAATGGCTTCAACAAGTCAGTCAGCTGTTGACATTTGAATGGGGTAAATAAATGCAAAACATCTTTTTGAGTGGGCAGTTTTTAGGTGGAGTTTCCAAAAACTCCTCTGCTTTGTAGAGGTTTGTAAAATATGAGAGGAATTTGAATTTTAACCAATAAGCACTGAAGCACTTGGTTTCAAATATGAAGTATTTCAAAGTGAAAAGAGCACTTCAGCATTTTGTCAGAAATCATCTCCAACCAAAGGCCTGACGGACATACAGTCCTCAAAGGCAGCTCACATATCGCAGCTCTTACAGAAAGCTTTACTGTATGTGTCTATCTTTAGCTGAAAAAAAAGTTGATAAACCAGTCAACATACAGTACGAGAAAACCTGGTCACCTGTGGTGATGGACACCCAAGTGGTTTGTGACAGGAGTCTCTATGGTTGTATTGGTGATGGACAAGGTCAGTTATTCTATGGTCGTATAGGTGATGGACCAGGTCAGTTATTTTCAGGTCAAACCAATAACGTCATAATATTGTTTGTTGATGGTGTTTTATGTAGTTTTTACTGTATAGAATGGAACTTGTACTGGGATATAATAGAATAGGTTTTATTGTTGGAGGCGTTTTTGCTTCACAGGATTGATTGTCATAATTTACAAGACCAAGGCTCATTCTTCTGCATCATCTCCTTCTCAGAGGTCAGGTCACCCTTATGATCACAACATCCCAGTGATGTCATCGGGTGATGGGATCCCTGAGGGCAGGATGTAATAGGGTCAAAGGTCATCGTCACATTAATTATCTCTGCACTACCCTCATCATTACTGGAGTCATAAGTGCATATCCCAACAGTGACACAAAGCACGAGTGTAGCTTGTTCGTCCTTTATGACACTAAACTGTATGTCAGTGGTTCCCAACCCCTGGGCCATGGACTGGTACCCAGGGTTGGGGAGTAACAGATTACATGTAACAGCGTTACGTAATCAGGACACAAAAATAAAGTAACTGTATTCCGTATAAATAAAGACTTATTCAGATTATAGGTACATTTTGTAATAATGGGGATTACACATAGGGATTACTTTAAGCACAAAGTTTCCATTAAACGGAAAGCAGATTGCTATTTGCTAATTACGTGTTTCCTGTAAAAACACACAGCTAGTGAGGGGTTTGTCGCCGATATTGATTGCCAGTATAGCCAGTATAGCCAGTTGAATGTGGTTACGCCCCCTCCCATTCATGCAGACCCTGTGTGGGTCAGGAAATATTTTCTATCAAACATGATCCAGTTTGCGTAAAATCAGTGAATAGAGGTCGATTTAGATTTCATGGGAATGGGACATTTTATAATTGTATGTTTCTCTAATTGTATGTTTCTCTAAGTGTGTGAGTGACAACGCATCTTGTCTTTATTTGCATATTTGGTATTGAAATAACTAAAAGTAATCAGGTTACATTACTTTTATTTTCTGGTAGTTGCAGTAATCAGTAATTACATTACTGATTACAATTTTTAATAAGTAATTAGTAATTGGACCGGATTTCCGGAACGCCACCCTCTGGAGCGGAGCTTCAGGAATAAGGTGTTCTACTCCCGCTACTTCCTGGTCAGGAAGAAGACGGGCGGTGCGAGGCCCATCCTGGACCTGTCACTGTTCAACACGGCGATTATGGTGAGACCTTTTCGCATGTTAACAGTAAAACAGTTGATGGAGTGTGTGCGCCAGGGAGACTGGCTCTCTTCCATCGACCTGAATGACGTGTACTTTCATGTGTGTCATTCCCGGACACAGGAAGTTCTGCGGTTTTCATTCCAGGGCGCCCAGTACCAATAACCGCCCGACCTTCGGTTACTCCCTGGCCCCGCGCACTTTTTCCAAGTGTGTCGAGACGGCCTGGAGCCGCTGCGGCGGTCTGGCATCAGGGTCCTATTTTACCTGGACGACCTGCTGCTGCTGGCGCCGTCCCGGGACAAAGCGGTGGTGCAGACGGCCCAGCCTAGTCGCACACCTGTCTTACCTGGGCTTCATGGTGAACTGGAAGAAGAATGCTCCTCTCCCCTCCCAGAGACTCACCTACCTTGGCGTGGAACTGGACTCCTCTCTCCGGAGAGCGCGGATGCTCTGATGGAGCTGCTCCACCATATTGTCCCACAAGCGGCGGTGGCACCTCTGTCGGTCCTGAGGCTCCTGGGCCTGATGTCGGCGGCTCATGTGGTGGTTCCCCTGGGCCTTGTCCACATGAGGAGGCTGCAGCGGTGGTTCATCCACCTGCGTGTCGACCCGGTGAGACAGACGGCGCCGCATCTCCGTTCCCCTGTCTGTGGCCCTGGATCTGGCCAACTGGCGGGACCCCCTCTCTTTCTCTCAGTCGGGGTCCCCCTGGGCAGGGTCACGTCCCACATCTCGGTCTTCACAGACGCCTCCCTGAAGGGCTGGGGCGGGACCTGCCTCTCTCAGGTGGTGGGCAGTCTGTGGCAGGGCCGCAGGCCTCTCCATCTAAACGCACCAACAACAGGGCTGCAGCTGCCTACATGAACCGCCAGGGCCTGTTTGCCAACAAGGAGAACGCTCAGTGCGCCCTTTGGTTTTCACAGAGCCCGTAGGACACCCCCCCGCTGGGGGTGGACGCCTTCGCTCACCCACTTTGGCCTCCCCGGCTGCTGTATGCCTTCCCACCGGTGCGGCTGATCCCGCGCCTCCTGGATCGCCTGCAGTTTTCATCTTTGCCGGTGATTCTTGTGGCCCCGGAGCGCACCTCTCAGGCAGGGTGTACGATCAGGAGTTACCCGCTGCTCGACCAGCCTCTCTGGGTCTGGCCGCTGACAGGTGACGCCTGGAGGGATTAGATCTCTCCCGTGAGGTGGTTCGCACCATCCAAGAGTCGAGAGCCGCCTCCACTCAGTCCTCTTACTTCTCTAAGTGGTTGGCTTTCCAGCGCTGGGTCTGGACCAGGGGACGGATCCGGTCGCCTGTCCGCTGCCGGCGGTGCTTTCGTTCCTCCAGCTGCTCATGGACAGGGGCTGGCGTTCAGTACTGTTAAACCTACACTGCCACCTACACTGCCACCATTACCATTTCGTCCTGTCACGAGTGCTTCGGTTACAGGACTGTGCTCTCCCACCCCCTGGTGAAGCGCTTCCTTAGAGGGGTGCGAAGGCGCAGGCCAGTGACGCGACCTGTTGCCCCACAGTGGGATTTGGCGCTGGTTGTACGTGCGTTAACCCAAGCCCCGTATGAGCCTTTGGAGACGGCGGACCCGAGATTCCTTTCAGCTAAGATCGCCTTGCTCCTGGCTCTTACATCGGCCAAGAGGGTCAGCGGTCTGGCTGCCCTCTCAAAGAGGCTCCGTCGTGGCTCAGGATTCAGCGCGACTCAGTGTGACAGCAGCTTGGCTATCCTGCGCCCTAACCCGACGTTCATGCCTAAAAGCTTTACAAGCTCCTTTCGGTCGCGGGTCATCACCCTCTCTGGCTTTTTTCCTTCCCCCCATGGGTCGGCAGAGGACGCCACGTCCCACCTCCTCTGCCCGGTGCGAGCACTGTCCTGCTATGTGGCCTGGCGCCGTTCGCAGTGTCTGTTTGTGCACTACAGGGAGCAGTCCGAGGGACCTCCCGTTGGTGCAGCACCTGTCTCACTGGCTGTGCGATGCCATTTCCCAGGCTTACGTGTCTGCCGGGGAGTCTCCCCCGAATGGCATCAGAGCGCACTCCATGAGGGGCGTCTCCTCCTCAGTGGCATTGCACGGTGGGATGACAGTGGACGATATCTGCACAGCGGCCTGCTGGTCGTCCCCATGCTCTTTCGTCTGTTTCTACCTGTGGGATGTCTCCCGTCTCTCTCTGGCTCACTCAGTCAGTGAGTGTTTTGGCTGAGTGATCCTCCTTGTGAGTGTGCGGTGCGCCCTCTTCCACGGGACTGTGTGGGGGGGCGGCCGCTGCTTATGTGGCCCTGCCTTGTGCGCAGCTGATGTGGTTGCTGTCGTGACCCCACCTGCGTCTGTACAGCTGCGGGGTCCCCGACCCAGTTTCCCGACTTACGAATGGGTCGGCCCTTGACCTCCCATGCCGCGCCATCGGTCACCCGCCGACACCAATGCAGCGGTCAGCGGGTGACTGGGTGGCTCATTATGGCTCTGGGCAGGTGAGTTGTGCTTGGTGGTACCGTATGGGACAGTGAGGCGTTGACTCATCCTGGTTCGCCTCTAACCCAATAGCGATAGCCTTAGAGGGCGAAGCCTATACGAAATAGAACTGGGGTTACGTACTGTAACCGGGATTCTATGAGTATAAGCGCAGCCGTTTAAGTTGTAGGCCTCACTGGACCTTGGTTCTCAGTGCTGAAGAAAAGGCATTTGGGAGTGGGTGGGCGTAGACTAAAATTCTCAGTGCCGCGCAGGTGCGCAGAAGGGGTAAACCCACTAGCGATAGCCTTAGAGGGCTGCACCTATACTCATAGAATTCGGGTTACAGTACGTAACCCCCGTTCTCCTTGTTGAGCCTACACGATGATACTGTTTTAAAACTGAAGTAGATCATCAGTATGCAGGGTAACCAGTCCTCCATTAGTAACTCAGTCTGCATGTGGTGTGTGGAGTTCTGCTACAAGACCTTACCCGATGGGTCCTGACAAAGATTTGGGTTCCAAGCTCTTTGTTTCTTAAGGCTTTGCGCTCGGGTAAGTTTCAGGTTTACTTATTTTCAAATGTAATTTTAACAAGTAATATTAATAAATGTATCTCCTTCTCTTTTATTTCTCTCTACTGCAAAAATACAGCTTTTGGTTTGGGTTTTAAGTTGGTTCTGTTGGGTTGGTTGCAGGTTGTGTTTGATTTTTAATTTTAGGCCTGTGCAGAACCCTAATGGGGTTTGCCAACTGTTCCAACTACCAAACAACAAAAAAGCCTTGAGACAGTATGAGAGTTTCTTCAGAGCAGGTAGGAGAGATAAAAGCCCCAACGCATGTATCCTAAATTGTCTTAAATGTGCTCTGATGTAGTTATGTAAAGACTGCTATTGAAGTTCAGGGATTTGATGTAGCCGTGGGCTAGTGTCATCTTTGTATCAAAGTTATGACATTTACTAAAGTATCCAAAATAAGACCATTGAGTTAAATCAAAGAAGAACAAAGCTGTATTTAAGACTTATTCTTACGCTATAAACTTTTGGTGATAGTTCAACTTTTCTTCATTGAGAGAATTAAAAACCACAGTATTTCACTGCAAATGGTAAGCAATAATAATTTAAAATTTGATTTATTCACATAATTCAGTCAAGATTTAAAAAACAAAAACCTTTGTGCACATCAGGATTATTTTTAAAACATCACAACACATTCACCGTTAAAAGACCTCTAGTATGAATTGAAGACTCTGTTCATGACAAAATATAACACTTATGCCACCCAAATGTTTGTCTTCATATACTGCATCACCCCCTTATTTAACAGCTCTAAAAGTATGGCATTTGTTGGTACATTTGTTGTACCCTTTAGACTAACCTTGATGTGTCACATCTGTGGAAACTCCAGCTTCCCGCTGGGCCTGAAACTGGCACATGGGCTATTTACAGAGAAAATTGCTGGTTATGATTTACAGAGCTGGTGGCAGCATGTGGGGATTGTGTCTCTCAAGCCACAATGAATTCCTGGATAAAGAATCACAATAAGTGACAAAAGGGGATTTTCTGCAAGTCTCCTCACTTGATGGCATCTCTATGCATATAAACAAGCCTCACACGCACTGAAGCTGAAAGAGTGATGCAGTATCAACCAGACCACAGATGGTCATTTGTTTTTTAAAGTTATTTGTACTTTTTATGGCTGCACTGTACATTTTTTGTTGATAGATCTGCCACTAAATCAGCCTGTCCACGTTCCCTGACTCGCTCTCTCTTTTTAAATTCAGCCTACAAATCACTCCTCTAAATCTGAATCGCTGAAATGTGGAGCTTATTATTTCACAGGAAAGGAAGAGCATAAAAATAAACCTGTGCTTTCGTGAGAGTGAAAATGTTTGCGAATGTGTGGATGTGTATGCACACATTCATGCGTATGGCCTCTTGTTTGTGCCCAGTATATGCTTTAAATGTCAGATTTAAGTGTGTTTGTGTGTATGCAGGCGGTGCATCTGTTGCTGCAATGTCTTTGTGTGTAATCCAGTATGTTTTATGGATGGGCCTGTCTGACTGGCTGAAACGAATCAAGTAGCGTGCTGCTTCTTGACATATAATGTCTTTCTCAATATCAACCCGTTGTTATCTTTAATACACGATTGAGCTGAAGTTCTCTCTCGCTTTATCTCTGGGCTGCAGGGATGAAGAAAATATTTTACTATCCTGTAATTAATTCTTATGACATTTGGGCTTTGTTCAATACTGAAAAGGGTCAAGAGAGGTGGAGGTGGGTGTCAGGCGATATCAGCCAGGAGCTGAAATCAAACCTCAAAACGTCAACATCTCAATGCCAAGCCTTTGTTTTATTTATGTGGGCCATTTAACAGTGAGATGTTATTTTAGTCATGCTGGGACAGTTTACAGCCTTTTATTGTTTGATTTAAGTCCATTTTAAGTTGATCTCAGCCAGGGAGGGAGACTCACTTGGCAAACATTATTCACAGATCAAAAGCCAGGAAAAAATGCAGGCGCCTCGACATATGAGCAGTTAAAAGCAGAGAGCTTAAGTTAGCATTATTTGTGCCATGTAATAAGGAAGAGACGGTGAAGTCGAGCCTGAAAAGCAGATACTGTCGTTTTCTTCTCTTACATTGTAGTCATTTGTTGTTTTGAAAATTGTTGTTATACTTACGGTTAGGTATAAAAGGTATATTTTATTCAAAATGCTCGGAGGTCTGAATTGCTGTCAGCATTCAAATACACCTTTCATACTTTACCAGCTGTTAATTATTATTATCTATTTTAACATGATGACATAATAATCACACAAATGCATCTCACAGATGCCATTAAATGTACAATGTCTATAAGACTTTGCCAGAATTTTTGTTTAAAACAATAGAAAAATTAACTTACATTATCAACAGAATATTAGTACAACTAACAGTTTTGACATCATGTCAAAGATTCAACTAATACGGCCTCTAAGTTAGCTGCACAGCTAACTGACCAACAACGGATTTAGCCGAAGTTATGACCTGATATGCTAAATGTTTTCTGTTGCTATTCTTTCTTCCTTCAGTCACTTATCTTCCTCGTCTCTTGAATTCACCGAGATTAAACAGATTGATTTTTTCTTCAGATTTGCCTAATCCCTTCTTCAACTGCTCCTTCTCCGATCTCTCTGTCTCCCTAGACAGATACAGGTCCTATAATGTCAATAATGTAAATGTAATCACAGCATAAATTTTTTTCTCTTCTCTTCCATGTAACAAAGGAAATGCTGTGTCAACATAATTGCTTTGCTTTAAACTGTGATGTGGTGGTGGATGCAGAGGTGGGGATACTATGTCCTCCAGGTATCCATGAGTCACATTACAACCACTATGTCAAAATAGTCTGGAATGCACCTATTCTTTTCCATTAAGAAAGCTTAACTTAAAGGGGCATTATGTAGTTTTCAGCGGCCACTAGCGGTACGGTTCTGAGATTGCAACCAGGTGTGTGCTCATACACGTGCTCGCTTGAACTCATGAGCGAGCATAATCCGAAACACAACCAGTTTCATACTGAAATACCACAATAAACGCAGGAACACCAGCATGCAGGCTGTGACTTTTCACTCAGACATGTTCAGACTCTGTTACTTCAACGTTCCTGTCTCAGAGGCAGATCAACACCAGCGCCATACCTTTCATTCAGTGCAACGAGCCGCATATCTGCTCAATACTCCCGAAAAAGGCAGAGTGACAGCGGCTATCTGACAGTTGTTGCATGGTTTTATGTTATGTGGGTCACGTTAGTTACAGCGACTGAGGTGGAGAGGTAGACTGTATATAAAAACCACAATAAACATAAACTGAATCTTACGAAGCAAACAGCAGCAGGTCCGAGCTACTGTAGCGTTAGCTGGCTGCTCCTGGCTGCATCACTAACGTTATAGACTAACGTTAGTAAACAAATCACTCCACATTTGCTTTTTACCGTTACATCCTTTCTTGCAGGCTAAATCAACAGTGGTACACAGGATAGTAACACAGGTGGCGTTAGTTGGTGTAATGTGGAAAGCTAACGTTATATATCTTTGCACCAGATAACATTAGCAACTGCTCGGCATTACCCTGCGACCTAACGTGACTTTCTCTGTGTTTCTCCAGCTTTACTAATGCTCACTTGGTTCTTACTCAACATCATCTGAACCTGTTGTTTTGTATCCTTACGTGGAGCCTGTGTTTTGCTGTGAGCTGGTTGTTTAAGGGTGTTAGTGGACTGCATGTCGTTAGCTGCTGTGTTGTTGCTGTAGTCTGAGAAAGGCTCAGGAGCGCGCACAGGGCTGAATCTGTGAGTCTGCTGAGTCCTCACATTCAAAGCAGAATAGTAGCTGATGCAAGCAACGGAGAAAACAGGTGTGTGCTTCATTTCTAAGTGAGTTTTGAGCCCATTGACAATAAGGCAATGAAAATGTTATTAATTTCATTAAAAAACTTACATATAGTCCCTTTAACTGTAACACATCAGTTTGAAGCTTTTTAAAATGTTCCCACCATGACTAAATGTCTTACAGATTCATGTCCTAAAAAAACGATAAACCCCGTTCAGCAAATAAAAACATGTATAAACAAATTTTAAGCGGGTTTGTCTTTCACTTCATACTTAAAGGTTCAGTGTGTATTATTTCTGAGGATTCATTGACAGAAATGCAATATAAGATCCATAACTATGTTTTCAGTTTCAGTAAGGAGACCTTACATAATGAACCGTTATGTTTTTATTACTTTAGAATGAGCCATTTCTATCTACATAACCGCGGGTCCTTTTACATGGAGATCGCCATTTTTCTACATTAGCCAAAAATGGACACACGGCTGTACAGAGAAAAATTTGCCGCTTACGTTTGTGAGACAATGAGCTGATCAGTATTACTGCCAATAAAACAGTAGCCTACAGCATGGAAGCTCAGATCACCCAGCTAAACTTTTACTGCCCTGGTAGAAAAAATATGTAGTTGGATTGTAATTTCATGTAGTTATTCTCCAGCGCTGTTTTGGCTTTGCTACGTGGACAGAAATGTGTTGGTCTTTGTAAACTTAATTTATTGTGTGGTTTATAATGGATTGTGGTGCAGAAGCAGTGAGACTTACATTTATCTGTCAGTGGTCAAACTTGCATTAGATGCAATAGTTTTTGAGATGTTCTTCATTTACTTTGGTATGTTTGTCCAGATTGTCCACTGTTCTTTTACTGAGAGAAGGACAAAACATTTGATTATCACGTCTGGTTATTGGTCCCTGATTCCATGGTGCTGCCCCTTAACAACTTTATTAACATTTCTAAAATATCTTCAATATTTTGCTAAGAACCAAAACTGTTCCAGCAGATCATAACACTTATATATTCAGGAAGTCTTTGCATCTTTGTTATATTTGTCTGTGTGTGTGTGTGTGTGTGTGTGTGTGTGTGTGTGTATGTATGTATGTATGTGTGTGTATGTATGTATGTATGTATGTATGTATGTATGTATGTATGTAGGAGAATGTGTGAATGTGTAGTCGTGAGAGACACTCAATCCCTGTAACCATGGTTACCAGGTGGTCTGTCCTCTCATGGGTCCTTATTTGATGACAATGAACAAAGGAAGAAGGGAAGAGAGGGAGGGACAAAGAAAGACAGGTTTAGAAATAGAAACAAGTTGAGGTATGGATTTTTGTCCCATCTCTCTTGGCCAAGTAACATAATGTATTTTTTCATTGTGCTTTCTGTAATCTCATCACCTCCTTTGTGTTACAATACCTTAGAATCTGGTTAAGCATAGTTTAATTTTCAATTAATACTTTGTCAGTATCTGGTTCTTATCATAATCCTCCCCTAAATAATGGACATACAACAGGATATTGTATACTGCTGAACCATGTTCTATTTATATTCTATTTTATCCTGCTTCCCTCCATCATCTCTGCCTTGCTCCTCTGCCCTGTCCCCCTCTTCCCTGGGGCCATATTCACAAAGCGTTTAGAAGCTATTTCATCTTAAAGGGAAATGCCAGTGTTTTCCAGCACTTGAACATGTTACCCATCTGCCTGAGGATAGTTGGATCTGCATTTGTAAGCATCTGTCTAAAGGGAGCCAGAAAGAACAATAAAAAGTCTGGCAAGGCTCGTAATCTGCACCCAAGACTATAAAAGTTCCCAGAGCAAACCTTTGCATCGGATTGATCAGTGCTATAAAATGAAACTGCTTTATTTGCACACGCATGCCCTGGAGAACATTAGGGTGTAAAACACGAATGCAGTCAGTATCACTGATACAGCAGCTTTACTCTGGAAATAAAGAGTGAAGCATTTTCTTCCTATCATGCTTTATTTCTAACAACAGAAGAATTAGAACCTTTTTTTCAATTGATTGCAATGATTTTTTCCAGTCACTGAGAGTTGAAAAATATTCAAATTTAGGAACAACGCTGCCTTCTTCACTGTCACTTCTTACCCAGCTGTCCAACCACAGTGCAGGAGGGGCGGGACAAACACCACACCGAGCCATCTCAGCTCTTGAACAAAACGCTGAGGTATCCTTGTCTGCAAAATCTCCTGAATCCACGAATGGCGAGTCCATACCCTCGCTCTACATGTTTCTGCCTTCTCTTCATGCAGAGCGAGGGCCAGAGCAAGTAGGCCTACGTACTTTGTGGTGACAGTTTTACATTCAGTAAAATTAAGTAGCCTACTTGCAGCACATCACCACCACGGAAATCGGCATCTCGAAAAAACCCTGCTGCGCCTCCAGAGCACACCCTAGCGCTCCCAGCTAGGCGTTTTCAGAACAGTAGCTGCCGTTTTCAGCAGGTAAAAAACGCTTTGGTGGACACAGGCCCTAAGAATTGTTCTTATGTACAGTTAATAAGCGATATGCATTCGTAAATACAGAAATCTAGTTTTTGTTTTTTAATGAGAAAATGTTTACTGCATATAGAACAGATTTGTCAGCTGTTAACAACATAAATTGTCCTTACTTATTGTCCCAGCAACATGTTCACCATCAACACATTGTATTTGTTTTCCTACAATATCTGCAACAACAACTTGGTACGCAGGAAGCAAAGTCTCCAACCGGCTCACGCTGACTTTTATCTGGTACGGATGTCATGTTTTTCAGTTGAAGTTGGTCTAGGCAGCAATTATGTTTCCTCTAAAATGCACTTGGAAAACTAAATTAATAGCATATGATTTACATTTGTATGATCATTGAGATTTGTGTGTGATTGACAATGTGGCTGGTTTATCTCTTTTCATTGCTCCTTTTTGTCTGTTCTTGGTTCTTTGGTTTTATTTTGTTTATATTGCCTAAGTCTCACAGCTTGGGGCATATTGTCTAGAACTGGTACACACACACACACACACACACACACATACACACACACACAGAAATCAAGCTGGGAGAAGAAGGAGATAGAGAGGAGCAAATACAGGAGAGGGCGATAGGGGGTAACAGTGGGTGCAGAGAGAAAGGGAAATCATAAATGATAGGGCTCACATGCTGTGTGTGTGAGTGTGAATGTGTGTTCAGCATGTGGCAATGGTAAAAAAGCAGTAGACTTAAAATGATAGATCTTCAGGATAGGAGATACGGCTCAATAAAAAAATTACACATTCACTTTGCTCTCACTGACACTCTCATTCAAATTGACTCTGTTTTGTTGAACACACCCTGAGAGAGATAAAGGAAATTGAACTTTACATAAAATGCTGCACATTCTGGTGAATAAACTACATGCATTGTTGACTCCTTGCACTCAAGCTATCAACATACCCATATCTTCTATCAAGCATCTCCTTGCTGTCATGTCCTGTTCTCTCCCTCCTGACTGTCTGTCAGCCTGTCTGTTTGCCTATTTCTGCTTGCCTGTCTTTCTACCTGACTTTCTGCTTATCTCTACACCTGTTTGTTCATGTAAATCTGATTAGACATTATCTGTTTATTAATCCTCCTCTCTGCAGTGATGCTGTTATTCCTATTTGAGCTTCTGAAAGAAGCCTGTTACCCTTGCTTTGTTTACCTTTCTCCAGCTGCACCTCCAGGTTCATTCCTCATATATTCAAATTCACATACTACACAACACCCCCATTGGCCTTTGTTGATGTACAACCTTCAACTACTTGAAGATCACATCACTGTGCTGGTTTTAGTCTTTCATCCATCTCCAATCACAGTCAGCCCCTAGCTGCATTCACGTTGCAGTCTTCAGCTTTGTCTGTGCGTTTCCTCCAAAGGTTTTATGATTCCACTGGAGGCTGTGCTAAACCACAGTGAGTGTGACCTTTGGAAGATGCTTCACTGCAAGTCAAACCATAAACTGTTAATATAGCCATTTGAAAACAAGCACTAACCACACAGTCTCAATTCGGGACCAGAGGAGCAGATGATGCAAGCTAGGTCTTCTGACCTAGCTGTTGGTTTATTAAATACACAAATAATTATAAATAAATACAAGTTTTTACTTGATTAGCCAGTTGATAATCAGTGTTGGGCAACAAGTTACTGTGATATTTTTACTTTTCCAGTAACTAGTAGCGTAAGGGATTACTATTTCCAAAACAGTAATATTATTACTGTCTACTGTTACTTATCCAAGTAACGCTTTACTAGAACACCGTTTTTTTGTCCTTCTACATGAGAACGTGACTGTGCGGCAAGTCAGAGGCAGCTCAGGTCAGCAGCACCAGACCTTATGTTGTTCAAGTCAGCTGTTAGCATAAAAGCTAAAGGAGGAATGGAGAACAAGGGAGTGAGGTGTTCTTTCCACAAATGTTAAGTATTGCCATTATGTTTCACAGTCTAAGATGCATTGTAATCCGTTGTAAACTTTATGCGACCAGCAAAAAGCTTTCTGCTAAATCAGCACAGTATAGAAAAAAACTCCAGCCTTGAAAGTAATATACTAATGTAACGTGTAACATAACTATTTACTTTTAATACCCAGTAATAAGTATTGTAATTTTTTAAGAAGTAATATGTAACTAACTTATTTCAATTTCTCAGTAACTTGCCTGACACTGTTTATAATATAAACACTTCAACATAATTTAGCTCTTCATTACAGCACTAACAGTATTTCACTATTTCAGGTGAGCAACCATGTATTGATTGACCTTTCATCGTAAATAGTGTCACCACCTGCCTGCTTTTCTGCCAACCCGACATGAAGAGATTCTTGAAGAAACAGATTTATATAACATGTTTTTTTTTCTAGCGGCATGGTTAGGGATGGCAAGGTTGGTCAGTGCACCGCTTTCATCCAGACTGAAATATCTCAACAACTGATGGATTGCCATGAAATTTATTTTATTTTATCCTCATTTATGGAGGATGAATCCCAGTGACATTAGTTATCACTAACCTCAGCTGTACTTTGTGTTTTATTGAAAATTAGCAAATGTTAGCATGCTAATGAGCTAAACTCAGACCGTGAAAATGGAAAACATTATACCTGCTAACATGTTAGCATTGTTCCTGTAAGCATGTTAGCATGCTGATGTTAGCATTTAGCTTTAGACAGTCTCACAATTAGTTAGCATGGCAGTAGTTTTTTAACTTGTTTAAAGTAAATTCCGTCATTGTGCTAGAACTGTTTTCATTGCTGTGCTGAGATGAAGTGATAGTTTGGCAGTGAAGAATTACATATTGGCTTTGTTGCAGAATCAGCACAGTGGTAGCAGAGAGCTTCCTTTGGACAACCAGTTGGTAGCTAAAACCAAAGTGCTTGCTTGTGACATGTCATGCCTTATAACATAATATTGTAAATTTCAAAAATGTTTTTTATAATGTACAAACCAGAATCATTAAATTGTCTGAGTCTCTAGAAAAGAGCAGAATATCAGAATTATATTACTTCACCAAGTTCATCATCACCAAGTTGAACATATCGTATATTACCATAGCAATTGCCATTGTCATTTCGATATATTACCACTGTTCATTTACTATGATGTTCACAGTCCATGGCCTTCTTTCTTTTTTTTTTCTTTCTTTCTTTCCAAGCTTTTTTATTTTGCTATCACTTTATAATTTGATTCTGATAAGCACTTGCTGAGAGTATAATCCACAGCTACCTTTTCCATGCTCTTCCTGCTCTGTGTGTGTGTGTGTGTGTGTGTATGTGTGTGTGTGTGTGTGTGTGTGTGTGTGTGTGTGTGTGTATATATATATATATACACACACACACACACACACGTACGCACGCGCGTGTGTGTGTTTCTTCCCTGGGGAACTGAGGCTGAAGTAATGAAATGCTCATTACTGATTCAGCTGGAAATGCTAGGGATACATTTACACGCCCACACACACAAACACCAGCTATCCAGACACCTTTCAAGGTCACCTCATTTGTGTTTGTGTGTCTTTGTGTGTGTGTGTAAGAAAGAGAAAGAGAATGAATGTCTGTTTTATACATACAAATTGAGGGGCAACAAGATTGTGCACAAATGGGGCCTTAAATATACCACAGGCATCTGATATCAGACATGATCATTAACACACTCCATCCTTTGTCTATTTCATACACACACACATACAAATACAAATTCACCTTTGCTGTCAGGTCACTTTTCAAATTCATCAGATCATGCATCCATCCACAGGGACACACACACACACACACAAGCACAAATACTGTATATCAAACATAAACACAGAAATATTTGAACTACTTGAAGTTACCTTCCGAGGCCAGACAAGAAAGTACAAATTATCCTCTTCCTTTTTTACTGTAACTCATGTACTGCATCCATTCAGTTCTGCTTTACGCACAGATTTGCCTGATCAAAGCATAACTAACATGTTTGTGTGACACACTATGTTTATGGACACACTGTATTGTCTGCTTAGGAAGATGCTGCGTTATCAGTTGGGTTTTGTTTCGGATGGCAGACTGGGGGAATGCATGAAAGAGAGTTAAACACTGTACTGCTGAGGTTTTGACATTGGCTTCTCTGGAATGGATGCTTTGAGGATGCTTGTTACAGATCCTGCAGCAATGCTAAATCCTGAACATTACAATGGATTAAGGTACCACAGGTGCAAATAATGATTTTGCCTCGATGGTCATTTGGAGGTAGAATGTTTTGCTTCTATAATACAAAAACAAAACAATGAAATTACAATCAAACAATGGGAATGATCAGTAACATGTTTTATCTCATTTGTTTCAATACATACATTACATTGGCTAAAATGACATGAATAAAGACATGCCACTTCTTATCAGCAATATCTTTTTGATATCTACTGTCACTTATATCTTACACAGATGAACATTTGTTTATTTAGCCCCGATCAGAGATTTATTTAATAAAATAGTGAAGCCTCAACAAATTAAATCAAACAATCGCCTTGAAAAATTATGTTAAAATTTTGTTTTAATGATCATAATAATTTGTCAGCTGGTACACATTTATTCCTGTACACAGTGAACAAAACTTGAAAGTGTTCTCAGCTAAAAAAAAATTTGTGTGCATTTTTAAAGAAACAAGCTAAATATCTGAATATGTACAAAGGGGAAAAAAACATGCATGACAAGTGTTTTAATAAAAGAGAACATTTGTTACTGAATTCAGTATATTACATTCTGTTTTAATTTATTTTTCTTATTCATCTGTGGTATTTTTTCTGGTTTTGGTAACCGTGTATTAGTCCAATAATAATCATATTAATGTATTTTATCTAGATTTCTTTACACATGACACATAATTAGTTACATTTTGTGAATAATCCTTCCGGTTGCCAGAAATCGTCAGTTTTCAATTATGTTCCGTTTGCAACTATAAGGCATATTTCTCTCTCTTTTAGATTAAAAACATCCTCACCAAAAACTGTGTATGTGTTGACATATGTGTGTGTGTGTGTCTGAGAGAGAGAGAGAGAAAGAGAGATACTATTCACTGTGCTTGCAGCCAGTCTGTTTTCCTGTGGGTCACCACATCTCTGATTTATGGCCCTGCTCCACCTGCTTGGGACCCTTGCTGTCACCCCATGGCAAACACTTCCCTTGAATCCAATTGCATTTTTATCTTATTATTTTGCAAAAGTTATCTAAATTGCAAGTCAATGGTGAATAGGACACATGTATTTGTTTGGATAGGGGATGATGTATTACATATTTTCACCAACTCTCCTCTTCAGCCATAATAATATGTGAAGACCATTTTTTTCCTTCCTTGTGAACTGTCAGTTCAACTCCTCTGGGGATGCAAACTGTGCATGAATGGACGCGTAAACTAGTCATATGCTGGATGCCAATGAAGAAGGCAGAACCCTTTGGCTGATCTGCAGCTGGACTGACCTGGACACTGCAATCTACCACAGCAACTCACTGATGGGATCCTTCAAATGTCAATCCTGCATTCTGATTATCACACACAGACACAAACACACACACCTCCTCATTACTTACTGCAGTAAAGGTTAAACTACCCCATGAGTATGACCAGTGGCACTATTCATCACTCATCTCTCTCTCGGTGTGTGTGTGTGTGTGTGTGTGTGTGTGTGTGTGTGTGATCGCGCACGCATGTATTTCTAGCCAATCTGCCATATGTGACATGTTCTGGATTGTTGCTTAGAGACAAACATGCCGAAGGGCATGTAGGAGGAGACTGCAGAACACACACATACACATGCACACACACGACCATGTATATACACACTCAAAGCAGCTTTCCAAAGTTAGAGTGATTTCAGACATTCAGTCTAATTATGAACCTCATCATACTATGGATTACTGTAGTACTGGAATCACAATGTTGTGGTAATGTAGTAGAGGTATAAAGATAAAGCATATTGGTAATATTCAAGTAAATACATGTACCTCAATGTTGTACTTAACTACAGTACTTGAGTAAATGTACTTAGCCCATCTCCCCCCCCCCAAAAAAAAAAAAAAAAACTAAAATCGCAATTTGCATATTGCCTTTTCTCTTCAGTATAAACAATTAATGAAAAATGTTAGGAATTTTCAGAAGTTCTTTTTGGTCTAATTAAAGGGACAGAACAAATTAACTTGCCATTTTCATCTAAACCAGCTTACTGTAATAGCAAAAGACGTTTTTTACATAATTCCATTTTTTACAGAACCAAGATGACCAAAGTCACATATAGTAAGTCAAAACATGAATTAGTCACACTACATTTGTTATGGAGGAAAAGCAATAATACGATGCAGTTCTGTTCCTTAAACAGGTTCACACCAGATGTGACACAAGGTTCGGATGGGAACAGATGGACATAAAACAGACCACACACACACACACACACACACACACACTCATTTGCACAGCCATGAGCCCACAGTCCCTTGTTGCAGCTATTTTTCAAGTTAGCACACAATAAAGTACAGATTCCGTATTGGTTAACATTGTGCTGTGAGTAAATCAACACAGACAGTCAAAAACAAAAACTCATAATGCGTCTCTCATACAGGTTTCAAATTGTTTTGCAGGAGAGTGTCTATGTCTGCATTTTGAATTCCGAATGTTTTGTGTGCACATGCTTATGGTTATGTGTATATTTATATGGGTGTTTTCCAGCTTCCTTCATGTCTGATTCATTATGAGATATAATATTTGTGTGAGTGTGTGAACATTAACAACTCACCTCATTCCTTATCGACTGAAAGAGCCTCTTTGTCTATTGTACTGCAGAACAATGTGTATTGTAAGAGACAGAATCAGATTTCTGCCCAAGCAGGTGTGTGTGTGTGTGTGTGTGTGTGTTGCATGCCAGGATAGAGCATGTTGCAACTGAGTGTTTTTTTGTGACAGTGCAGGTGAGTATGAGAATGTATTGATATGGCTGGTGTGTGTGTGTGTGTGTGTGTGTGTGTGCATTTAGCTGGCGGCACAGTCTGTCTCCCTCCTGTCCTAATTCACTCCTTTACCTGAGCTCCTCCCATGAGAGGCCTGGAGTCCTGTCAACACACCCACAAACCTACATACATGCATATGTATGTGTATGTAGCGTTAAAGCAGTTGGTGAAGTCCGACCATATGCCAATTAAATAAAGTAATATTCCGCACATCTGTGTTTGTGTGTGTATGTGTGTGCTTATGTGTGTAAGTAATAGTATTCACATTTGTGCAGAGCTGTGGGTGGGTGGGGTGAAATCCATAAATCTCTCAGGTCTAAACAACAACAAAACAGCCATAACTAATGCAAGATTTTGTGCAATCATGAGACTAAAAACAGAACCAGAAATTACTTCCACAAATCTTGACTCAGTTAATTTATGGACTTATTTATGAAGATATTTGTAAACTAGATTTCTCAAAATGACTGCAAATGCCTGACCTTGGTTTGGTTGATTTAATTGATCTTTTCAGATGCGTAAACCTCTAAAATGTGCAATGTCTTACATTGCTTGTAAGACTTGATTAATGCATTTCTATATTTATCATGTTCAAGATTAGTATCATGTAATTTAATAAATACTTTGGATAATAGATCTGTATTGCTAGAGCACTCAGAAACTAAGCTTTAAAGTACTTCACACAATATACAAGAAAAACCAACAATAATAAAAGTCCAGCAAAATCAGATTTTAAAAAGGGATATAAGAATATGATCTTGAGATTAAATACTATATGATTGTATACTTCACACCTTTAGTATAACTAATAAACTTGACACCACATACAGTGATTAAGAGTGTGTGAAAACTAGTTAGCAAGTCAAAATTGATGGAAAAATGGTTGAAACGTCCAGTTGGGATAGCATGATGAATGCAAACATGATGAAGTCCAAGCCTGACATGGATAATTCCACGATCACTCTGTATGAATACCACACCCCTTTAATACCACAATCCACTTTTTATTATTAATTGTGTTAAAAAAAAAACATCCTTTATAAAATTCACTTAATATATTTGAAACAGGACAGGCGGTGTTGATAAATGAGGTATAGAACAACTGCTTACTTTATGTACTTGCACTGTCTTGTACTCTTAATGTTTGCTTCTGTCTTCCTCAGGTGATGAGACAAATGATATGTCCAGTGGTCGCAGTCCAGCAGCAAAGGACAAGGCTCTTGTTCCTCCTCCTCGTCGCCCCATTCCTCCTCATCACCTCTCACCTCCAAAGGTAAGTCATGACCATTCCTCATTTCACATCCATTCTCTCCTTCCTCTATTCCTCTCATCTTTAAATACTACAGTACAGTATCTTATTGCATATTCTCTGACAGGTGGCTGTTCATGGCTCAGCGCACACGTTGTCCATTGAATCGCTACCATTGACCCTGGTGGCCCTGCTGCTCCTACTACCATGGGAACACAGCTGAGCATCCAGAGATGGTCCGTGAGACTTACAGAGGCAAAAAGACTGAGAGACCACCATATATGCTTTGTGGTGAAGTTGAGTATTTGGAGTTTTTGTAAGCACTCTGACTGTTTTTGTTTCGAGTTGCCCGGCGGGTGGGACGAGCTGTTGATTCATCACAGTTGCAAGTGCACAGTGTGCATTTTTATGTTGCCTGTACTGACCTCTACATGTGTTTGTTTATTTGTATTTAACTCTGATAGGATAGGTTGCAAAGCACTACTGACTTTTTTGAAGAGAGATGTATATACAAATATATATATATTATATATTTATATAAAGAATTTCTATAGATAACAATGGCTTGATGTGTAAATAGAGATTAATATAGAACAGAGCAGACTGACTTGAACATGAAGGGATGTTTGGTTTGGTTTGACCTTTACATCATGTATCCCCTACAGAGAGTAAGATCCTTGACAGCTATAGTTCAGGCTGAAGGCATTCACTGAAGCAGTAGTGAACTTAAATTGACGGCACACTTGTTAGGACTTATTAATGTTGGAGAACTCTGCACAGAGAGCTAAACATAGGCTGGTTTTCCTGATAGGCCAAACAACCAATTATGTGATAGTTTTACAGATGGTGATGCAGCGTAATGAAGAATTTGTGCCCTGTAAGCCTAGGCAGACTGAAGCCCTTCCAACACTTCCAATGTTTTCTTTTTTCATACAAGCTGTGTGATTTTTTTGTATTTTCAAAGCCAGCTGAGTTTTAACTGTGTAACACAAAATGTTAATTTGTCCAGAAATGACTCTTTAACAGCAGAGATCTCTCCCAAGAAATATGTGTGTATTTTGTCATTTCTAGGCATATAATACATTTTACGGCCTTGGTAGTTGTGGGAGAAGATGTTTCTCTTCTCAAAGTGTACAGTGTGCATAGGTGTAATCATGTAACCGCTTCTATTTCAACTTCAGTTTCACTTGTAAGCTGCCATAGCCATCCTTGGCAGAAAGCTTAAAAATTAGAATATCCTAAACAATAAAAAGCACCTAATAAAAGAAAATACTAATTATGGACCACGTTTAAGATCAAAACTGTCTGCCTGAACAATGGATTATTTGACATCTCATTATCATATCATTTATCATATCGCTGAACTGTCACAGTGATTTCTAAGGCTGGCTGGTCTCCAAATGTATTAATTAAAACTCCTGCAGTGAAATAATACATAAGACATTCAGCAAAATACTATATAAGTAGAACTTGTCTAACTCTGATACATGTGTTATCAGCTTGTCTCCGTATCTAGTAAAGACAAGAGATGGAGTATCAAGAGAGTGATCAGAGGACAGCTGAGGCCAGATCCAAACGTGTTTCTTTTAAATGTAATTCATATTAATTAGGAGTATCAAGTCCTCCCGGCTCTCTGTTGAGTCTCAAACCCCCCAAACTACACACAACAGCAGGACAGACAACTGGAATACTGATTAAATAAATTCAAAAGCTGAATGACACTGTGTGCACTTCTGTCAGTGGGTGACTTGACTTTCTTCTAAGATCTATCATCATTTTGTCTCACATAGGTGTTGAAAATTTCCTTCATCACCTGAGACAGTTTATTTATGAAGGAATGTCAGTGACAGATGAGACAACTGAAGCAATACCATTTAGAGCCTTAGTGTGTGAGTTATCTGGGCAGTGAGCCCAAATACCATGTTCGCTAGCGGGATGCTTTACAACATAATCTTTTAAACAAATTTAAGCATTTTACCCAAATGAGATAAGATGATTTTGGATTCAAGCCAGCCCCTCCGTCTTTCACAGCCCTTGCTAAGCAACCTACATAAACAAACCACCAACACACACCAATGCAAATTTTCCCAAACGTTTCCCAACATGGGATAAGACCATGGTGTATTTCAAATTAAATCATCTGGAAAGTGAAGATGAAATTGCTAATATGATGTTACAAGTCATTCTGTGGATGCTGACCTTCATCTGTGAGGTACAAACTCCCATCTGTGAATTGCAAGTTGAAATGTTGACAAATCTCTGTAGTGAATGAAGTGTGAATCTTGTTAGTGCATTTTTATATGAAATAGAGCAATGTTATATCAAGCCTAAAAATGACATCCTTTTGTTCCTCTCGTGCTGTTTTCATAGTGGTTCTCAGCATGTGTGTTGAGGCACACTGGTGTGCCATGGTGTGACCTGTACTGTGTCATTGTTATAAAATTATTAAATGTTCTTTATCAAGGCTTAACAGATCTTTGTGTTTAGAAATTCTAATTTTGTTGTAGTAATGAAGCAGTATGCATGAACACCAGGATGCAAAAAGCAGCCACTTAGCGACAGTACTATGGTTTTTTTTTCATCACACTGAACACCACTGCTAATTTTATACACTAAAACAGTGACTCTCATGTGAAACGTATATAAACCTAATGTAATACACGGTGTCCTGCTGCTCTGTTGTGTCATTAATCTTCATCTTAACATCTTCGGTATAATAAACTGTTTTCAAATACATTTTGTACCTTGCCTTTTATATATTGTGTAACAGCCTCAGTCTAGGATACACACAGGAGCCACAAATGGAACTGAAGGGTCAAGGTGTAAAATAGAATTTCTAAATAATTGTAATAAATAAAAACAATGATAATTAGACATTTATTTCATTTTTATAAATTTATATGGTAGGAAAAAATATGACACAGAGTCGTGGTCCTCTACACATTACTTACTGCGTAAAGAGATTGCATTATGGTTCAATTTGACACTTTGAACAGTAAATATAGCTGGACACTTTCATACGGTTATGGTATGGCTTAGGTTGTTGAATTTTGGCCATCTATCCCAACATAAAATAAAGAAATGTATTTATTTATTTATTTATTGAGAAATATATTTTACTGTCAGAGCATCCACCACATCTTGGCTGTTAAAACAGATGTTTGGAGCCATCACAGCTTTATGTGTACATATATATATGGAATATATAGCTGCAGTTCTTTGGCCTCTGGCCCTTTGAGAGATTACTATGATTGGATTGGCATGGTCAGGAAGTTGGCACAGATTGCTTGGTTGGCACAGGAAAGTGCCGGGGGATGATGGGAAATAAAGACATCATTGAATGCAAATTGCCCCAGAGAAGATGACATGCAGATAGAGAGAGGACATGAAGGAGAAAGACTGTGAGAAGGAGGTGCTGCCATTCCTCATCCTGATGTTGGCACAATGTAGTCCCACCCATATGTTTCAGTCTAAGAATGGTGTTTCAAGATGTCTTTAAATGTAATATTTTTCTTTAGATTTTTATTCATTGTTGTTGATTTATCATTTTCTTTTCATTCGCAGGAAATGTGCCTGCTTTAATTAATTACCTAGAAGTGAACGTCTGACACACTTCAGCAAAGGAGGGCAAAGAGCCAATATACTCTGCCCATCCCTGAACATGAAAACAAAGAGACAGAAAAGCAAGAGGTGAAGAAGGTGAAAAAGAAACTAGAATGAATCAAGAGTTCATGACAAAGAGAAGGAGCCAGGGATTTGCAGGATGTTGTTTCAACAAGCTGGTGAGATTGCTCTGCTGAATATTATCCTTCCTCTGTGCCAGCACTAATGAAATCAGAGTGCTGATTATTTTAACCCTGTCCAAGGGTTATGATTGAGATTTGTGCTATTTAAATCATATTTATGTTCCTATCCTCACCAGTGTTTGCAGCCTTCAAGACACACATTATATCAGATTACTGACTGTACACATTGCAGCTCTACATGATTTTATTGCTGTTTTAGCTATACACAAATGATGAAAGACGTTCTGGGTATTGGGAGCCATGCGATTACAAGGATCACCCAGGAGGCACACCTGCCTGTGTTAAAGACACAAAACAACACAACTGGATTTATTGATTTACAAGGTGTTATAAGGACCGGAAAGCATTTATTTGTAAATCTGGGTCTATCCATCTGTGAAGGGACCCTTGAATCTTTCTGATTTGCCCAATAAAATTCTAGTGTTATGTGTAAATACTTTTCTATACTGAAGAACTGCAGCATAAGATTTAAGAAAAAAAATTTCTCTCTCAACAATAAGTAAGTATTCCATCTATAATAAGGTGGAATGACAAACATTGTTTCAAATCTTTCACTTACTCTAACTAGAAGTCCATTCTTTTGTTATGCTTATGGGTGTATAAAAGAACCTTGAATATTAATGTGGCAGTGGTGTGGCATCAATCTAAATTTGGATTGGAGTTTTAGGACTCATTTAATCCTGAAAGCTGATCAACTTTACTGTGGTTGGCAGCTTCCGCATATGCAGCCTTTAAGGCCAACATAGAGCAGCACTGGAGAAGAAACCAAAGATTAAGTGTCTTGTTAAAGGGCACTTTAACATCAGTTCAGCTGTGTGAAAGGAGAGTGTTGAATCATCTAACTCACTTTAACACACCCAAGGTATCCAAACCGTTCAATGCTCTACCACTAACTGTTTTGGTAAACTGGCAATAACTGAATTTTTGGCCACTTGGGGGCAGCAGAAACAAGCAGCAAACGCTATCATATTAGGTACGTTTGAGATGACTGCGGCTGACTTTCGCCAACTTGATAGTCTAACGTGAGCTGCAGGCGACTGCAGGGGCGGGGTGTAAAAACGGCGGTCAAGTCGGACACATTCTACCTGCGTGAGCTTACTGTGATTTGCAAAGAAAAATGCCGCGAGACCAGGCAAAAGTGTGGTTCCAACTTTGTGCAGTTGTAGAAAAGCAGCCGCCTTGTGACGTTTTGCAGCGCCGGCGAAAGTCAGACACAATTTCTAACCAGCATGCCTTATTTTAAGTCCAGCATGCATCACGTTAAGTCAGTGCTGTGCAGTGCCGCATGAAGTCAATCGCACCTCATATCACTTTTCAAGTTAGCAAACGGTTGCCTCTTTACACATTCAGCGTATACAATTATTTTGAGTTGAGTTTCTGGACACGTGGCAAATGTAAGTCCTAAATTCACACTGCTTTTAGCTCTGTTTTAGGTCACCACCAAGTCCTAAGGGATGCTGCTGAATGCTCCACTATTCTCTACCTTTGTCTCTCTGCCTTTTGGTATATGGCAGGTAGTGTACAGTGGGAAAACTTTTGATACATTTTTCTTATTGACAATGAATATTGTCAATATACGACATCTACACATTTGATTTCTCCCATCAAAAATTCTCAGAAGTGGATTTAGTGATGAAATAGTGTACGACACTTGTACAACATGTTCTCTTGTTGGCCTCTCTCTGCTGTTTCCCACTTCTCCCGTGTTGTTGGTCCCGCCCCTTCCGCTACGTAGCTAAAATGGCGGTTGTAGAGAGGGCTGCGGACTGTAGCTTAGGGGGCGTGGCGTGAGCGAGGGGCGTGGTGTGAGCGCTGGTCGGTCAAAGTTCATCAGGCTAGAAGACGGGATTTAAAGAAGAAGACGGTAACATAAATAATGACGCAGCAGAAGCAGCAGGTAGGTAATCACAGCTCAGAGCACCAAAAGTTCAATCTATGATGTTAATGGACAAA
>NC_060154.1:6344099-6346783 GCF_021292245.1 Micropterus dolomieu
ATTCTACCTGCGTGAGCTTACTGTGATTTGCAAAGAAAAATGCCGCGAGACCAGGCAAAAGTGTGGTTCCAACTTTGTGCAGTTGTAGAAAAGCAGCCACCTTGTGACGTTTTGCAGCGCCGGCGAAAGTCAGACACAATTTCTAACCAGCATGCCTTATTTTAAGTCCAGCATGCATCACGTTAAGTCAGTGCTGTGCAGTGCCGCATGAAGTCAATCGCACCTCATATCACTTTTCAAGTTAGCAAACGGTTGCCTCTTTACACATTCAGCGTATACAATTATTTTGAGTTGAGTTTCTGGACACGTGGCAAATGTAAGTCCTAAATTCACACTGCTTTTAGCTCTGTTTTAGGTCACCACCAAGTCCTAAGGGATGCTGCTGAATGCTCCACTATTCTCTACCTTTGTCTCTCTGCCTTTTGGTATATGGCAGGTAGTGTACAGTGGGTTATTTCTTTATTTTTTAAGTTTCACAAGCCAAGAATTTTCTGTACAGCATGAGCCATATGTCTCTTCGTTTAATTTAAATTACTGTAATGTAATGACAGAAGAACAGCCTTACAAACATTAAAACTGTCTTACAGTTGTGTTTTGCTCTGCTGCTGTTGCTGGATCATCTGCTGCTGCGTTCAAGACTGACGGATGGCTGCAGAGGTCTGTGTGACTACGGGAGCAGAGGACTCTGTGAGCGGACAGCTGGCCGGCCCATAGACTGTATGGGCCTCGCTAGCTCCTCCGGCATGTTGGCGCGAGCTTCTCAACTCCGAAAACTTTTGAGCACATTTTTCTTCTTGACAATGAATATTGTCAATATACGACATCTACACATTTGATTTCTCCCATCAAAAATTCTCAGAAGTGGATTTAGTGATGAAATAGTGTACGACACTTGTACAACATGTTCTCTTGTTGGCCTCTCTCTGCTGTTTCCCACTTCTCCCGTGTTGTTGGTCCCGCCCCTTCCGCTACGTAGCTAAAATGGCGGTTGTAGAGAGGGCTGCGGACTGTAGCTTAGGGGGCGTGGCGTGAGCGAGGGGCGTGGTGTGAGCGCTGGTCGGTCAAAGTTCATCAGGCTAGAAGACGGGATTTAAATAAGAAGACGGTAACATAAATAATGACGCAGCAGAAGCAGCAGGTAGGTAATCACAGCTCAGAGCACCAAAAGTTCAATCTATGATGTTAATGGACAAATAAGTACAATTATTAAAAAAATAGTTATTAAGTTATTAATTTCAGCTGTTTAACGTTGTTAATCTAAATAAAGATATAATTAATAGTTAATATTAGTATCTTTTCACGTCAGTAGTACTATTGACAAGAAAAAATTAATATTGCACTACTTAGCACACTACACTTTTCTTCCCCTGAAGCCATCCTGTTGTTGATTACATTTCCCTGTGTATTTGTATAATATTGTGTTGTATTAAGTTTTTCTTTAAATCACACGCTTTCGTCAACTCACTACTACAATGTCCACACATGCGTGATACAAATTGGGTGGGAATAAAGATGCGCGTGTGCAGAATAGACGATAGAGAAAGGTGCTGCGGTTACAGCCAATCATTACAGACTGTACCGGGAGGGGGAGTGGCATGAGCGAGGGGTGCGGCGTGAGCGAGAGGCGTGGCGTGAGCGGTGCTACAGTTTCGCAGCCGGACGTTATTGGTTGTTGAGTCTGAGAAGTGTCAACTTTTTGGCCGTTATGAGTGCACCATCCAGGTACTCACAGTGCACTGCATTTTGCCCTACTTCTCAGTGTGAACGTACTTACGCACTCAAAATAGTAAGTATGGAAGTGCGTGAATTGAGACACAGCAGCTGTCTTAGTTCGGCATGTCAGCATGCTAACCTTAATTAACAATAAAAAGAATGTACAGCTGAGGCCAATGGGAATTTCTTTAATTTATTGTATTAGTATTTGGCGTAAGTATCGGACAAATTCAAATTTTGACCTGAAGAATATACTATTTGGAGAGTAATAATAATAATAATAATAATCCTTATTTGTAGAGCACTTTTCAAAAACAAGTTACAAAGTGCTTTAACAAGTGTAAAGAATAATACAAAAAACAAGATAAGAGCATGAAAATATTGAAAAGACTAAAATACAGATTAATATAAAATTAGTAAAATACAATAAAATAAAAGGGATAAAATAAAGTCAAATAAGATCGGGAAAGGCTCTCCTATAAAAGTATGTTTTAAGAAGGGACTTAAAAGAGTTCACTGACTCAGCCGACCTGATTTCCTCGGGCAGGCTGTTCCAGAGCCTCGGGGCCCTGACAGCAAACGCTCTGTCCCCTTTAGTTTTCAGTCGAGACTCTGGAACAGACAGCAGACCTCTGCCCGAGGATCTCAAGGTACGTGCTGGTGTGTATGGGACTAAAAGGTCAGAAATATAACAAGGCGAGAGACCATGAAGAGCTTTAAAAGTGATCAATAGAATTTAAAAAGTCAATTCTAAAACATACTGGGAGCCAGTGTAATGAAGCTAAAATAGGAGTAATGTGGTCATATTTCTTTGTTCTGGTTAAAAGCCTGGCAGCTGAGTTCTGGACAGTCTGGAGTCGATCAATAGATTTTTGGGTTAAACACGTGAAAAGGCTGTTGCAATAATCCAGGCGTGATGAGATGAAGGCGTGTAAAATGGTCTCGGTGTCCTTAAAAGTTAACATAGATCG
>NC_060154.1:6346883-6374455 GCF_021292245.1 Micropterus dolomieu
CTTTGTGGTGTGCTGCTCGAAATTTAAATTACTATCAAACCAAACACCAAGGTTCTTTGCAACAGGCTTAATGTGATTTACTAGGGAACCAGCAGATGGCAGTATTTGATTTGCCATCTGCTGAGACCCGATGACCAGGATTTCTGTTTTGTCTGAGTTCAGCTGGAGGAAATTATTTGACATCCATTTTTTTAACTTCACAAAGGCAGTTGTTAAGTGAACTCAGCATTCCAGGGTCTGTGGATCTGACGGGCAAGTATATTTGTGTGTCATCAGCATAAATATGAAAAGAAATGCCATGTTTATGGATAATATGTCCAAGGGGAAGCAGATACAAGGAAAACAAACACACCATATTTAACTGGACAGAATGAGGAGACATAGTTGTTTACAAGTAAAGGGATGACCAAAGTTATTACAATTCATCCTGAGGTTGACATGGATGTCTGTACATTTGTGTAATTTTACACCACTATTCAATAGTTGTTGTAGACATTTCACTTAAAACCACAAAAAAGTATAGGATTACAGTCTTTTAGGGAAGCTTTTAACAGGGTAGTAATGAACAGTGAGGTGAGAGGTGACAATGGCTCTCTCAGAAACAGTGGAGCAGTGGAGCTCCACTGCTAAAAGCTACTGATTAGTTCAGTGACAATGGTGATTCAGTATAGTCAGTTCAGTTGGATGATTCTGTATTAAAGATCTGTTCATACATGTAGAGATATTTTGGTCTGAATTAAATTAGTGCACCGATCGATGGACCAGTCCCCTCGTCTGTTCTCTCACATTTACACTAACTCATTCACCCTATTTTCAGATTGAAGCAGGTTCACTTTGCCATGGATGCCAGTCATTCACTCCCATGCCATTATGTCAATGTTTATTGGCTACGGCTCAGAGATCTTATCATGAATGACAGATAGTTTGGATCAAAAGTGGCAGGTAAGCTATTAAAGATGCATCATCTGTGTTATTTATTGTGTGTAGGTGTGTGTACTGTATGTAACAGCCAAGTGTGTTGTGCTTTGTGGTAGACAAATATATATTATATACAGCTTTTTACTGATATTCATCATTCCTTGGTTCAGTCCTGCTACTGCAGATGAGACCAAGACTGACTTGAGTTTAAATCTGCTGAGAAGGAAGTATCTGTCATTGCGACTTACAGACTTAAAGGTAGATGGGGTAGAACATAAAAATACTTCACCAACACACTACAGGTCGAAACAGGCAAAGCTGCTTTGTCTTTTATTATCTATCTCCATGCTCTGATGCATCAAAAACATGCACTTGGAAATACAGAGCCCTAAGATGTATCTATATGATACTAAAAGGCTTTGTGTGTGTGTGTGTGAGTGAGAGAGAGAGAGAGAGAGAGCAAGAAGGGAAATGGAATATGATATTTAAAAAACTTTTATATTCTAGAGTGTGTGGGCTTTGTTAAGGGAAAATTAAACAGGACAGGAAGTTCAGATGAGGAGAAAATAGAAGAAAACAAGACCGAGGCTGAGTTTAAAAGAGTTCAAAAACAGGTCTAAGATGATGAAACTGGTTCAATCCTGTGGTTAATTCAGATGTGTGTATCTGACCTGACTTGACAAACCTCATATTGTCAGAATCAGAATCACTTTTAATGTCTTTGTATGTCTGCACGTACAAGGAATTTGACTCTGGTCTTACAGTACATTGCTCTTAATGTACATACACAGAGCATGCATAAACAAATAGGACAATAAGTTAAACAAAAACAGACACAGACTACAGTGTATAGTACACAAATACACACAACCATAAACAAAAACAACAACATTTTTGTGCAGGTATTAGTATGTACATGAGGTAGGTAGATATGATCAATGATATACTCATTTACTACAATGATGAATAAATAGTAAGTAGTAAATATAGTAAATATACAGGTAGTTGTTAGAGTCAGAGTAACGAGGTTATTACACAGGGATTGCTCCTGACACTGTGTGACTGTTAATCGTTCATCAGAGTGATGGTCTGTGGGTAGAAACTGTTCCAGTGTCTGTTCGTTTTGTCTTACATGTCTTCAGATCTCAGAGGTTCAACACAAGATAGAGACTCTGTTTGGAGTGAATGTTTTTAACAGGATTGATTTATGTCGTAAACAGTGACTCACTAGCTTGTCATTTGTGAAAACAAGACCTAACTGACAACATTTAGCCATCATTGACTCTGTGGCCTGAGCCAACACTGAAATCCTGTACAAATTGGTGCCAAAAAGAAAGCTGAGACAACATGTGTACTCGTCCACAGACAGTATCCACATTGTTACACGAATTAATGACCTAAATATTTGTCGAATATCAGTTCAAACCAGTTTCCAGTGTTGATTTAATCTGACATTTAATATATCACACATTGAGTTTGTTGTTTTTGGTGAACGCTGCTTTAAAAAAATATTCTAATACAAAATCTGGCTGTACCTATACATTTCCAAAACAAAAGGTCCTTGAGTCTCCCCCCCCCCCCCCCCCCCCCCCCCCCCCCCCCCCCCCCCCCCCCCCCCCCCACACACACACACACTCATACCCACACACACACACACACCCACACACCCTGAACACTAAAGTTGCTGGTATGTCCCACTCTACCACATTAATCCTAATGGCACTTAGCCTGCCAAAGAAATAAATCATTGGCTGGATTAGCACTTGCCCTTGCTTTACACTACAGTATAGGCATGTAGGTAGGTGTGTGTGTGTGTGTGTGTGTGTGTGTGTGTGTGTGTGTGTGTGGACATGTGTGTGGACATGGAGGTTGTGCTTAAACAGTCAACAAAGCTGTAAATACCAGTTGATAACTTGGGAAAATCACTTGATACCCAATTTTATAGTAAAGGTCGTGACATTTAACTTCAATTCATGACAGACAACAGACAATGCTGGGTTAGTGATGAATATGATCACATTCTTTTCTCTGTAAAGGTCTGTGCTTCTACATGTTTGGGTTGCTGAAAAGAGCTAGCAAAAGAGTTTACACCTGAACTACTTTGTAATTCATATACCACTGATTAACGACCGCCAAATACCAGGTAATACAGCGTGGTCACCTGATAATTCTTCACTTTATGAGTTGAATGGGACACGCTGAGTGCACCATGGGCCTTTTTTACAGAATAAATTTTGACATGTCACAGTAGGAAAAGCACAGGTGTAAATAATAAAATGAATGATGCTGGGATTCTGTTTCAGTTTCAGGGTAACACCTTAGCTTTTCCTTCTTTGAAAGGTCAGAATTACATTTTAACATTTCAGACAGTCCTTGTCAATCTAATAAATCTTGGCCTTAAAATGACATTGGAATATCTAATCCCTGAACTGGGTCACAGCTCTGGTCCAAGCCTTATCTTATTCAGCCTTAAATCCAGCTTTCTAGCCCATTCTATTTTGCAGCATATACTCGTGCACCAATCCAATGACTACAGTGAGGATTTTGTAATTCTTGGCTAATTCAAAGTACACTAATGGTCAAAATTACATCGGATCAGTGTTGACACCATAACATTTGAATTGAATTTTTATGGCTGTATTTTCAAGTGAAGTAGAGAGATAACAGGAAATGAGGGAAGAAAGAGATTGTAAATTACCTGCCACAAAGGGCTCCAGCCAGGGTCAAACCGGGAAACGGTGTTGTTTACGGTCAGTGCTCTAACACCTGGGCCACTCTGGCAACATGGACACCTTAACATTACACCAATATGTGATTTTTGAGTATCTCATTCTAAGATTTTAGATATTCATATCATCTACTCTTCTGGGAAGGCTTTCCACAAGATTATTTAACCTGGCTACGGGGATTTTCTCCTATTCATTATTGAGGTCCAACACAGATGTTGGCTGATAATTCCTGGCCTGCATTCCACTTCATGCCAAAGGTATCGGATGGGCTCTGTGCAGGTTAATCAAGTTATTCTTAACCAAACTGGGAAAAGCATTTCTTTATGTACCTGGCTTTGTCAAAAGGAACTTCCCCAAACTGTCACCCCAAAGTTTGAAGCACACTGTCAACTAAATGATCATAATATGCTGTAACATTAGACTAAGAGGCTGATCCTCAACCATGAAAAACTGCCCCAGACAACGGTGTTCACATGCTTTAGGCCATTTAATGTAAGTTCCAGGTTGGGGCCATTGGGGATGGGACTTGCCATGAGTTGGTCATGTATGTTCAGGGGGAGGACAGTTGTGTTGTTACAGTGTTGAGGATTGTTGGTTCCTCATACACTATTAAAACCAAATTGAGTTTCTGAAGAGACTTAAGACTTATAAACTGCTAATGTACAGCACCCATTACTATTAATCCCTTCCATTAACCCCAAGCCTGACCTGTATAGCACTAACAGTACTCACACTGCTACATACATTTTACCTTCACACTCCTCTGCCACATCCAGTTTAAAAGTATTTACATATTTTACATTTACTCATTTGGCAGACACTTATCCAAAGCCATTTACATTTGAGGTACAACATACAAGCATCAACAAACCATCAAATACAGCACGAGATCTACAACTGACAATACATAATTGTAAGAGCACTAATAAATACTAGTAAGAGCTAATAGCACATATCGCATCAATGGGGTAAATACCTAGGGAAAGAAGTAAGATTTAACAAAATGTGTAATCAAAACAGGATAATTGTAAGGGGATAGAAGAAGAAGAGCACAGGAAGTGCATGTGAAGCTGATGATACACAGCAACTTTTAGAGCAATTGTGCAGGGCAACGTTGCCGTCAATGGTAATGAGTAAAGATTACTATCGTAATCCCCTTCCCCCACCACTCCACCACTCCACCACCCACCCCATACCGCCGCTATCCGTTCAAAACATAGTCGGACTTGCCACTAGCAAGATTGCCCAGCAACATTGCTCCAAAAGTTGCCCCGTGTATCATCAGCTTTAGAGGTTAGGAGTTAGAGGTGTTATACGAGAAACTGCTCTCGGAAGAGATGAGTTTTCAAGAACTTCTTGAAGTTGGAGAGGGAGACCCCTGCTCTGATGGTGTGTGGTAGCTTGTTCCACCATCATGGTGTTTACAGAAGAGAACAGCCTGGACTGAGATTGCTTTGTGTGTAGGGATGGCAGAGCCAGGCGGCATGATGAGCGCAGTGGCCGAGAAGGAACGTAAGCTTGTATTGTGGAGTTTAGGTAGATGGATGCAGACCCAGTAGTCACTCTGTATGCAAGCATTAGTGACTTGAATTTGACTGGGGAGACCATGGGGAGCCAGTGGAGGTCACTGAGTAATGGAGTGACATAAATCCTTTTGGGCTGATCAAAAACCAGATGCGCTGCTGCGTTCTGAACCATTTGTAGGGATTTCACCGCACAAGCTGGAAGACCTACTTGGAGGGCATGCAATAGTCGAGGCAATCATGGCCTGTACCAAAAGCTTGGTGGCATACTGAGTAAGGTAGGGCCTGATTTTTCTTATGTTGTATAAAGCAAATTATTTAGAGCATATTTAAATCATTAACTCATACCTACAATGTGATTTATTTCATCTGCATTGTCAAGGTGTCAGTCAGATTTCAGGGCTGCCAGTGACCTTTCCTGGCCAGCTTTTGGACCCAGCACTGCCAATGGGAAGGATGTAAGATGTGAAGATTAACAGAGCGTCTGACAGCTCATCGGTCACTTCCTCCAACCCTGCCAAATTGAGCCAGAGGGAAGGTACTGAATCTCCCTGCAGGGTACATAGCCTTTCTACAGCTTTGTGCTCATTTGTGATTCAGGTTTTCTTTTCATAAATGCTCATTTCTTTCATTTGCACAGCCCATTTCAAATTTTTACATGCTGAAAAAAATGGACACTTGAACCTCATATCCTGCCCTTGATATGATTATTTAAGTGTCTGTGATAAAGATACAACTCATATTCCGAGGCTCCAGGCCTTCTAAACACTGTGCGGTAGATAATTCAGTCAGGAGCTCAGCCTGAGGTTTGCACAATCAGTAGGTCTATACTTTAATTTACCGGATTTTATTTAGGCTAGTTGTAGTGAAATTATTTTTCTCATGTAAAGCACTTTCAAATAGTTGATCATTTTATTAGAAGTGATTGAAGATGTGCTTTAAATAGCATAAAATATAACAGAACTTCAAAACAGAGCTTCTCATAATTTTAAGCTCAACACTACATGCTGTATTTTTTAAAACTAAATGTAGCTAATGTTCGCAAATAAAGATTGTCTGTCATTGTCTGCCTGAAATGATTTACTATAATTTTAAGCTTCCACGTTTAGGATTGTGTGCAGGGAAACTAAAACCAATGCAGATTGTTATTGTGTACATTATCACATTCAATTAATGAGAGCAAACGCCATACATTTTTGATGGACTCCTGCGCAATTTACTAGGCTACTATTAGCACCTGCAGATGGCGCTGTCTGGCCCCGGTGATTGCAGCAGAAAACACTCGCTCATATCCACACACAGAGAGAGAGAGAGAGAGAGAATCAACACTGTCCGCCGCACACTCCCTCCAACACACATTTCATTGTCTCAAAGCCTGGAAAGGGGATTTACCGGGCAGTTCTTCTCCCGTCTGAAACCTAATTTAAAACAACGGATTTTGTTCTTTTGTTGCCTTTAAACCAGCAGATTTCCATAATCGTGCACCGATAGTGTGAGCGTGGATCTGCACCGGCTTTGACTGAGCGACACCTGCTCTCTCTTTCTCTCTCTCTCTCTCACACACACACACACACACACACGCGCGCACACTCTCCTTTCCGCTCTCTTTTGTCTCACACATCTCTGCAGCTCACAGCCAGCAGCGCTGAGGAGGAGGAGGAGGAGGAGGAGCGGGGTGTACCTGACACCTACAGCCGCGCGTCGCAGCTTTCTTCCACCACAGAAAGACCAAGGACTGCCGCCTTCTTTTTCCCGGTTGTCCGTGTGTTAGTTTACCGGAGCTTTGTGCAGTTTCAACGGGGATCACTGCTTCTGCTGGCAGACTGAAAACTCTTAAAAATAAATAAATAGCAACAAAACACTGGATCTTCTAAAAACTGTTTGATTCACTCCGACCAGAAATCTTCAGGATTTTCTGACTGACAGTAAGAAAAAGGACTACACTTAAGAAGATGCGTCTCGCAGTGCTTCTCTGTATGTTGGCGTGTCTGTGCGCAGCACCGGGCCCGGTGGCCGGGGCGGACAGAAGCTGCACCGACCTGCGGCAGTTCTACACCGGGAAAGGATTCACTCTAGCAGGGGTACCCCTGACAGAGATCTCCGGTGAGTTTTGTGGAAAATTACAGAAAAACAAAAATCCACACATTTTAATGCACTTCACTGCACATAAGTCAGTTTTATAATTATAATGAAATACATGAAATAGCTGACTTGCTCAAATATCACAAGGTGGTAGTTTTCTATGACATTACCTTGTATTGTGTAATTTCTTATGTCCTAGGCAACAGTAGGGATTTCTCTATTGCAATATTCCTTTAAAATACATATCTAAGATTATTCTTTGGAAAGAGGATCAAATGCCTGGTTAGTGCATTGTGATTGGTTTGAATGAGGATAGAAGGCATGTTAATAAACCTCCACCTAAAGCTTGTTTAACCAAGTTTTAAGTTGCATTCACTTGTTTTATTGTTCCACATGCAGGTGTGCTTATATTAGACTACCTCTCAGTTTGTGTGTCTTATTGTGCAATTCTCTAGCCTCTCTATACACTATTTTCCATTTCCCTTACTGAGCAATGTACCCATCCCAACTAAGTGTTTCCCAGTCTATAGACTATACTGCACATCTCTATTATAGTCCTTTTTATTGTCTGCTGAGGGCAGGTGGGTGTAACCGTGTTTCTTGTGAAGCTATAATGGTCTATTCAGGGCATTTATGGTTGTTTGCTGATGTTTTACGCTGCAGGTGTGAATAGCATTTAATGTGCTTTCTGCTCGTGGCTGCCGTAACTCCATATTGAATAGCAGTAGTACACTAATGTGTTCTAGGGCATTTTTCATTGTCTGCTCTGCTCTGGACTGTAGGTTTGTGTGCGGGTGTGAGTGTGTGTGTGTGACTCAACAGATGCTGAAATGGCCTGTTTTGTCATTTGCATGAACTAATAATTTAGGCTAGACTGAGGCAATATCCAATTACAAGTTAAGAAAGCTCACAGCATAAGCTGCTGTAACAAACTTCAGTTGAACCAGAGAAGAGAGTAAGATTTGGGATGATTCTATTCTATTCTTTTGATTCATTGTGGTACTCTCTCCTATCAGTCAGTCAGCCATCCAACAATTTAAGCAATCTTGCATTTGATCAGTCAATTACCCAGTCAGTCAAATAATCAATCAGCTGGACACTCAGTCAGTCAACCAGCCATCCCACATAAAAGGTCTCTCTCATTTCTCTGGTCTCCAGTCTTCACCAATGCTGATAAAACTGTCTTGGCCTTGAGGAAAGTACAGATGGGATGTGAAATTCAGTTGTTTTCCCCTTTAAGGTAATCATCTGTCACTCTCTGTCATTCCCTGTATTTCACCTAAAGATGTACAGAAAGCAGCGGCCTCACAAAGGGGGAGATGAAGAGAGGCGAGATTGAGGCGTCCCTGTGTGTTAAGTATGGATGATCTGAAGGTCATTTCATGGTGTGTCAATGAAAATAGTCTTGTACGGGAGAGTGAGTTATTAGTATTGGATGTGTGTGTCTGTGTGTGTGTGGGCGTATGAGTGAAATACAGATCAACAAACAGACATGAGTGAGGCAAAGACAGGTGGAGACAGAAAAAGAACAGAGAGAAACAGACAGTGAGGTGGGTTGACAGAGACAGAACAAGTGAGTCACTCAAGGTCTCTGTCTCTGCTTCATCGACAACAGAGGAAGAGACCCGACACGATGCTCTCCCTCCCTTTCCATTAAAAACTCATCTTTTATTGACAGATGAAAAACACAAGGCTTCAGTCACTTGGACCTTGATCTGCTCTAGTTATTTGAGCAGGAGTACTTCCATCCCAGAACCCATTAAAACTGACAACCAGATAGAAACAGAAAGATGGCGACCAGCAGCAGAATTCCCCAGCACAGGTGTTCTTCAGTCTGTCTCATCTTAGAGACCCAAAGTTGGTAAATTTAGCTTTTTCCGCTCAGAGTCAGGAGTAGTCAGACTCCTCTGCACTCCTGTGTCAGTGTCACTCCGGAGGTTGTTAGTGTTGATCCGGGTTATATTTCTTATTTAAACAGCATTTTTGTTCAACTGGCTGAGGTACTCATACTGCACCTTGAAAGACTTCATGGATGCAGAGACACATTAATATATAATAAAATATATATAATTGTTACAGTGTTTGCATGTTTGCCCACTACTACCATGCAAGCATGTATTAAAAATTAGTGCTCAAAAGTAACTACTTTCCATTCACAACTCTATTTTGGTATTTCTTTTCTTTTAGCTGTCCCCAAAGGTTCAAACTGACCTGATTATAAAAACATTCAGGTTTGATGCGCATGCCGCCTGTCAGAACGTATAAAAAGTCTTAAAACTGAAGGCCAGAGTTATGCTGGATGAATAAGAAGGGTTTAAGGATAAGAGGACTGGAATCTGTGTTTTTCTCCAAATATGAGACTCTAGTTAAAATGATCAGTTAGTTAAATTATAAAATGATCACTAAGTGGCTTTGTTTTTACTTTATTTCAATATGTATGATTGTGTGATTTTGTAAACTGTAGCCTTCTGTCATAAATACATAATAATGCTGATGCGCTGGACATCCCTTCCTTGCCTATTTTGAATCCAAGGAGGATCTTACCTCATTAAAGTTGTAAAATTGTTATATATTAATAAGGCTATATTATTCAAACATTTTACATCAGAAACAAAAATGTGTTTTTTTGGGTTTGCACATGCTAAATATATGGTGTTATATTTAGTTATTTGTATATACGGGTAAATTATACGGGTAAGAATGAGGGCAAAATGTTTCAGTGGCTAAACATAAATGTATCTGAAAACATTCACTGAAAAGGTCAAACACTGGCTGAACCAAAAACCAAACCTGCAATCACTGATCTCTGATCATGCAAAAGTAAGTGCACACACGGACACAAAGTACAAGATTGTTTATTTTTCATTATAAAGTACAAAGCTGCGTAACAAAATTAAATTTGTAGTCCCTTTATGCTTCACACACAACATATAATTAATTGTATATTAAAATATTGTAACATATAAAATAAAACAATATATATAGTTACTTATATACAGATATACTTACACCTATACACCAACAACATTCTGCAGTGCATTTTTTGAATTTGCCTATGGGGTGAATGTAAACAACAGCAACCAGATGATAATATGCTTTCATCTTCACAATAAACAGTCTGACATTTGGGAAACAGAGTCTTGACTATATTTGAGCACCAGATAGAGGAACAGATACAATTGAAGCTGCAAGCAGCGTTGCGCGGGCCCTCGCACGTGTAGCGCGCTGGGGTGTGAGGCGGCCGCGTTGCATATTCTGGAGCTCCGCCGGTGCGGCTGTGAATTTGCTACGCGCTTCGGACGCTGTATGAAGGTGTGATACGTCACTTCCTGTGTCCCCTTTGTGGCGCTACAATAGCACTTGGCGCTATGACTAGAAATGAATATTGGCGTATAGATGTGTTTGGGGCGGGACAGTTATCAAGCATGTAAAGTTTGGTGCAGATGTGAGCATGTACACTGAAGTTACAACAACTTCCTGTGTCATGGCGAAGAGTTGATCTTTGACGCCACGCCACTGACATGCCCATTGACGAAAACTCACAGATAGCACAACTTTTCATCGTCAGTGCCTTTAGAAGGCACAGCAGAAATTTGAAGTCGATCCGACTAAATCCCTAGGAGGAGTTTGTTAAAGTACGGAGTGTGTAAATCATCCAAAAATAAAATAAAATTCAAAATGGCCGACTTCCTGTTGAGTTTAGGGTATGGGATCTTGAGGCTTTTTTGTGTGTCTTGATATGATAGATATGCCACAGAAATTTCATATATGTAGGTCAAACTTGCGCCAGGGGATGCTTCGGTCACTTCCTGTATGTCTGGACATGATACATGTGCCACAGAAATTTTGTACATGTAGGTCAAACGTGCGGCGGGGGCTGCTTCGTTAAAGGTCACTTTCTGTTGCCAGCAGGTGGCGCTATGACTGTGGGTGAATGTTGGCATGTACATGTGATCAGGGCGGGACTCTCATCCTACATGTACACTTTGGTCCAGATGTGAGCATGTACACTGAAGTTACAACTTCCTGTGTCATGGCGAATCATCAACGCCACAGACACGCCCATTGACGAAAACTCACAGATAGCACAACTTTTCATCGTCAATGTCTTTAGAAGGCACAGCAGAAAGTCGATCCGACTAAATCCCTAGGAGGAGTTCGTTAAAATACGGAGTGTGTAAATCATCCAAAAATGGCTGTAAAATTCTAAATAGCCGACTTCCTGTTGAGTTTAGGCTATGGGTTCTTGAGGCTTTTTTGTGCGTCTTGATATGATACATGTCCCCAGAATTTCGTGCCAGTAGGTTGAACGTGGACGAGGGGCTAATTTTTTCCCATTTTCTAGGTGCCGCTAGCGAGTCATTTTGCCACGCTCATGCGTGAAACCCATAAAAAAAAATTTTTTTCACCGCTTCTGACATGTGTGCAAAATTTGGGTAATTTGAGTATGTTTAGGCCCCCAAAATTGAGGTTACTTTGCAGAAAAAAAAAAAAAATCTCTTCAGTTTCAATAGGGACCTCGCACGATTCGTGCTCGGGCCCTAAATATATACACAGATAGAGGATCTGGGGCCTGTACCATGAAGCAAATTCAACATACCCAGGATGTCTTTCAGTTATCTGGATAAGCGGTAGGCTAACAAAAAACTGGTTATCAACTCGGTAACTCAACCCAGGGTTTCCCAATCCAGCCGTGAGCGTGTTCACATAAAAGAGGCGGTGTTGGCAGCAGATGACCAATCACACATGAACAAGTCTACTGGCAGCAGAGTGGCATATTTTACAAACGAGCAAACTGTAACACTACAGAAATGCGACATAGGCCTAGTCTAAGTAGCACGGCTGCAGCTGACACATGCAGGGAGACGACAGTGTGAATGTCTAAATGAACAGGCGTAGTCTATAATAAAGCATTGATTTGATGTGTTCTTATGAGCTGTTTGAAAATATCAGCTTTATTCTTTCAGTTCGGCTGTGTCGGCGTTTCCACATAAAAAGACTTGGGCACTGACATAGGCGTCGCCAGGTCATTTTTCCAAGTATATCCAGCTGCAGTCCGCAGACCTGACGGAAGTTGACGGAAGTCGAACTTCCAAACATGGTTTGTCCCAGAAGCCACCGTGCAAAAAACGTGATAACGTTAATCTCGGCTCACGTACAGTATAGATCCTAATGCAAACCGTTTTATTCTTTAGAGGCCAACAACAGAACTTTAAATACACTTCTGAGAAGTTTTTAGGCGAGAAATCAGTTTTCCAAAAACTGACAGCGAATCGAAAATGTGTTCAAAGTTTGCGGAGTTGAGAAGCTCCGCATGTGCCGACCATGGTGCCAACAGGTGTTATATAGCTGCAGTGAACGTTACTGGCGGCTGCACAGCAACACAAGGAGGTTAACCCGGTTGACATGCATACAATCAATAACTTTAGGCACACACCCTGTGGTGGTTAGGGTAGGAGGAATATACTTCAGGGGGCTGTCAGGAATAGTTAGCTAGCTAGCTCCGGTTAGCTCCCCAAGGCCCAGTCACACAGACCACTGCAGCCAACACAGCAAATTCTCAGTAATGTTGTAAAGTTTTAACCTAAATCAAGATACATGATGTAACGTTAAAGAACATTCTTGGTTCGCTAAACTTGAAATATACAACAACAACAGTAGTATGAATTGAAACATTGCTTTATTATTATCATTAGGCTATTGTAAATAAATATTTGCAGGAATTATAGTATTAATATACTATATTAATATATAATTCTAGAATAGTAAATATTAATGCATAATGTACAATGATTATGTTGACAGTTGACACCATAGACCTGCAAATGCCCCTGGGCACTGAAGAAGTGGTCCTTCCACCTCACTTCAAAAATGAGATTAATTTATTTAACACACTCAAAAGTGTTCCAAACATTGTTCTAAAGTAACTTCATAAAGCAATGAAATGAAAAATCCATTCATGCCATAAAATGTGCTCACATTGCAAATGGTGGGGAGGTAGGCTACATGACCAGTCTCTGTAGGCCTATAAAAAAGCTACTAATCTAAAATAAAAAGCCTTCATTCATATTAAAATTTTGTATTTTAATATCCCTACCAAACTGCTCATAATATTCAGCTGAACATAAGAAATTTTTTAATTTTAATGGCCGCGACAGGCTGTGTGTTCCTACAGATGGTGATGTCATTTTCCAAGAGAGGTGATTGGTCAGTAGGCGGCGTTTTCATAGAGTTGATCTCTTATCTGGAACATAACCTGCTCCAGTTACCATGGCGGTCATCAGTAAGAAATTAACCACCTTCGTGGTACTGAAAACCCAGGGTTAACCCAGAAGTTACCTGGATAAGTTCAAATCCTGCTTTGTGGTACAGGCCCCAGATATTTACACATGTAGGTGTGCACATATACATACACACCCATAAAATTATGCACATTAACATATATTGCCATGAAATAGGGAACATACACGTGTGTACATACACATATGCAATACTAATAGGCCTACTATTATTGTAATGTGACGTGAATTTTACATGATCATGTCATATGTATGAGAATGTCATTCTTTATAGTGTGCTCAATGTAACTAATGTACTAATGTATTCATAAGATGAAAAGCCTAACAAGGGGTCACAAATTAGCTTTGGCTACAAATCTTATATGAAACACACCTGTTATTGTAACCTGTTTTTTGTGCATTGGAAATTAGTAAAAAAATTACAAAACTGTGGGCAGGAACCTTGTTATTGTGAGTGCTGGCATTTTGTCTTCTAATAAACTTACATTCAGATTTTTGCAAGTAATTTCTAGCTACTGTTACTCCTACCAATTAGCGAAACATCACTGCAATTAATTGTTGCATGGGGAAAAGTATTTTAAGCCGAGCAATCAAAATTCTCCATCTGTCTCTTTTTTTCCTTTATATCAACAAAGTTGTTGTTAATGGGACAGAGTTTAGAAGTTTGCTTGCAGATTAAAAAATGACGCGTGTAATGCACACAATGCCAGTCTAAAAGGGAAGGAAAGGATTTTAATTTGAACAACTGAAACACAAAATTATGCTAGGTGTATAACAGATCTGGAGGACAGTCTGGATATGAAACGTTACTGCCAGGTATTAACAGACCTGTTTATGATAAATATAATAATTCTAAAGTAAAGTAGTAATTCATACCCACAGAAATGTCCCTATTCTTCTAACACCTATTGTCCTATAAGGTTAACACCATGTGAATGGAAGTCTTTCCTGCTGTCTGCCTGTCTGTCTTTGTGCCTGCAAGCGTTCCTGACACACATTGTGCCCTTTACCTACTTTGTCAATAGTTAAAGGCTAGCTTGTTCTATAGGGTGTGTGTGTGTGTGTGTGTGTGTGAGAGAGAGAGCGTCTGTGTGTTTAAAAGTCATTGAAAGCCAACACCTTCTCCAGGCAAAGACACTTACTTTCATTCACATATGCATTGTCTGTGCAGAGCAGCACACACCCATGCGATCGTATGACACAGAAAAAGTGAGAGACTATATGCTTCATATTCTGTATTGGGAAATATTGAGTTTTGAGGTGTGTGTGTGTGTGTAGCCTACATATTGGGTATTTGTTATGTTGTTGCTTGTTTGAAAGAACATAGGAGAGGATGTGTGTTCCAGTGACAGAGTTTAACATGATACACTGTATTTTAGGTCACATTACCTGTAGATTAGGATACATAACGGGTTTGGTTACCAGCCAATAACTCTTTAACAAGGCTCAGTCAATTAGAGCAGTGGTTCTCAAAAAATCTGATGTTTTCCAGTGAGTTTTACATCTCTCTGCAGGAGCGATGGATTCAGTCACGTTTAAGTCACATGCTCCATGATCAATGGTGGAAGAAGAACTCTTTTACTTAAATAAAACTAGCAATACCATCTGCTTATCCTGCGTACATGGTCGCGGGGGGCTGGAGCCAATCCCAGCTGACATCAGGCAAAAGGCAGGGTTCACCCTGGACAGGTCACCAGTCCATCGCGGGGCCACACATAGACAAACAACCACTCACACCTAAGAACAATTTAGGGTCACCAGTTAACATGCAAACTCCACACAGAAAGGCCGGGGTAACTGGGATTTGAACCCGTGATCTTCTTGTTGTGAGGTGATAGTGTTAACCACTGCACCACTGTGCCGAGTAGAGATGCCACAATGCAGAAATACTATAAATAAATGTCAAGCATTTAGAATACGAAAGTATTATGTATTATATTATTGGATTATGATTACTGAGGCATTAATGTATACATCACTTTAATATTGCAGCTGGTAATTTGTCTTTTTTCTATATCCGCCCTGATGAAGACTCGGTGGTGTCAAAACCAGTCTCTTATATATATGCCTAACTAAATAAAGGCTTAATACAACTTATATCCTTGCTCTGCCGGAAGGTTTTTTTAACTTTAGATTACCTATGATAATACTGCCATACAACCACCCAGAGGAAAAATCTTACGCTTAGAATAGTCTTTTCTTTAACTCCCGAGAAAACACTAAGATCTCAATAGTATATCTTTTTGAGATCACTCCAATCTGAATTGTTGCTCCTAAAACCCCTTAGCAGAAAAGGATGAGATGAAGAGAGATTGAGGTTTGAGACTTAGGTAAGACAACTGGATACTGAATTGAGATTACATAGGATAAATGAAAGTAACAGATGAGATGTCATCATTGTATTAAGTTCATTAATGTCTTGCTTATTGCTCCTACAAAGTATTAGGGAGCTGTTTGTATTGTATCACTGCCTGTGCTTGGAGAACCATGCTGGAGGCCCAGAGATGGATTTGAACTCTGCTTCTGCTGTTTAAAGAGCAACAACACTGCCGTTGCACCATCTAGCCAAAGCTAACGGTAAAGGATTGATTGTCTTTAAATAGAGAACAAGTTTCCTTTACTTAAAAGAGGAGAAATACCATATCCACAATTAAAGTCCTCAAAAATCTACTCAAGTAAAAGGTATAAAAGTATTCCATAGTGAATGTACTTAAGTATCAAAAGTTAAAGTGCTCATTCTGTATGACAGATACATGTTGTATCTCAGTTCTTGCGTGCATTCGGTCCTTAATGAATTAATCTCTAAACATCATGTCAAAGTATTGGGTGTTCCAGTTATGCCGACTGTGACTACCTTAACAAATTGGAAAACATGACATTTGAAAGTGCAATATTTTCAATGTCAAAATGTATTTTATTTTTCTCAGTAACTTGTAACAGATAATTAACAATAAATACAACAAGGATTTGAAATTAAGGGGAGTAAAAGTACAAACCCCCATAAAAAGAAAATACTCAATCTCTACATTTGATGTAAGTAAAGTACTTGAGTAAGATAACCCCTAAGTGGGTTAAGAAATATCTTGGAGTTTTTTTTCTGATCCACATTCTGGAGACTGAAATTACTGTTTTTTAAGATACTGTATAGGTCGCATCTTTTGATCAGAGTAAGACAGAGATGAGTTTTTGCTCCTGAGACCCATATGAGAAAACTGAGACATATTTGAGAAGAATCATGAGATCCCAGGAGTCATAGCTGAGTTTTCTTTGAGCTCTTTCTCTGATCTCATGGTCCAATGTTCAGGAGACTTAAGTAAGACTTTTTTAAGATCAGTTAGAGATCTCTTGTTTTGATCAGAGAAAGACATAAATGAGATTTTATATGGTTCTTTCTCCTGAGATGAATTTGAGAAGTGAGAGAAAAGGCCTTTGGTCTCACCTTGGTATTAAAAGCAGCTCATTTGTGTCTAGGAGAAAAGAAGGAAACAACTATGAGATCTCATCTTGGATTTTGCTTTCCTATGGGCATACCCAAGAAATAAAATTATCTGTGTGAATTTAAGCCAGCATCAGATTTTTAAAGTTTATCTGCTGTGCATCTGGTGATGTTGGCTTATATCTGCCCACAGTGTCTGTGAAACCCTTGTGTGTGTGTGTGTGAGTGTTTAGATTTGTGTCAGAGAGGAAATTGATACTGTCCGTCATCTGTCACACATCACATGCTCACTCAGGCGCTCACAGCACATGCCACCAAGTGCAACGCTGAATACCCAGTCCACACATACACACAAGCTATACACTATACTCTTCAATAACCTTTGTATTCCTCTTCCTTTCCCATGTTGTCTGTCTTATTCCTGCTTTCATCTCTGCATTGTTTTTCTAGACAGGTTCAAATCTATGAGTGCAGGGTTGTCTGCATCTGTGAGAGAGAAAGGGTGTGTGTGGGGTGGGGGAGTGGGGGGGGGGTTGCAAGATCTGTTAAAAGCAGAGCTGTGAATCTTTCATGATGTCTGCTACAGCGACATGAGAGAGACAGACAGAGATAGAGGTGAAGATTAGAGGAAAGGAGACCAGAAGGAAAATTAGAGGAAGAAGGGAGGCTCTCTCCTGGTTGGCTTTCCTGTCCTCTCTCCTTCCTCCTTTCATAGACATGGAATAATGTTGCTACAGCTGTTTTGATACTGAACCTGGCTTCTGAGCTCCATATTTGATCATTTTGTGATGGATTTTATTAAATACTTAAAATATGTGGTTGTGCATGCAACAATAAATCTTTATAAGGATCGTGGAACATGCCTAAGCGGTGTGCATAGGACTGTACTAAGAGCACTCACCATTTAAAGTGTTTTGAGGATGCAGTGCCTTTTTTACCCTTTAAAGCGTAACGAATTAATTAGTGAAAGTGCTAATGTGATCTGCAAACATTGGTTTATGGGGTTATATGTTATGTTAAAATCCTTGTTCATGACTACACATCTATTGTGTAATATTACCATATTGTGTGGAAGCTGATCATGGATGCTATCAGGGTTTCGGCTAATGTTAGCGGCTGTGTTCTGCTTTTTATTGGATTTGGGAATATTTGCGCTCCAGCAACCCTAGAGTAATATTCGTCAAAGACAGCGGTTAGTTCTCATCCTAAAAAGCCTTTTCTTGTTATACTAAAAATGAAACCATACTTTTAAAAACAGACAACTTTAAAGGCTAATATTAAAGCAGTGTAACAGGGTTATTTTGTTATAACTAAATAACAGTTATCTTGTTTCTTGTCATAGCTAGGACCAACTAAGGCTCATCAGCTGGTGAGGATGCTAACTTTTGGCCTGGAATCTGTAGCTTTAGCTTCAGTCTATTAGCACAATATCGTGTAAGCATATGTAGCCATTAAGTGTGTATTTAGTACCTCTTTTACAAGATTCTTGTTTAAAAACAAGTCAGCTGGAAACGAGATTTGATTTTAACAAACTGATTATTATTATTATTTTATTATTGTGTTATGGTATTTTTGTATGAGTAAGCACATCATGAGCAATGTACAATCCGGAGTCAAATTCCTCGTATGTGTACACATACCTGGCAATAAAGCTGATTCTGATTCTGATTCTGATTCTGATGTAGCTGATGTTTGCTCATTTAGCTAGCTAGCTAGCTAGCAAGGGCTGATAAGATTGACGGTTGTCATTTTAGATGGCAAAGTCTACAGTTGTTAGTCGGAAATGCATTTGTTTACTTTCTGAAATCAATGACCAATTGTTTCATAAAGAATTATGAGTGGTATTTGCCACTGTTATTGTCAATTGCGTCTGTGCGGTGTGTGAACAATTCACACATTTACATTCTACATATGAACCTGTTATCCAGACTGACTGTGGGTAACGGCCCAATAGATTAAATTCCTCCATTGCCAACATATAATCATGTAAAACTGATGAATGTAAGGGTAAAAGTCATAAAGCCCTCCTGCAACCCTATGATGATCACGTGAAATAGGAGTGGAAGGTTGTGGGGGTGGGGAACTAAGGAGCAAAAGTATAAACCATTAGACGCCTTAACATCAATCTTTGCCCCGAAAATCAATGTGGTACAAACCAGTAGTGTTTCTCGATAACCTCTGTCTTTCTTTTCCTCTACATTCCTCCCACTCTCTTTGCTCCCTGCATCGGTTCATACCTCTTCTCCTTGTTCTCTCTCTTTGCTTTAATGTTTACTTCCTCCTTCTTATCAGCTGCTATATTTATTTTCTCCTCCTCCTCCCAGCCCTCCTCTCACCCCCCCCCCCCCCCCCCCCCCCCCCCCCCCCCCCCCCCCCCCACGGGAGTCGAGCGTCCATCTGTTTTCCAAATGAAAAGATGAGCTGTTCGTCTGATGTGGTGGACTCGTGGTTGCTCGGTTGCTTTATGACGCTCTTCATGCATATGCTCCATGGGGTGTGAGTCTGGATTGAAGGGATGGAGTTTTATTGGTATAACAGTCTTTTAGGTAGTGAAAGGAACTGGTGCAGAACTGGTGGTGGAGCTTAAACGATTATCTGATAAATTGTCATTTGTCAGAAAATTTGTTTCCAGCTTCCTAAATGTGAACATTTGCTGGTTTTCTTCACCTTCTGTGATAGTAAACTGAATATTTTTGGGTTTAGGACTTCTGGTTTGACAAACATGCGATTTGAATATTGTAAAGTGGGTTTTGGGAAATTGAGATTTCAATTGTTATTTTCATGCAGTGTTCACTATTGTCTGATATTTTGTTGACCAAGATTAATTCAATAATCAAGAAAAAACAGCAGAATAATTTATAAAGACAATATTATTTGCAGCCATTCACCCATTTATTACAGACAAATTCAAGTTCAGCAAAGAGTTATAACAATTGTAGTATTGTCATTTTCCTTGTGCATTTTAATTGATGTGTTCATTGTCTTTCTCTGATAAATATGAGCTGGGTATCCTGAAATAATGCAGTACATCACTACATATAGATGTGTAGTCCTTTAGAAATGCTTGAACTGAAGCTGAAGCAGTTTAAATAACTTACCACAGTGAATAGAGATGACAGGAGTGGATGAGATGTGTCGGCTTAGTGCGTTCACCCTGCGTTTCAGCTTAAAGCTTGCAGCTCTGCATATTAACCGTCAAGCATTGTGGTTTGTAATTTAAGGGAAGAACACGAGTGCAGTCTCCTCAGTGGGTTACAGACAGACCTATTAGAGAATATACAGTAAGGCATTACAATGCTGTACTGCCAACTTTTGTAATCCTTCACTCTAGTGCAGAATTGCTTCCTCTGAATGCCTGATTTCTAATAATTCCAAGAGATTCAGCTCACCTGGTCTGGCTATATACCATATTGACTATATAAGCTCGTCTCAGGATTGCCGAGAGGCTAACAGGTTTAGGGCCCAAATACAAGACACAGGGAACTGGCAAGTTTAGTTCTTAAAGGGGACCTATTATACTGCATTTTCAGCCCTATATTGTAGTTTTGTATGGTAGCGTTGCATGTAAAAGTAAAAAAAATTTCTATCCTATACTGGCACATCATGCAGGCCCTCATTCCAGCCTCTGTCTGAAACAAGCTGTAGATGCTCCTGTCTCTTTCAGGAGGACATGACACATGCTGGATAACAAACACAGACAACTGACGTAGACAACTTCAAACTAAAACAGGAGTAAGGGCACGACGCTGAAACGATGACCAAACAGACAGAGCGAAGACCTCAGGAAAGCTGACAAAGGCGAGACTTCTCCAGAGGCAGAACAGGAGGCTGTCTATGAAGGCAGGGACCCTGTGGAGGCTGAGCAGGAGACCGCCGCCGAAGGTGAGACGTCTCCAGAGGTCGGTCAGGAGGCTGGTGATGAGGGTGGAACCCATATGGAGTTCAGCAATGAAAGCGGGTACCCTCAGGATACAGGGATGCAAGACTGCAGGTCAATGGCAGGATAGCTGGGCTGGTGGCACGTAACAGGGATGCTGGGCTGGTCAGAAAGACTTTGTGAAGCTGGACTGCAGTGGGGAGAAGAGACTGGGTAGTGGATGCTCAAGGGTTGAGGAGAGGTTTAAGCTGCTGATGACATTGGAAGCCATAACGTGTATTTCATCATATGACCTCCACGTGTCCCTGTGAAGATGGCCAAGAGAGTCCCCTCAAAGACATGCTAGAAGTCAGGGTGGCTTGTCGACCGAGGTGCAGGTTTAGCAGGTAGGCAGGCAGGCAAGGCAAGGCAGGCAGGACAGGCAAGTGGCTAGTGGCTGAGACGCTACCAAGCAGACAGGCAGGCAGGCCGTGCTGACCCAGGTTTGACTTAAGGCTGCTACTAAAGGTCTGGCCTGGATAAAATGGGACACGTGTTGTTCAACCAACCAAAATCAGAGACTGTTGTGCCTAAATCTTTACAGATTTTTACAGTCCTACCCCATTTACATCCCAGATCAAGCACTCAGCGCCAGACCGTTTTCTGAGCTGTCAGCGCAAGACTCCAGCAAGATTCAACCAAAATTCAAAAAATGCACTGCAGAATGTTCTAAGTGCAACACATGTATGTATATAGCCTTTGTATATGAATAACTGTATAAAGCCTATTGTTTTATTTTCATTATTTTCATTATATCATACCATATTTTAATACATATTTAATTATCTGTTTTGTGTGTGTAGCATGAAGCGATTACAACCTCGTACCTTGTAAATGTGGACATGTATCCCAAACTCTAAGAAATGTGTAGTGTCAGGAATGAGACTTTTGACAAACCGCATAATATCAGTAAAGGAAAATGTAATTTGTCAAGTAAAAACATGAAACGATATCCTGTATTCACCTGAGAATTTGTATTCTGCAGATGGAGTCTAGCTTGCACGCAACAATATTTAAAGTCAAGTTAGACTCAGCATGTTGAATGAATGGCTGTACATTTGTTCAATGTACTGTACAGTTACCAGGGGAGACATTACATAATTACAGCTAATCAGATAGTTTGTAAGTATTTTCCTCAAACCCCAGCAGGGTTTTTATCTGTTTTATATCTTGAATGCTCTCTTTAGAATAAAATATAAAACAACACAGTGCTTTTGTACAATGGAGGATAATTCTGTGTAAAAGCCACTAAGTGTCCCTACTGACAGGTCACAGCCGCACACACGCACATCCAGATCGCTGATAAGATCACCGGTGAAGAGTATTATCAGAGGCAGATCTCATTGAGTGTGACTGGGTTTCTGTAGCATGTGTATCTGTCACTGCTCTACAAGGTAAAACAAACATGCTTGGCACCGGTTTCCAATAGCAACCGAGGGCAATGATCATCTTTGATACATTACATGTTAGTGGAGTGAAAAGATGATTGATTTTCATGTTGAGGAGTGGAATTAAAAGGACAGATAAATAAGGGATCATGCTGTCGCTTTAAACCGAATCCAAGTGTTAGCTCTGTTACATGGGAAGAGCAAGTTGGTAATTTTGTTATAATTTAACGCACACACACACACACACACACACACACACACACATACCGACTCTGCTTGTCAACTACTTGTCACCCCTTGCTTGTCTGCTTTCCCCCCCTCCCCCCCGGGATATCATAAGAGGTGTGGTTAGTTAATAGACAACCTGAGACCAAGCTGCATCTGAAGAAAGACTCCATCACAGTGTGCGTTACCATGTGTTTCTGTGCATGGGAGGCTTAAAAAAGTCCTATAATTAGACATGCTGCTGTCAAAATTCAAACTCTATGTAGGCCTGCTATGTTTGTATTTCTATGAGCTTTACTGTGCTCTGTTGAGCCAGTCTTTCTCATAGTTTTTCATCACTTTAACCTCCTGAGTGTCGGCTCAAAGGCTATTTCATGTTATTTTTTATTGTTATTTTTATGGCATTTCTGCTTTATTAGATAGTTTGCCTTCCGGAGTGACAGACACATTTATTTGATAGAGGTGGCAAACTGCATAAAAAAGGCTCCTTGGCTCATAACACTTTGAAGACACAGTGTGCGTCATAGCCTGACGATACACCAGGGTATCCATATAAGTTTTCAAAACGTTCCACACTTTGCGCAGCAGCTCCTGCACAGTACTCACAGATATTTGCCCAAAGGCACCATGGGAGAAATAATAATGAATTTCTTGGAATACACCTTTAAGCAGAAGATGATATTTAGATATCTGCTTTGCATTTTCCTCAATTTTAGTTTAAATCTTGTCAGACGTTGATTTTTTAGCCATCATGTTTTATAGCAGTTGAGCAAACAATAATAATGGTAAACAATTTTGATTCTTCCCTGGCTTTGACAAACCCCATGTTTTGTGACAAATTGCTATGACTATTGTATGCCTACGAAGCACATGGTTGGTGGTTTTCCTGGTCCTGCCCTTTCCCTTGGCCTTCCCATGTCACTACCGGTTAATGAAAGACACATAAAACAATCATAATCTCATAACTCTGTTGCATATACAGTCGTTGGTTGCTGAGCTGTTAATCTTAGAAACAGTTCTTGTATGTGCCTAGTTTTGTCCTGAACTGAATGTGACAGCTTGAACATACTGAACCTACAACTGAAGCGAAGACCACACTTTAATGACACAGATTTATGAGCGGTGATTTGTTCACTCATGTACGAAACAACATTTGAATGGTGATGTTCTTCAAACTGAACTGAATTGAAAGATTTGAATTTCTGCCCAAATCAACTGAAAACTGTAAAGCTGTTTGATTTCATCCAGGCTTTTCTGATGACATTTTTCTGGCTCTGGCAAAGGAAGATGACATTCTTCGTTCCTACACAGCTCTGGTTGCCTTGGTTGTTTTTCTAACGGGGGAAACCGTCAGTAAGTGAGGGCAAAACCAGCCCTATTTGAGTTACTGAAAAAAATCAATGGGCAGCAATTTATTCATGGTTCTGAAACCAGGATAAGGAGCAAGATCATATAGCCGAAGTAGAATTTAAAAATTAGTACAGAGGGCTGTTATTGCTTTAGTGAAACTTCCAGCTTGCTTGATGCTTCTGTCCAAAACCACGTGGCTGATCTCCAAGCAGCTCTGATCCGGCAGTCATTGCCACATTCATTCAGTTTCTCCACTGTTCTGACATTAAAGGTTTGACCTTGAACTGTCTGAGCTCAGGCTGTGACCTAATGTTCTCTCATACACAGGGATTTCATGTTCCCTGCTTGGAAGGAGCATTGATGGAGAGTTTGCATCTGATGTGCCTCTTTAACTGTCCCCCTACCACACAAACACCCCACACACACGTGGTGAAGATTCATATATTCCCACATCACGTTTGACTCATCCCCATCACAACCACCAACACTGTGCTATTGGATTACGGGCTGATGTCTAATCCCATGCTAATCCTGGCCTGTTAATCTATGTGTTAGCAGTTCTTAGCTCACAGCATGATACCTAATGCACTGACCTTACTTCTGAGGGCATAACACACACTCTCACTGAGTTATTTCGTTTTTGTTCCTGTCTGTCTGTTTGACCCTTGCTCACGTGTTTAAACTTGCAGAAACTCATTATTTCCCAGGAAATCTGCTTTTGATTTGTCACAGGGCAAAACACTCTCTTGTCCACAGTGAACTGTCAATAAGGGCTAACCCCAACAGTCAAAGATAGCTGACTTGACCTTTGACTTCACCAGAGCATACCCATACTTGTACAAATGTGCACAAGCTGACTCTCTCCAGAAACCAGCTGGCACGTGTTGTGCTTTTTACAGACTGTGAGTAAAAGGGAGTAAAAGTAGTAGTTAGTTTAAGAGCCTTTAACTACCCCCAGAAATGACATAGTATTATAGTATTATACGTTGAAGTTGGTGCCATGTGCACACACACACTTGCTGGGCAGCAGGGCTGGACTTTGGCGTGGTGGATTATTTTTGGTCCGGTAATAGTATAAAATAAAGAAAGGTTCAGCCAAAATGCTTTTTGCCTACACCTCCCTCCCTGTCTCTCTCTGCCTCTTTACTAGGTCTTTTTTTAACTACATTTTTTTCACCCCCTGTTTTCTTTTTCTAGTCTGGTTTCAAGACCTTCAAAGCATCAGAAATAAAATATTTCATTCCTCAGTGTTGCATGTGGCACATCTGCATAACCTGAACAGCATGTTTGAAGAGCAGCAGCAGCAGCTTCAATCTTCTGTTCGTATACTAGGGTTGGGTATCGTTAAATATTTTACGATACCAGTACCAAAACCAGTACACTTAAAGTGATACTGATACCAATAGAGTACTTCATTCGATACCTTGCTATTTTTATTTGTTGTTTAAGTTAAATTTTTCATACGTTTGTTAGGCACATACGGGTGCAGGCACATAAGGGAAAAAAGAGCCTGTCTTTCTTTCAGTGTGTGTTGCTTGTGTGTTTGACTGCAAGCAAAACCATACATATAGAATTTTTTTGCTGCAATCTGTTCACAAAAAGTATCAAATGAACTACTGGTTTGACTGGAGACATTTCGATACTACTCGATACTGGTCTGTTTACCTTAAAGGTATTGCTACTTGATACCCATCCCTAGTATCTACACAGGATGTGTTCATTCACACACTGAGTGCTGTGTGGCACTGTACAACATATAATCACTGTAGTTACATGCGTAAAATGGTCGTTTAATTGCGGATAGCAGAAGTACCTGAGCCGTTACATAGTCTGTATTAAGTAAAATAGAAGCATATCAAACACACGTGAGATGGATGACTGCAAAATGGTCTTAAGATGAGATCTTCATATTGCTTCATATTGTTTTTGAGTTTATGATCACATAAGACACACATCACAAAAGAAAGGCAGCAAATACTCACACTGGAGAAACTAGAACCAGGAGATGTTTGTTGTGGAACATTGGCATATTTGTTTGAAATAGATTTAAGGTTAACCAGTAATCAAAATATCAACTAATTGACTAATCAATTCCCCTTTAATTTGAATGCAATCTGCAGTTACAAGAGGATGTTGCACCATTCCTTATACTTCTAGTAAAAATGCATACACTGATATAAGCTGCAAGACAAGCAGCCTCATTGATTTGCATGTTTAAATAGCTCTGCTTGCTGTGGAAAAATTGTGATGAACGGTCACAAAACTGCAGTGAAAGTCATTTTTGTGTCGATCAATTATGCAGTTATTTGTGAGAAAATTAAAATATAACAGCAAAAAAAGAGTATTGCGACTTCAAATGACAAAATCACACAGAAAAGATATAAACTAGAGATTTATTAGACACTTAGAAGTAGATTACAGTTATAATTTACTACATTTCCCCTTTTTTCTCTTTGCTTCTGCTTCTGTCTCCACTGATGATCTTTAACTCCCCCCTCCCACCTCTCCCTCTTCTTTAATTTCCATTTTATTGCCCTCTCATCCTGTCGTCTCTCTGCTCTTTCATCATTATAGCTCCGTGCCCCCCCCCCCCCGGCTTTTCGGTGGATAGTAAAAAGGTAAAAGTGTACTCTGGGAGGAAGGCCATGTGGAACGTTAAATCACATACAGGTGCCCTTAAATGGTGAAGAGAGCGGAACTCACACACACATACATGCACACAGACGTACCATCAGCTCCTCATTTAGGTAGCAGTAATTTGCTGCAGTAAGTGACAGCGTTATTGTAAGACGCTCATTAAGAAAGGGAAGCAGCGAATAAACGTCTAACTGAAGGGAATAAATTCAAACCACTGCGCCACTTTTACTGCCCAGCATTAAGCCGCTTTGATGTGGTGTGTGATGGTAGAGCTGGGGCAGACTCAGGGCGTGTGAGTATGTGTGTGTGTATGTGTATGTATCAGAGTGCTAGTTATGTCCTCTAACACTGATTTTACATTTTACTTGTAATGTGGTTACTGTATAATGTGTGTTTTTTGCTTTGCATGTGTCATGTATGTGTGCTCTGTACTGTGTGTATGTGTCTGTCCTTTACAGCGTCAAGGGTCAGAGGTCAGATCATGTACCAGACTGCTTCCACAGTAACACAGTGTGAGGTCACTTCCTATGACAAACTTTCATCTCTGCAGGAGAGAGAAAGGGATGAAAAAGGAAAAGGGAGGATGTGTTGATGAAAGGAATGAGGCGGTGGCAATAGAGGACAAGGAGGGAAATAAGAAGAAGTGATAGAAACTGATTTGAGACGAGGATTTAAAAGTAAGGCAGAATGGACGACAGGGTGAGGAGATATTTAAGGGAGGACAAAATGACTGGAAGACTGGATCGAAAAAGAAGAAGAATCCTGAAAGAGGGAAAAATGGAATGAAAGTGCAAATGTGGCTTGTTGGGGTGGCGGCCTGACTATGAGTCTGTCTAGTTATATTCCATCATGTCAGATGTCGAATGACACTGACCACGGATGGCTTTAATGATGAGTTTGACCAACAATGGATTTCAGACTTAAACGCTCATTTTATAATAATAATAATAATATAATAATCCTTATTTGTAGAGCACTTTTCAAAAACAAGTTACAAAGTGCTTTAACAAGTGTAAAGAATAATACAAAAAAAAGATAAGAGCATGAAAATTTAATATAAAATTAGTAA
>NC_060154.1:6374475-6391313 GCF_021292245.1 Micropterus dolomieu
GAGGCGGTGGCAATAGAGGACAAGGAGGGAAATAAGAAGAAGTGATAAAAACTGATTTGAGACGAGGATTTAAAAGTAAGGCAGAATGGACGACAGGGTGAGGAGATATTTAAGGGAGGACAAAATGACTGGAAGACTGGATCGAAAAAAGAAGAAGAATCCTGAAAGAGGGAAAAATGGAATGAAAGTGCAAATGTGGCTTGTTGGGGTGGCGGCCTGACTATGAGTCTGTCTAGTTATATTCCATCATGTCAGATGTCGAATGACACTGACCACGGATGGCTTTAATGATGAGTTTGACCAACAATGGATTTCAGACTTAAACGCTCATTTTATCATAAGGGTTGAGTTTTTTGCCAACTAGCGGTATGGTTGTAGGGAGGGCAATGTTGGTCTCTTGTTTTACCCATTCCGTTGGTATATGTCCTAATAACTACTGGGTGAATTGACATAAAATTTTGTGACTTTGGTGATCCCAGGACTTTTCCTCTAGCGCCATCGGAAGGTTGATTTTTTTTTTTGTGTGTGTGTGAAATGTCTCAACATACAACAATTGGACTCGTAAAAAATTGGTGCAGATACCCATGTCCCCTTCAGGATGAATTCTAATAACTTTGCTTTGATCCTCTACCTTTCATTGAGCACCAGCATCAGTTAGCATGTTAGCACGTTAAATTAAGATGGTGAACATGGTAAACATCACATTCAAGCATCTATATATCCAGAGGAATATTACAACTTTGGACCTATTTTTGTTGTTTTGGCCATGTCTATCGGTTGTGATGACAGCACTGTACTCTAAATAATAAATAATAGCTGTGACCTGAGAAGCAGAGACAATGCTACATCATGGCAAGGGCAAGATACAGGTTGTAAATAAGCCTACACTTTAGCCAGATGATATAAACCACTTTATTTGAAGGTGGAACTAAAAGTAAGCATCTGCAATAATCCCTCAATGTAAAGAAAAACTGTGGGCCTGCAACAAGTACTGTTTGACAGTGTTGAACCAAGAGGTTGTTCTGTTAACTGTAATGCATGTTTACAACAGTTTGGCTAATAATTTTACAAATCTCTTTTGTTTTCTCTTCCAAATCAATTTGCCTAACGGGGGAGATTTGTTTCAAATTTGTCTGAACATCTAATTTCTTGCTCGGTCTGACTTATTTTTAGCAATTTCGCCAAGTTTCTTCATCACTGTAATTAACTTGGTGAACACAATGTTAGGAATATTGATAGAAATGATGGCCAAAACTATGAAAAACTGATGAACTGGAATTACCATTTCAAATGCCAGGTAGTGATTATAAAGTACTGTAGCAGCTACAGGAAACGTGGCACTTTGAGAGTATTTTTGTCATTCTCTTAAATGGACAACAGTGATGCTCCACCCTGTCGAGCTGTTTGCCTTTGTCAGCAGCTAAAGCAGGTTGAGCAACGGTCTAACATCTTAAAACTAGTCATTTGAGAGACTTCATGTAATGCTTTACAGTGTGCTGATTCAGCTCCAGTGTATGCCCGACCTCTGAGAAAGATTGGCTTGGTGTGTTGGTGCAGGTTAGATGCATGATGGAACTTCCACTGTTGCTGAGAGTGTAATTGGTTTTCACGTCTCATTTAACCTGCTTGATGCCTCAACAATCTCAGATATTGGAAACATCACTTTAGTTTCTCAAGTAAAACAAAATTGATCTTGTGTTTTTCATTGTACATAAATAGTCTTTAATTAATTATAATTTAAAAAGTGCAACTTTTAAGTAGTTCTGCAAAGTTCAGCTATTTAGATACTTAATTATGATTATAATTGCAAAGACTGGCTGTTTTGTGGGTTTTGTCTTAATTCAAAACATCAAGGATAAATTAAGGTATTTATTTGTTTTAGAACAGTTCCACAGTTTTTTAACACCAAAAGCTTACTTGCTACTGCACATGTTAATATCTTTATATCACATAGTATAAAAGCTGTGATGTGTGTGAGGTAGTCTGATAACGTGTGTGTGTGTGTGTGTGTGTATCAGAAAGATAAGAGATTATCTTGTGTGTAACTTACTGTATAGCCTCAGGGTATTATGTCTGTGTAACATTAACATTAAATATCTCCCTACCTATACGTGTTTATGTGATGTGTATATGTGTATCTGTGTGTGTGTGTGGATGGATAAAAGCATATACAGACAATTTAAATAACTGGTGCGCGTGTGTTATGAAAGACAGTGACCTGATCTTCTTATTGTATGTCTGGTGACCCTGATCCACCCAATCAAGGCCACAAAAGGGAGGGGTGTGTTTGTTTTCATAAGCTCCCATACAGTGATGGAAATGGGCCTTTTTGCATTTATTTGTCTTACTCTGTATAGATGTATTGTTATGTTGCATTAAATATGGAGCCAGGAGGTGATTAGCTTAGCTTAGCATAAAGACTGAAAACAGGGGGGAACAGCTAGCCTGCCTCTTTTCAAAGTTCCAAAAATCTGCCATCCAGGACCTATGAAGCTCACTAATTAACGTAATAAGTCTCATTTGTTTAATCAATACATGAACAGTAATGCAAAGCTGACAATTTTTGGGAGCCAAGCTGTTTTCCCCTGCTTCCAGTCTTTATGCTTAACAAGCTTTGTATTACTCTGTAGTAAATGCAAAGATATAAGAGCTGTGGTTTCAATATTCTCATCAGTTAGGCAAAGAAAACAAAGCATATTTCTCAAAATGTCGAACCATTCCTATTAATAGAAGACAGTGGATTCAAAATACAGATGGCACTGATAATACAGTAACATGATCTCAGTAGAAATAATCTAGCTTGATTAGGGCTATAATTTTAATAAGGCAATTTATCTAAGATCAGTGCTGATCAGGTTTATTGCACTCTAAAACAGTTACACCCCTACATAAAGTCCAGCTCAAATTAGCCAAACAACTAATCTATCTCACATTCTCTTGGGAAAATGTATTAAACATTTGCAAATAAATTCCAATCACCTATAAATACTCGATAAAAATTGATATAATCAACTTGCCATGTAATTTAGCAGAGGAACTATTTGTGAGAAATTTTTTTTCTCATGATCAGGAGGAATACCAATTTGCTGTCTGCAGCCAGAAGCCAAACCAATAAGTATTACTGTGTCTGACATACAAGCCAGCAGCATGGCACCATAACACGGAAAAAGAATAAAAGTTGAGAGCAATTCATTAATTCCAAGCGTCAAACTGAGGTCAACAGACAGCTGCTGTCAAGCTATTAAATAAATTGCTGTATCAGCAATGCTCTGTCTTTAATTAAATGTGGGTGTTGCCAAAATGAGTGTATTTGGCTTGATTAATAAGTTTGGCTTGATGGGAGTTTAATTTGAGTTTCAGTTAAGATGTTTCTTTGCAACAACAGCCAAAAAGTACATCACCTCTGAAGCGTCCCTAACACCACACTTCCAGTTACAAGTGGTTTCAGCTTTTTTTCTGCCTGGCTGGGTGGCTTCATGTCAGCCTGCAGTGCAGTGCAGGATACGTGTTTACCTGCTTGGCACACGTGCTGAGGCTGACTCACTTGTTGAGACTGGTTCAGGTATGTTGGGGCGGCCACAAGGAATGCAGGGGGGGGAAAGGGAGACAGAACACAGGGGTGTGACAGAGAGAAGAAAGTGAGAGCCAGATGCTTTTGATGGGAAAAGGAAATGAATGGCTTAGCAATGTTGTCTTGATGTGGTCTCCATGGCGACAAGTGTAAGCTGCGGCAGGAAAAACCAAAAACAAGTTTTGAATTAAATGGATTCACTAATGATTAAGTGCAAAATACCCTGCAGCAGAACAAGGTTTTCCAATGCAGCACTTAGCTCCAGGAGGGCTGTGGGAAACTAAATGATTTTATACCCATAAATATTACATCAGACGTTTCCACATAATCAATACTAAAGAATTTCCCTTATCAGGATTCATGTCAGTCTTATGAGGTCAATAAACTATTCCTCGAATAGTAAGCATTGGTAATATGAGTTTGAATAGATTTTACCATGACTACATCTTTAACTTAGAGTATACAGATACCAATTAAGGCCAAAAGTTGTGGGTTTGAGTCGCAGAGCTGCTGGTAAAATGTAAGCGGAGAAAGTGGGTGAGCAGTGGCCAAAAATAGGAGGCGAGGTGATTGAACTAAGCAGCACTCGGGGTTAATTGAGATGATGTTTATGACAATGTGAAGCAGGATTTTACTGGACACAAGCAAGCAGGCCCATGAGACCTTCCCTGGATACATAAATGTTTAAAATCTGAGTGTGTGATGATTATACATGAGGCTTTTAAGTTAGATTAGTTCTATATGTTGCTTTTCTTGTTTTATCTTTAACACATTTTTACTGCCAGGAGCGTGAGACAATGTCTCTTCTGTAGCAGTGCAATCTCAAGTTTCATCATTGTTAACAGAGCTGCATAAAAACAATTTCTTCAGGTTAAAGGTAGTGAAAAATCATTACACCTTCACTGCAGATGTTTAGCCACCACTGAATTCTATTTACTCCAAAAACTTTGGATTATGCACACATGCAAAGAGGGGGCTCATCTGAACTGTTCACTGCTACAAATAGAAGCAGGGGAAGCACCGACGTAAAGTTCCCTAATGAGTTCTGGTGGCAAGCATTTTTTTCTTCATAACTTGTCATTTGAAATTGTATGAATAAAATAAAAAGCATTCTTGAGAAAACTACACCCACACCATCACACTTCTTGTTGATAGCCCAGAGGGAGTTTATCCTATAAAACTAAAGCTCTGCATATTTAACTGTGTTTGAGTGCGTGTGCGTGTGTGTGTATGTGTTTCTGTGCTCTTGTAATTCTACTGCATCTTTATGATGTCCAATTCTGTCTTAGACCATGAGAGGGAGAACACTTTTTTCTGGTCCTCTTTGAAGGTTTAAACTAAGGTCAGAAAAAGAGGGTTAAGTAATGGTTTCTCCCTGCTTCCCCAATGCCACATATTAGTTTGGAATAGGGCACAGAGGGCAATGTTTAGGCTTGTGTACTGTACGTCAAGCCTCAAGCCTCTCCCATCCAAGTAAAGCCCAATGGGAAGGAGGGGAATAAAGCCAGCTTTACCTAACCTAGTACTACAAAATGGTACTGGTGAGGTGAATGCAAACAGTGAGATAAGATCCGGAGATGCTCTTCAAAAACTGGTTGGGGTTAGGTGTCTGCAAGAACTGCTTGTTGGACACACACACACACGCATGCACACACGCATGCACACACACACACGCATGCACACACACACACCTTTCTGACAAGGTTATTGGGGGTGAGATGCATCTGACATTTTTTGTAAGGTTCCAAAGCCAACAACAATCGAACCAGCAGTCCCACTTCAGCAGCAAATGGCCAGGTGTGCAAAGGTGACACAATGATGCCAATTTGAAATCCTCACAAGACTCTTTTTCGTTCTTTATAAAACTATTTCTGCCACCTTTCATGTGTACCACTAAGTGCACCACTATAAATGCCTTCCAGGAGAAACTTTCCAAAAGTGTGTGTCATTATCCACTTTTGAAGGATTCATCGTATCTCCCCCTTCTGTATGATGACAAGCTTTTCACACTCCCTTCAAGCGTGTCCATTCTGAACAGCTAACAACACGTATGTCTTTAGATGTGGTCGGACAACATTTTTGTACGAACAAGTTTGTTTTAAGCACACTCTGGCCTTTTATCATTAGGGTTAGAGGGACATACTTTGAAAGGTTGCTTGTGATGCTAAGGGAAATAAGAAAATATTTTAACGTACAGACTACCTTTCAAACCTCTGCAGGCAATGGATGGGTGACAAAAATCCTGGAAAACCAAATTATATTCCTACTTTTTCCTATTGCAATTGGCCACAACTCCTGTGTCTTTATCTCTCCCCCTCTTGCAATGCTCTTAGCGACTTGCTTATCTCATCTGAACTGGGCCTAAGGCACTAAAGAATGAATTATGTCAATGAGGGTCCCCACAAGTGTAGTACAAACCTATGTGTGTTTGTCCCTCAGGATGTGGACTAACTAACTAAATATAGGCTGATGCTTGAGGGCACAAACAGTGTGAGCAACCAGATTACTTATAGAAAATGATTTTATTTGACTCAGTTCTCTCCTCTCCTCTCCTCTCCTCTCCTCTCCTCTCCTCTCCTCTCCTCTCCTCTCCTCTCCTCTGCTCTCCTGATGTTCCTCTGTTTTGCTTCAAGGCATTGCTTCGCACAATTTTGATAATCTCACTCTTTCACTTTGTGCAAATGGTTGCCCAAAGTGCAAGGACTTACTGTGTTTCCAGATGCCGTGAGATAACGTGCGCTATATTGGACCGTCTGGCCTTTTAATTTACTGTATCTGTCTGCATGTATTAGCATGTTTGTAAGCTTGCTTTTTGTATATGTGTTATTGTGTCACCACTGTGCTCACTTCTGTCTTTCCAAGTAAATTAGGATTTTATAGCAGGATGCCAGCTGCTTCCATTACCCTGCAACTCAGGAATGCAGTAAAGCATATGCGTCTGTGGTAAACGCCCTGCTTCGGTAAGCAAACCAACAACAAAATGCTAACATTAGCACATGAGCCCCCCAAAGATGGTGACTGCTGTCTCTGGACCACATATGTAACACTGATGTTGTGGTTTTAAACCCCAGCAGAGGAATCTGTCCTTATTCCGCCTGACTATAAAGCCTTCTAAGATGTTGTTAGAAAGGTGACCTGATCAAAGAAAATGTTGGCACTGATGTAAAATAATACCTCAGATCTCTGCTGTGTCTCACGTCTCCACTCCTCTCTTTTTTAGGTTATAATGTTCCAATTTTTGTGGAGAATGTGTTAGATGTGTTATTTTAAGTCTAGCTGAAATCTGAATAAAATTTATTGTTCTTAGCCATTCTTTGACATGTTTGTGGAAAACTTCAAACCTCTGGGTAGGTGTTTTCCATGGCAGTGGTTTTAGGGCTGGCATTGCAAGGATAAGCACAGAGGCTGGATTAACAACCCAGCAAGTCAGTTGGATTTTTTGATCATTTGATTACAGTTTTTCACAATTGCTAAGACACATTTCTTGAAACCTTCACCCATATTCTCAAAACTTTAAACACAAAACCCAGTCTTTAAACTACATTCACAAACCCCCTGACTCTTCTGGCAAAATCAAACACTTTAACCATTTGATCTGTGCTCAAAATCAAACAATGCTTTCAAAACATAAACACAGCCAGTCAATATATAAACACTCATCAGCATTCATTAGACACTACATCAAAAAACACAGCGTCCAGGGCATGTAGTTACAGAGAAAAAATGTTTATTGCATATAGGAAATCATTTTGCCATAAATAAAAGTAAATAATTCACAACTCAGTACAGGAAATATTGCATACTGTAAGTACTGCAAGTAATACAGTATTGAATGTCTGTATTTTCAGCATAAAGTAAGCCCAAAGAACAAAGACAACTCTAAATCAAAAGCATATTACACAAAATATTGTGCAATTGCAAAATCAAAGTCAATGAGAGACTCATTCTGCCTCAGCATCCCATCTTTGTGCTGGGTCCGACCAGAGGACTTCGTCAACATCACATGCAATGTCCCTTTCTAGGCAACGGGGGAAGAACCCTCTTGTGTGCCGGATCCAGCCTTGACAGCACTCCACACCTATGTCACCACAGGCCAATTCCATTGCCTGTAAAAGATTTACCCTTGTGTATGGGTTATGGTCATAGATCTTCCATCGCCACACAGCGAAAAACTCTTCTATTGGGTTGAGGAAAGGGCTGTATGGTGGAAGACAAACATTCATGAATCGCTGGTTGATGTTGAACCACTCACGTATTTGGACACTACGGTGAAAGCTGAAATGTAAGAAGATGGTCAGTGTTATATGGCCCCAGGGTTGCATGACGGTGGAGAACACCCCCATTGCTTATGGCTGCACATAGAGTGACATTGCCACCACACTTCCACAATGGCACGTTGGCCAATTATGTTCCAGCCTCTCCTTCTCCTCTTTGCCAGATTGAACCCTGCTTCATCTACAAAAATGTATTCATGGGGCCTTTCCATGGAATCCATTTCAAACACTCTCTATATATAAAAGAGATAAATAAATAGTTTAGTAAGTCTTACAGAAAGACATACTTCTGCAAAGGTGTATTTATATGCACTCCTGATTTACATACAGTACAATATAGTGCAGTTACAGTAAAAGTATAGTACAATAACTATATACTATAGGCTATAAACTTGTACTGTAAGCATCAGTGCTGAAAGTGTCTGAGTGTACACCACTTACTTGCACATACAGATATCGTAGATCTTTGACCCTTTCTGAATTGCACTCAAAGGGTACTCTGTACACTTGCTTCATGCGTACCCTGTTGCGATGGAGGACACGGGCAATGGTATAAAGGCTGACACTGTTGATTCCTTCAAAGTTTACATTATCTTCTACAACTCTTTGCTGTATTTCACGCTGTCGGATGGCATTGTTTTGACGGACCATATCAACAATGAGAGCCTCTTGCTGTTGGGAGAACAAAGGAGTCTTCCACCCTCATTTAGTAGTCTTGCAATTCTACAAAAGGGAAAATGCACTTACAAATGTATACATACAGTAACAATAGTAATGGACATCACATTCATATGTAAAATGTATTGGAAATCTTTATTTCTTTTTTCCCCAGTCCCCTTTCTATTGACAAAGTGATGTACTGTATCAAATGTATACAGTAAACTTTCAGTCGCATAAATTAGAAAAACATTCACCTGTTCTCTTCTCTGAATGTCCTGATTATGGTGGCCACAGAGAATCTGCTCAAATTGGGTTGTACTCTTTGTCCTGCTTCCCTCATTGTCATTCCATGAACAAGAACATGGTCTATCACAGTTGCCTGAATTTGATCTGAAATTACTATTCTTGGTCTTGCTCTTTGTTGTCCTCGTACTCTTCCTCCTTGTCAGCCACCTCTTACACGAACTGTTCCTCCTCTGCCTCTCACATTGTTTCCATCCATTGTTGGTATCAACATTCAACGTACCTGGGCCACCTGTGTTCTCCGAACTGGCTTATATTCTAGACAACTGATTTGATCACATCATTAGAAACAAGTGTGGACAATTTTGAGTTGTTGTGTGTAAACGATGACAGCTGTGTTGTAGTTGTGTTTAACTTTTGCAGCATGTATTTACCATTTTGCAACACAAGTGCATCACAGTGCAAAATGTGTTTTAGTGAGTGAGAATGTGTTTAGATTTTTGCAAAAAGAGTGAGATTTTCAAACAGTGTCTTAACTACCTGAACTTGTTTAAGATTTTGCCTACAGAGTGACTGATTAGACAAATGGGTTTAGGCCACTGAGCATTGGGGTCAGAAAATGGGGTTTAGTGTTTTAGCAATTCTGAAATACTGTAATCACATTACTGTAATAATTTATTGGGCCTTGAGTCAGGTCCTACCTTGTCTAGATGTCTTATGTGAATCGATATTTCCCTCCACCACTACACATCATAATAACAGCACTAACTTTGTCAGTCGGTACCAAAATTGTCCGCCACCTAGGATACACCAATGTAGGAGTGCTATCATACATACAGGCATTTTTGGTAATTATATTTTTTGACCAAATACAGTACGTAAACAAAATAAAACAAACACCAATGAACTATAGACTGATGAATTTTTAGTTCAACTTAAAACATTGCTAGTGACAAATGTTTTTGAATAAATAACAATATCATTGTAATTATTGTATTGCTATTTTAATTGATTATGAGTTTGTTCAGCTGCTGCTTGTCATTTTCAATAGCATATTTTAAAAACAAAAGACTTTCCTCAGATGAGGAACATCATCAGTCACTGATAAACACAGAGGTGACGTAGTAGTTATCTCTGAAAACAAGATTGACAGGATTGTGGGAGTTGTGTGAAAATTCACAGCTAAAGTGTGAGGAGCAGTTAAGTTTTGAAAAGCTTTTTCCAACTTTGAACAATCAGCTCAGTAAAAAAAACAGGTGTGATTAGCTCATAGTGATTTAGTTTGATGGTGTTTGGCTTCAGAGGAGTGAAGCATCTCATCTCAGACTGACTTACTTGCACTTGACACTTGAGGACTACTGAAGAAGTGAGAATATTAAATGAGTGTCCTGGTCGATCTGTCGAATGAGTGTGTGCATGAGAGTTCAACTCCAGCTTCAGACTTATATTCCACTTTTCCTTGTTCCCTCTTGCATTTGTCATAAAGCAAAAAAACATCTTAAAACATCCCAAAAAGGATTTGAGAAAAGAAGGAAGGTGGTGCAATTTCATGTATTATGGCTACCAACTTCTCTGTCTCTCTCACATATAAACACACACACACACACACACACACACACACACCAGCCAGTGCCAATGAAAGATTCATGGTGGAGTGATGATGAAGGCGTCTCCTCTTCTGCTCCACTTACCCTGGTGGACAAATTCTGCCCCCCAACCCACACACACACACACACACACACACACACACACACTAGCATACACACCAACCCAGGACCTGTTAAGAAGAAAGCCAGCAGTGAGAGCAGCACAGCTGTGGGGTACTTACTCACCCTTAACCTTCCCAGACGTAGACACACACACACACACACGCGCGCGTGCGCACACACACTGTCTAGAGACGGATGCTGCAGACTGCTTTCTTGGCTGTCTAGCAAGCTCAATGTGTATGTGTATGTGTATGTGTGTGCGTGTGTGTGTGTGTATACAAGTATGTCTATATGTATGTGTGCGGGGAAAATATCTTTATTTTTGCTCTGCCCTGTGGGAGTATCCCCATAAGAATAGGAAAAAACAAGTTTAGATTGGGTCTGTCATGATCAGGGTTTAGTTATTGGCTAGAGGGAGGAAGAGTCAGTAAATACCAATTTTAGTATTTTCAGCATTGATCACAGCAGAGTTTCTGTGTTGTACTTCTGTTTGAACAAACCAACATGTCCTCATACCTAAACAACACAATAGGTAATTTGCCATACGATGCCAAAAACGACATATACACTGACTTTGTCGATAATAGTTACTACCATAATTGAATTCCTGTTTTACTACCATCATAATTACTACAGTCACTAGAGGTCACTGCCCTACAGTAATAATATATAATCGTAATAAGCTGCTTGCATAGACAACCTATACGGCCGTACTTTGGGGAAGACGGTCGGAAATAAACGGTTTGTCCTGTAAGCTGACACATAACTACACATGTAAAAGCTGATAAATATGAAACAAAAGTAACATTGTAAAAAAACGGTATTGCTACTCTCAATACTTCTTTCACTGTCTGGAATCAAACCAGTGACATATGCAATCAAATTTCAACTAGCTTTAGTGCAGAATCAAAATTAAATTTATTAATGCAATGAAAAGGAATACAATGATCTCAATCTGGTTGTCAGTGACTCTCAGTGCACCTAAATACTGTCCAAAAACAAATGCACAGACTCACTAACATATAGCTACAGAACATATAGTGTAAGTGCGCGAAGAAAAAAAAACAAACCAACCTGGTTGCTACATATAAATAAAGGAGGCTGTATAAAGTATACTGTACAGAGTGCATGTCTGGTCAGTAATAAAAAAGGATTCCAAGAGCACAATAAATTATATATGCAGTGGTGTGAGAGGTACTCAAATCCTTTACCTAAACAAAAGTAGCAGAACCACATTGGAAAATCACTCCAGTCTAGCATTCCAATTGTGATTTAGGAAAGGTAAACAATAATTAGCTGAACATTATACACTAGCATTGATAGTTAAAGTAGACTTATTGACTAGACTGGTTCCTTTCAAGGTTTTAAATTATTGATGGTTTAAGATGTAAGTGTCAGATTGCTTGACCATTGGTAATGTTTCGTACTGTTTTTGTCAAACAAAAACTTCATTACTCCAGTTTTGGGGAATTTCAAGCTTTCAGATCAATTAAAGAATTACACTGTCGCTGTGAAGGACTTGTTCCCAACCTGGCAATCAGGAACCACAAATCTCAGGGGTCACAAGATGTTTACCGATAGGAAAGCACAAAAATACATGTTTCTGCTACAGACAGTTTTGTTAATGTTTTGATACTTTCAACTAATCTTTATCTTTGTGAATTACTGTGAAATTTTAGACGTTTAAATTATTTTCAGTGTAATGTTTAGGACTGCAGACATTGCTTTTTAAGGGGTCACAAGCCAAAAATGGTTGGAACTACTGGTCAAGAGGCTGTTTAAATTTTCCGTAAATGTTAACCCTTTCTAATACCATTTCAATTATTTTCTGTCATATGTCTAAAATACATACATATATAAAATATATATATATTTATGCTGACAAATATTTCTTAATGTTGGGAAGATTAAAGTGAAAGATGTTTCCCATTGTCATATAGTGCATCTTATAGGCACGGCAGTGCTTTGAGCTCAAGACTAATGTGAGAACGCTAGCATGCTAATGCAGATATAATGTTTTGTGTAACCATCTTAGTTTGGCATGTTAGCATTCTAACATTTGCTAATTATTACAAAAAAAGTACAGCTGAGGCTGATGGGAATGTCGGCCGTTTAGAAGGTATTTAGTCATAAACCCAAGTATTGGACGACTTAAAACGTTAACCTGATGATGGGGTGTTTGATTAAAAAGTCATGGAATCAGCTAAGTTATTACAAATATCCTGAGGGAGACATAGATGTCTGAACAAAATTTCATGACAATCGATCCAATAACAATTGACAATTCTCTCAAAAACAGTCAAAAAACTGTCAAACCCACGATGGCATTAGACAAAAAGTCACAGGATCGCCAAAGTCAGTAGGATTGATCCTCTGGGAACCATTAATGTCTGTACTAAATTTCATGGCAATGCATCCAATAGCTGTTATTTCAGTCTGGACCAAAGTGGTGGAGCGACAGCCATTGCAATAGAGACATGCCGCAAGTGTTACTATTACTATAAACTATACACTTGTATAATTACTTTGTCTTTAACTACTAGTTATTTAAGCCTGGCTAGCTTGGTTTGGTTGTAAATGCACATGTTAAATAGCTGACATGTTCAATTATTAATGTAAATTAATTAAATAATACAATTAAATTCATAAGTCTGTGTCTTCCCCACATTGCCAGGTGAACATCTGAGGGTGTGTCCTCAGGGTCCAACCTGTTGTACAAGTACCATGGAGGAGAACCTTGGCGGTCTGAGCTCCCGCGAGACAGAGGGACTGATCAGAGAGGCCGGCAGGTCGCTGCAGGCTGCCTTCAATGCTCTCCACAGGAGCTTTGACAGTAAGTAGGATGTGCGTGTGCGTGTGTGTGTGTGTGTTTGCAGGATAGGCACTCATTACTGGTTAAGCTAAATACCAAATCTTCAGCCGTAGGCCCAGGAGAGAGTGACATTTATATGTTGTGTATTTGTGAATTGTTGTTTGGGACAAGCTCTGACTGTGCTCAGTGCTCAATACTGCAGCTTTACTAGTGATGGTGTGTGTGTGTGTGAGAGTGTGTGTGTGTGTGTGTGTGTGTGTGTGTGTGTGTGAGACAGGATGTGTTTGTGTCCTGTGCGTCAAGGGGACCCCTGACTGGGTGTTATAATGAGAGCAGAGTCAGCCAGACACAATGAAACGTGATAAGCCGATCCCCTGATCTGAAAGGGGCACACACACACACACACAAACGCGCACTCCCACACACACTTGCATACGTTCACACACATACACACAAAGAGAGGGGTGTCCCCTGGGGCAGTGGCTGGTTCAGCTAATGAGCAGTTGACCCACTGAGGAGTTGAGTCCGCAGATCACTGCACATCAGAGAAAGAGAGGGATGGAGAGAGGAGGAAAAGAAAGAAAGACTGTGCCACCTTTAACTAAAGGGAGATAGACAAATGCAGCAAGTGAGAAATGTGTCATTAGTACAGTGAGTCAAAGTAAAAATGGAACATAGAAGACAGAAAAAAGAATGAAGAGAAACAGAGAGCAGTAGGAGGACTAGTCAGAGGAGGAGGAGGCGGACAGTATTATTAGTCTCAAGGCAGCAGGCCACCTCAGTAGCAGTAATGTGACCGCCCATCTGGTTTTGGTTTGAACAGGCTGGCACTGGTCCAGAGCCTTTGAAGCACAAGGGAAAAGCCCAGACCAGTATACTGCAGAAACAGCTAGCTGACTCCTTATTCTTTCTGTTTGAGCTTTCTATCGCTTCGGATCCATCTGGCTGCAAAGACAATTTCAAAGAAACCTTTAAAAATAAATTTTTGGGCGATCACGATGGGCAGACATGTAACTGTCCGGATGGATTGGCCCGAGGAAACAAACTAATTCCTTATTCATTCATTCTTCACCATAAGCATGTTATTTGCTATCAACTGGATACTTTTTCTATAAAACTACTTACATGTTAGCTAAATCAACTTTACAAGACCATGATATGTTACAATTGTGTAGATGTTCAGCTTGTTGTGGACAATCTTCACTAAATCACATAAAAATATATATATATTGTTGCTTTAAGTATTATCAAATATTGCAGTTTCCATTCAGCCTTCCTAATTGAGGTTGTCATCATTTACCAAAAGATGTAGAACTCAGCTCATCTCGGTCATTGTTGTTTTCTTCTCTTGTCCTCCTTTTCCTTCTCTGCTTGTCAACTCTTCTTCTCCTATCTTTTCTTTGTCTATTGTCTCCCCTTGTCTCGCTTCTCTCCTCCTCCAGCCTTTTTCACTGAGCTGCACGGTAATTCTGAGCGCTCTCTCCAAGAGGTGCTGTCTCCACTCGGCCCTCTGTATTCCCAGAACACTCGTCTCTATGGGGATCTCTACACCGACTTGCGGCAGTACTACCGAGGCTCTGCTCTAAACCTGGACGAGACCCTGTCTGAGTTCTGGTCCCGCCTCTTGGAGCGCACCTTTAAAATCTCCACTCCAACCGATGTGAGTAAAGAAAGTTCAACTAGAAGGCCACAATTTTTGAATTTGAGACTGGAGTACAGAATGATGAAACGAGCAATGTTATGAATAAAAAAGGTGGGATTTTTAATGTGTTTATTGTTTAATAATACCCCAATAACAATCATGTGAATTATACAAAATGTAATTTGAATGGAATACTTGAATTTGAATCGAAACCAGTGAAGGATTTTGTGAACTAGTTCTCTTGATCCGTTCAGCTGCTAGCTGAACTTACTCTTCTTCAGCTCCTGTTTCTTCTGGCTCATAAAGAGAATGTGTTAAACATTTGCACAATGTGAAAAGCCAATGAAATTTACATTTTTAGATACATCACTTTTACAGCATTGTTTTTCATCTATTATTACACATATAGTGACAAATTGCATAACCATGCGATGATTGTGTTCTGCCAATATAGAGGAGAAGCATTTTTAAATCTCTCTTAATTACATACTTCTCCCAGGTGCCCTGTGGTTTAAGAGGCTGTTCATGTAATCACAATGTCCTGGACTTGAGTCTGGCCTGGTACCTTTGCTACATGATCTCTTTCAATTGTACTTTTTTTTTCTTGACTATTTCTTGAAATTATGCCTATTTTTCTCGAAACTCTAAACAAAAATCCACAACTTCTCACCCAGTTCCCCCTAACATCCTAATTTCATCCTAATTTCACTCAAAACCATTCAATCTTGCTGAAAAACCAAACTTTGCCCTCAGACATAACACACAAGCCCTCAAAAACACACACACTACAACACAGTTTTACTCACTGGTGAGAGAAATTCAAAACAATACTACAAAAACTGGTTAGTAGTAATGTTGCTTGTGGTTCCCCCCCTCAAAAACCTTTTCACATGATGAACACAGCAAAAGAAATAACAAATGTAAACATTTGCACATTTTTTATTTCTTAGTGTGCTATATAGTTCAACACACCAAACAACAAATTATTCTGCCCCAGCATCCCATCATTTTTGTTCTCCACCTCCTCCTCTCCCTACTCCTCCGTTTCCCTCCTCCTCCTCCCTACTCCTCTTCCCTCTACCTCCTCAACCTTCTTCTCCTCCTCCTCCGTCCTCTGCCCTCCTCCTTGTCCGCCTCCTCCTACTCCTCATCTTACTCCTATCCCATCTCCTCCTCCAACTCCTACTGTTCTTCTTCCTTCACCTCTTACTTCTCTCCACACTGCTCTTCCTCCTCCTCCTCATCTTCCGCCTTCTCCTCTCTGGTGTCCTCTATGTCTTCCTTCAGATTTCTCTGGATTCATTGTTCTAAAACTGAATGAACTGACTCTGGCCTCTATTGAAGCTTCTGATTGGTGTGTCATCAATTATGACTGTTTGTGTTTCCACCTGGGTAGTTGCGTGCTAATTGAGCTCAACCTATGCTGATTGAGTGAACAATATTGAATGTTAGTGTTTTCTCAATGGTGTAGGCAATGAGAAATGAAGGGATTTGTGTGTAGAGTTTAGGAAATGGGTGTGCTTTTTGAAAGATGGAGTTATGGTTTTGAAATTTTAGTTCAAAAGCCTGGTTATAGTGTTTAAGCAATTGAGAAAAACTGCAATAAGTCAACATTACTCAGGCATTTAACATTTTTTTTCATTCAACCACACAGGACACTTTTAACTACTAAATAATCACTGAGTAACTGCATGTCCCTTGTTTTCTCATGTGCAGTACAGACATTAATAATCTATTTATTAAAATAATAATAATAAATAAAAATAACTGACCAGGAGAAGTCTACGTGGTATAATATCCATTTGTTTGATAACAACTATGTCATGGTTTTTAAAGAAAATGGCCACAACTTCAGCATAATCTTCATGGAGTGCAGCTTCTGAGTCAGAGCTCTTGGAAACACAGAAAGTCAATCTACAAGACCCGC
>NC_060154.1:6391333-6420314 GCF_021292245.1 Micropterus dolomieu
CCCCCCCCCCCCCCCCCCGCTCCCTTTACTGTCAGATATATACCGCATGCTATCTAATATGCAAAACTGGCCAAAAAGATAACAACATACTTCTGCATTTTTCCCCCGTCACCTCTGTCTGGCAGGTCAACATGTCAGAGGACTACCTTGAATGTGTTGCTAAGCAACAGGAGACGCTGCGGCCATTTGGAGATGTCCCCCGGGACATGAAGGCGAAGGTGATCCGAGCTTTTGTCACAGCCAGATCGTTTGTCCAGGGGCTGATAGTCAGTGGAGAGGTGGTCAGGAAGGTCTCACAGGTGAGTGTGAGTGTGAGTCTGTGTGTGTGCGTGTGCGTGCGTGTATGTGTGTGTGTACATGAGACGTAGGGAGAGACACCGTGAGGCAGAGAGAGAGACAGGATGACTTGGTGTGTGTGTGTGTGTGTGTGTGTTTACATGAGACGTAGGGAGAGACACCGTGAGCCAGAGAGAGAGACAGAATGACTTGGTGTGTGTGTGTGTGTGTGTGTGTGTGTGTGTGTGTGTGTGTGTGTGTGTGTGTGTTTACATGAGACGTAGGGAGAGACACCGTGAGGCAGAGAGAGAGGCAGGATGATTTGGTGTGTGTGTGTGTGTGTGTGTGTGTGTGTGTGTGTGTGTGTGTGTGTGAGACTAAGACCTGCTGGGCTGTGTCCCAGGAAAGCAGATATGATGGATGCATGGTCGTCACACCCTAACTGTCAGAGAAAATATCTCCACCCTAAAAATTGGAAAGCACAAAGATCATCAAAAATGAAGTGTCAGACTTGCCATCAGAACAAAGCTCTTATTTAGAGGGATGAAAACGCTCTTGTCAAATTATGGGTGTGATGATGTTTTTTCAGCTCTCGATGCAATTTTTCCCAACATTCAAAGTGTCTGTGTCTGATGTGACTGTGTGATTGTTTCTTCTATGTGTTTTGCTGTGAAAAGGCTATTGTTAATGTTTGACCACCCTTCTTTCTTTATTTATGCCCTAGTAAAAATGCTAGATTTTACTGCATAGCTTCATCTCAATTCTGCAATTTAAAAGGACCATACCAGTGATTGTTTGTGTTTTAACCTATTTTCCACAACTCCCATATTCACAGTATTCAGTTCACAGCTATTCAATTTGCACAAGATTCTGCTGTGTTTTAGAAATTGTATTGTATAGTTCCTTAGTTACAGGCCTCCATAAATTTCTCCTCATTTCCATAGGATGTAATAATCAGAGCGCATTCTCAAAACTAACTTGAGTTGTGTAATCTATCACAGTGAACCTCATGTCTGCATCAGTTTTTGGCAAAGGTAGAATATCGTTACGAGTGCAGACTTTTTAAATCCGTCAGCACCTAAACCACATTATTACACAACAATAAGGTAGCACTGACACGAATTAATGCGGACTTGATGTTGACAGTGATGGATTATACAACTCAAGAAACTTTCATGAGTGTGTGGACTGACTTTCATACTGCATAGAAATAAATGTGTGAAGGCCAGTAGGAAATTGCATCCAAATATCTAAAACTGTACACAATACAACTGAAAATCATCTGTGAGGAAATTTTTGCATGATGACATAACATAATCACATCACATTCATCATATTACATTTAAACTTAGTTTGAATCTTGCAAACATACTGCTGAGGTACCTTAACTACCTGCCATCGTCTTTTGAGTTGCTTTTGGTTTTGAGTGACCCTACATCACATCAGAGCAGGGGTAATGGTAAAATAACTCCACCGTGGAACTGGACACCTTTCATGACTTGCGTACATACTCAGAAGCTGACAGTGTAACAGAAACCATGTACTGTATAAAGACAGACAAAGAGGGCCATCATTGCTTTATTGTTCAGGTTGTGTTCCCTATAATGTTGCAATACTGCCCTCTACTGTTCTTTTTTGCTTGGGCTATTTGTACTGTGTTTTACATGGCCATCATGGAGTAAATTCCCTGGGAAATGTTTTGATACCACAGTGCAATCAAGAGTGAAAGGAAGAAACAGGACTCTCTATATGAATATACTTTTTTCACTACTGGCTCCAAGGTTTGTGGTGATGACTGTCGTGTTGAACCTCCCCAGGTTTCTCTAAGTCCAGAGTGTATGAAGGCCCTGATGAAGCTGGTTTACTGCCCACACTGTCGCGGCATGGCCTCCGTCAAACCCTGCTCCAACTACTGTTCCAACGTCATGAAGGGCTGCCTGGCCAACCAAGCTGACCTGGACCCAGAGTGGCAGAACCTTATAGGTAATATTCAGGACACATAAGACATTGTAGAGTAAAGCTACAGATAATCCAGATGTTCTCATTAATGGATGAACCGATCACTGGAATAGACACTGGCCCTCATGCACGAACCACTCATGCGAACAGATTTGATAATTCTGATGATTTGATTGATTCTCCATAAGGGAAAAACACGCATTTGACCTGAAATAATAATGGCTGAATCTGAGGGATTTTACAGTTTAAATATGATTCCAAAATTAACTAAAATAAAATATATAGCTAAGACAAACTTAATGCGATAAGAATATTCGTTTCACCTTATCATTATCATCATGGCTTGCCCACATTATTATAGATTTCATGATCTTGTTTGCATATTTTAGCAGAACAGTAGTTCTCACTCAAACAGCTGCCTGAGGGGTTTTATGCAAGTTGCTGTCCAGTATGATCCTCTGTTGCACCTGACAATGTAAAATAACCCACCAAGGCTATAATATCATCCTGTCCAATATCTCTGCGACTGTCACAAGACCACCTCTGATAATAGTTATGAACTGCTTTGCTTAGAAATACGTTATTTAGTGTCTTACTTCATGTAATCTAAATCATTCCCTCTTTATGTCTGTTACAATACAGCACTACTCTGATGGATTGTTGCTGACAGCTGTATTATACCACACTATACTGATACTGCAATATTGATTTCTGAAAGCGTATTTTCACTCTTTGGTAACATGTTTATGAATGAAACTTGTCCACACACAGAGTGGAACAGATAGCCTTATATGGCAATTTCAGGGTCGTTGATTATGTTAACGATCAAATCTCAAGAATGTGCACCTCCTCGTGAACAGTTGGCTTTCATCAGGCTGAAACAAGTGATTTACAACAAGGTTGTCCAGTTACTGTAAGAGAGATTTAGGCTAAGAATACGGAAATGTTCTCGCATGAGGTCCACTGAGTACAAGAATGCAGCAGCAGATGAAAAGACTGCGGGAATATCCATACATGCTTTTAAATGTTTGTATAAATGTCAATAATAACGTGATCTTTAAAAAATTGTGATCCTCAATTAAATTTGACTGAGAAAGTCTCAAAGTCAATGTGATGAATATTCTTTTCCTACTGTGTAACAATGAACATGCACTGAATGAAGCAGCTTATTTTTAGTATTACTTACAATAATTTTAAAGTACACACATAGATTTTAAATACTAATACTTACCACATCACGCAAACCTTATGTACTGGTAAACTGTGATTTAGTGTCATGGGAGCAAATAAATTTTTTGGCCCCCAAAAAACTGGCTACGTTTATCAAAAAATCTTCTCTTCTCTTTTGCTACTTTCTCCATTCAGACACCATGATCCAGGTGGTCTCTAGTTTCAGCACGGAGCCCAGTCTCGATGTGGTTCTCTCCTCTATCCCGGCTCGAATCTATGAGGCTGTTCACATCCTACAGGAAAACATGGACACATTCACAGCAAAAGTAAAACCTCTTACTTTTTTCTAATCACTTACTAAATTTCCCTGGGAGCAGTTCGAGGCCAGCTCATGCTTATGTCTGCAATCCTGCACCTTTCACCTCTTCTGCAGATTGTTGGTCCAATTTGCTCATCAAGGAATAAGCTAAATAATACACAGAGAGAGAATTCTTATTTTTAATGAGCACTTATCTTGATGATACCTTAGGTAGAGCTCAACAATGTGCTCCAGTGAAAATGGGCTCAACTTCTCACCACAAGGTTTTATTGATTTTATAGATGTATCCTGTACAAATCAATGTCCATTTATTGGACAAGCAGTGAGTGCAGCTATAATGAGTCTTGGTCTTGTTTTCTAAGCCAAGCTGTTTTGTTCTTACACTTTGTTAAGTGCAATTTATTTTCAAGCTCAGCTGATGTCTGTTTTCATTAACATGTACATGTACCCATACATGGCAACAAGCAGCCCAAGAATCAGGTGCGTTCGAGATGACTGCGGCTGACTTACGCCGACTTGATGGTCTAATGTGAGCTGCGGGGGCGGTATAAAAATCAGCTTACTGTGAGCTGAGATCAATGACTGATGACTGACCACACTTTTGCCTGGTCTCGTGACAAAAAAAAATGCCACGAGACCAGGCAATAGTTTGGTTCCAACTTGGTGCGGTCGGTCAAAAGCACCTGCAGCCACCTTGTTCCCGAGAGGTTTTAATGTCATGTGACATGGTGACATTTTGCAGCGCCGGCGAAAGTCGGAAACAATTTCTAACCAGCATGCTCTATTTTAAGTCCAGCATGCATCACATTAAGTCAGCGTTGCGCAGCGCCACATGAAGTCAAAAGCACCTGTCCTCACATTTTGAAACACTCGGCTATGGTGACCTCTAGTGGATATTTTTAGTTCTCACAAAGGTTACAATATAGACTAACCAGGTATTTGTAGTGCTGCTGTGATTTTAGATGTTAAACTTAACAGCTCACAGCATCTAGTGCGTGTGTTGTGTTTGTAAATGCTTAGGTGTACCAGATGTGTGGAACTCCAGGTGAACCAGGAACAGGAAGTCCCACCCTTCATGAGCAGAAGAAGAAGAGCGGCTCCCTGACCGCATCAGAGTACAAACCCTCTCCGACCGCTAGTCTCAGACTGGAGATGCAGGTGTGTGCATGCACGTACTTTATAGCCTACTGTATGTTTGCATATGTCTAACTCTTTGAATGGGGAAAGATGATTTTAAGGGCACAGGAAACAATGTGGATGTGAGAAGGTCTATCCACAAAAGTCATAACAGCTGATTGTTGATACGATTTTACATTTTATATGATGTAAGTGTACAGGATGTCTCTTTGGTGTTTGAGGTGTAGATGTTGAGAGTGAATTGAGAGGAAATGGTTATTATTTTTTTCTGTATGAAAATTTTTTATTATAATTATTTATTATTTCATGGAAAACAGCTGAATTTCTGGCTGCCACTTGTTTTTTATGTGGTGTCTACATCCCGGGTTGTTATTATATATGTTGAATTTGAGTGCCTTTGTGAAGTTAGAAAAAGGTGAAATTTACATAATTCTTTTGTATTTAGTATTTGTTGACATTTTGAAAGGGTATTAAATGTTACTTGGAACTTGAGACTCATCTGTGACATGCAAAACAAAAAAAATTGTCTCTGTTCTCAGGTGTCAGATCTGTCCAGTAAGCTGAGGGAGATGCGGCAGTATTGGGTGCAGCTCCCTGTGGCAATTTGCAGCAAATTGGCAGCAGGAGGCAGTGGTCAGGATAAATGCTGGAATGGCATTACTAAAGCCAGGTGAGGAAGAGAACCTGCTCCAGGAAAACAGGCTGTCACTGGCCAATCACAAGCTTACTTAGGTTTGAATGTGACTTTAAGCACCAGCCAAATCCAGCCTACCTGTTCTCCAGACTAGATAATGGTTTGACTAGATTTTATTAAACCTAAGCAATCAACATAACATGATTTGCTCTACCTTTTCAAAGCTTGTATTGTAAAACAACTGAACACCTCCCTGTGTTTCATGTTCAGGAGTATTTTAACAGTATTTTTCACATTTAGTCTGTCTGTTCATTTTCCAGTTCTGTCCTCTTCAGAAAAGCTTTGTGAGTGTTGGAAAAAAAAACATTAGTTTTATTCATTCAGCATGGAAACATTTCTTTACTGCTTAAAAGAGACTTCTGGGTGAAGAGAATAAAGCAGGTAGAAGAAACAACTAAAGTTGCTATGATACACGCCAGTTCTCTTCTTGTTGAAGGCCATTTGTATCATTTGTGTCATAACAAAAGACAACCGATTTCCTCTCAGGCAAACTGAAAAACTGCGTTGTGTGGATATTTATTGTAGGGTGTGATGAACTGACATCCTGCAGCATAAGCATTCATGGCCACACAGTTATACACCCACATACATCTTTCAGTCTTCCTTAATCCATGTGTAAATGGATTATAGAGTAATTTGATGCCATGTTGATATGTATACATGTTGTGTGACCCCCTCCACACACACACACACACACACACACACACACACACACACACCCTTTAAAATGGTTGGATTAAAGCCAACTGATGAGATTTATGCTGAGCAGAACACTCAGAAATACGACAGTAAAAAGGCATGAAATATATATATATATATATATATATATATATATATATATATATATATATATATGTGTGTGTGTGTGTTTGAGAGAGAGAGAGAGCGAGAGAGAGCGGAATGTGAGAAAGACCATGAAATATAGATGAATCCCTGACTGTGTGTGACAGATTAAGGAAATATGAAATTCGTGTGTGTCGGTGTGGCAGAGAGTGAATTATAACTGTGATGGACTGTTTGAAACTTTACAGCGACATCTTGTGGATTTCTTGAGAGCTCAATAAATGTCACACATAAAATTACAACTATAATAAATTCTCGGCGTGGAAGATGAAATATAGGGTTGGAGGATAGAGTTTACATAAGAACCTAAATTAAATCCCACCATTAAGCACATTGTGCATGTGTGTTTGTACTCTATATTTGTGAGGTCAAAGAATTTTAAACTTAATTTGAGGCATTCTTTGAAAGTGATTTAGACTACTCTACTTATCACTTCCTTAAAGGGACATTTGGGAGTTGCAGGTTCAGTTCAGGTCTTGCTTCCTTTAATCATTTCTCCTGTCTACACTGCCCAATAACTGATGTGCTTCCAATAAAGAGATGGGGGACAAATTAGACAAATAAAAATTAATTATGAAGATTTTTGATTTATATGTGTTGAGTTTTGTATCAACTAACAGTGAAAGACAGCAATGTATTGTGGGATGTATGAGATAAATATTCTTATTGATATGATGGTGGGGAGAAATGTTGTATAAAGCCTTTTGTGGCTCCAGAGGAAGCTCTATGAAATTTGATAAGTTGCTTTAAGTGATTTCATCTATGTCAGCTTCATTTGTGGCTGAAGACTAAAAGTTTGAAAATGAAAATAAATCTCGGTGTGGAGTTGTAAAGAAGTGATTTTACCAGAGCCCGCTTCTCATCTCTGCTTCAGGCTAGCGGCTCAAGGCAACATTAGCCACTACTAGCATAACACATATGTATCTCCATTCGAACTTCTGGGTACTGGAGGTGCCAGGTTTTGACAAGGTAAACAATGCATGGAATAAAAAGACAGCATCTCTGGTTCTGCGGCATCAGTGTTGATAATTTTCTTTTAAAACTGTCCATCGTGATTCCAGCAATGTTACAGGGTACCCTCAACTGCAGAAATACGAGTATGTGTGTGCGTTTGTTTGCTTGTGTGAGTTGTTTTCACGTGCTTCAGTTTTATCTGCTGACCAGGCGCTGTCAGCACAAAATGCTACATCTGATTTACAAAATTATACACAGCTGTACATTTTTACTGAGTGAGTGCAGGCATGTATTTTCAAGTAAACAAAATATTCCAAAAGAGTTGTGCTTCAAAAAACTACCATTTCATTAACCACATATTTTATGTAAAGCTGTCTTTTTAAAATCAGAACTGCCCGAATGATGTTGACCCATATTCTTCATCTCATCAGGTACCTTCCGGAGGTGATGGGTGACGGCTTGGCCAATCAGATCAACAACCCAGAAGTGGAGCTTGATATCACAAAGCCAGACATGACCATCCGGCAGCAGATCATGCAACTCAAAATCATGAGCAACAGGCTGAAAAATGCACTTGATGGCAATGATGTGGACTTTCAAGATGCAAGTGGGTCGTTTTCTAATATTTGTACTGTATGAAGTACATTACAGTGATAGTATTTCATAGATGAGACACCTTGTCCATTCTGTTATTGTTTCTTACAGTGTGTTACTAATGACTAATAAACTTAACTAAAACATTAATCCATTCATTCATCATTCCACCACTTACAAACTGAAAAGTGGGAGCTTATCAGGCACAATTAAAGGTTTCATCTTTCTTCACACGAAAAGCAAAACTCTTTCTCATCTGTTTTTAAAAAAATGAAATAATAAATAATTTCCTATAGAGTCTAAAAGTGTCTTCTGTCTCTCTGTAATGACCTCCCAAGGTGATGACATCAGCGGCTCAGGAAGCGGGATGTGCGTAGGTGGTCAGTGTCCCCGGAACAGACCAGGATTGTACGCCTACTCACCAGACAACAACCGAGTCAGAGGTGCAGCCACGTTTCAAACGAGCCTCTGTAGCCTCCTACTTCTGCTCCCATTGGCCTTCCTACTGCTTCAGCGATGATGGACTGCCGCTGTCTCCAATCAGATTCTGAAGTCTAGAGCAGGGCTGAACCATGGGACAGACAAAAAGAGTTTTGGTGGGGGGGAAGATTGGGACCTTACTTTGCCAAAAAAGACATTTTGGGGAATGAATGGACAACATTTTCTTTGATCAAGAGGAGCAAAAGATTTTAAGTGACAATATCCTTCATTATGTTTTGCTCGGTTTTAATATGTCTTAGTTTGGGTGTGATTCAGTTTGTTGAGCTGGTTTCAATGGATTCTTGTAATGACGATGGAAAAAGCCTGAAGAGGTGACGAAGAAGAGAGTGATGATTGATGATGATAAAGATAATAAAGGGGATATTGATAGTGGTTTATTGACACTATCAGGTCCATTTAGCGCCAGTTTCCAGTCAGCAGGTGGGAGAGCTCAAATGTTTAGTGCTCTGATATGTGGTGCATTCAACAAGACTTTTTAATTTTATTTCACTTTTTTTAACTCGTGTCGAGGTCGTCTACCATAAAAAACATTGTTTAAGTTGTAAATGTTTGTGTACATTAGCGAAAAACCTGGCACCATATTGAGCCATTAATGTACAGTGTAATACTATATTGGCAATGAATCCCCCATAATCTGTGATGTCGTCCAGATGTGTTGGTGTGTGTTGGCATAAACAGATACATTCAGTAGGATTTGTTTGAAATGTTGCAGAAAAATGATCACACTTTTGAAATGTATGAGATGTTCTGATTGCAAGATTGTACCTCACTTACACTGTATACCCAACCATTTCAAAAGGAAACAACTGCTTTTTTTTAACAACTTTGTAAAGAAATAAGTAGTCTCATCAAAGCACAGACAAGCAGTTTCCTTAAGTCCTGTTTCTTCCTGCAATGAAGACAGAAAACTACACAATTATTTTGACACTTCTGGGGAAGACTTGTTGAACGCATACCTGCATTAAGTGAGTGACTCAAATGAAGTCAAGAATCAACACAGCAGCTGATAATAGGTAAAACCAAAGCACTTATTTCACTGTTTTTTAAATGATTTTTTAAAGCAGACATTGCCCCAACTACGTTGAACATTTGTGACAACTCTTTCAGCAAGTTTTGTAACTGCACAATGTTAAAAGAAAACAATGGTATTCAGTTCACTTCCTTAAATGTTCTCTTTTTTGTACATACAGTACAGGATATTTGCAGAATATTGACAACATCAGTGACAAATCATTTACTCGGCATGCCTTTCTTTCAGTCAACACTATTATACTGGTACATATGGGACTCCTGATTCACAAATGTCTCTTGCAGATACACACACTGACACACACTGGGGTTGTGTATTAAGCTGATTTTCATCCATCAATGTATTTAATCACACATTTCATTTATTAAACTCAATTTGATTGTAGCAGTGAATTTTGCCATGCATATTTTGATTTAATTTTTTTGACTAATATCCATTAAGAAGAACTTCCATCTTTATTTAAAGGGGCACTCCACCAATTTTACACTATTAGGGCACTTGACTCATCTTGAGGAGTACTGCTGATCGTGTGTAAAAAAATGCCTTCTGCAGCTTTGGAGGGAGCTTTCTAAAGTTTGAGAAAATAAGCCAAGTCATGGGGATGTCATCAGCTTGGGTTTGGAGGCTAAATCATTTTAATAAACATTTAAAACAGAAAGCCTCCATTACAAACTGGGGGCATTGAGTTTGAAAGACATTTATGTATACCAGGCAGAGAGGGTCAGACAAAATGATGCTATTGAGTTGCATTATGGCAAATGTAGGATCCAGAGTTTATGGGCCTTGACTCATACTAGGGACTAAAAGTCAGGATATCTCTGCAGCTTCAAGTTTAACCATTTTAGCCACACTAGAGGCATGGCTCTAATATCTACTATTGGCTTGCCATGAAATTTGGTAGAGGCTTTCACTGTGCCCCCAGGATCTGTAACACATCATCAGGTCAAATTTAAATGTGTCCAGTGCTTTGGTTTATGATAAAATACTTGCAAAACTAATTAATTTTTTATCAGCCACAGCTGGACTTCTGTGTTTTGTGCTAACTATGGCTGCAGCTATCAATCATTTTAGTAATCGAGTAGTCTACAAATTATTCAATCGATTTACAGAGTAAGCGGATAAGAAATGCTTTTTCTTGGCGCCTTCGGTACTGGGATCAGCTATGTGTCTGATATCACTGTACAACCCAAACTCATGGATTAACTATAATCGGAGAACAATAAAAACAAACAAAACAGTTATACATTTACAACTAAGAATTACCTTTGTTAGCCTTCATCTCTACTAGCTACTATGATTTACGTTAAATGCTAACATTACCATCACCTTGTTTTGGGTCCACTCGGAGTCGATGCATAGACTGGATGGTTTCTGATCAGACGCTGAAGCATTGCCATCATGCTGTTGTGTTAGGCTACTTCTGTTTACAGTAGAAACACTGTACAGAGTAGTTGTTTTCATTTAGATTGAAATAATCCCATACTTTTGGACACTTACTGTCTTTTTCTCTGTCCCTTACTATTTTCTCTCTCTTCATCCATTTTGCAATCTGCACCATCAAGTCATGTCGTCTTCACTTGTCCACAGGGTAAATCCATTGTGTGACAGTATTACTCATCCAAGCAAAATAGTGCGCTGTATACAGTTAGCTATATGAATTAAACGAAGCATCATAGGAAAGAATTTGCATCAGTGCTTTTTTAGTTATTGAGTTACTCAATTTTCTCCATTAATTGTTTCAGCTCTAGTGCTATTCTTGATAGATAGATAGATAGATCAGTGGATTATCCCTGCAAGTCCTCCCTGTTCCTCCCATTGTGAAGTCATAAGCTTTTCGTACATGTATCCAGGAACCCATCCATTAGCCACAGAGATATGACCAAGCATCAGTTGCTCTCGTCTTCAAGCACGGTGCCTGATGCTCTGTGGCTGCCAGATTTTGTTACAATTCACTCCTTGGCTTTGCTTCCACTGCAGGGCCAAGCAGGGCCATACTCACTCACAGACATCATCCCACTCCGAATAAGAACAATCTAGGATTATTTTGCTCATTTTGTAGAACTTGCCAGCTGCACTACAGCTATAAATAAACATATAGCTCTCGGTAAGAAGCATTGACAAGCCTCATGTGGCCCTCCTACAGAAAAATGGGGCTATGTGTGTGGGGATGACAATCCTGCACCAGTCACAGGGTTTGGAGTTAATGAATGATTAATTGTCCTGATACATACAACATAATGAAACAGAGCAGCAGACACATACACAGCCACAAAGAGTTGACTACAAGTTTCTGTTGTTAAATGATGGAAAAATCTTAAATGTTTAATTTCTCAAAATCAGTACCTTATCTTTGATCGGATCCTGATCTGAACATCTGGCTGAATTGACTCTTTCTACATCACGGGCCTTTCCTGAAAAGTGTCTTGTCCTGTAATTGTGTGTCATGTGGAAGTAAAGATAGAATCTGAACTGAATTTTACTGAGATGTGGTAGGACACGTGTGGCAGCCACAGTCTACCAGACTGTTGGTTTTTCTTGGCTGTGTCTAGACATGAAGAAGATTTATTGACGCCTGAACTGCCTGACCATTATCAAGGTTTACTCACCATTTTGAGTCCCCCAGGTGAGAGTTACTTCAGAACAAAAGGTTCCACAACTCTTGCTGCACAAATTAACTTAACTGTGGATACGGTTCAAATGTGATTGTTCTGCTCATGTGGCAGCAAGCAAGTCTAGAATTGATTTTTGGATCTCCACCTGTGGTTTTAAAAGGAAACAGACTCAGTTCTGATGTGTTTTCTAAACGATTTGAAATGACTCCAGCTGCTGGCTTTAAGATAAGAAACATCTCCCTCTTTGTCTGTCTCTCACATACACATAGACATATACACAACTCTATAAGATACTGATCAACGTGAACAGGATGCAGTAACCACTGAATAAAGGCGACTGTTGTAGTGGTACATGGCGTGGTGTCATAAAAGCTGTTAACAAGTGAAATGTCATCTTGAAAGACTGCAAATGGACTGTCTGGGCTGGAAAATGCAATGTCACTGCATGATCTGTACTGCTGTGTTGTTGTGCAGCCTTTTCCCTTTATAAAGACATTGTAAGAGACAGGACGTTGCAGGAGATGGAGGCGAGAGACAGGACAGAAACTTCAAAAAGTAAATTGATCCAAGGCCATCAGGGGCTGAAATGTATCCGAGTTATATTTTTCAGGAACACTGAGTGAAGTCTTTCCTTTTCATACTGCAGTTATCATTAAAAACTTTCAGATTGTTGCTACAGCTGTTGCAGAGGGCCAAAAAAATTGTGGTCGCCTTCAAAAAGACCCCCTGATCCAGGGCCCTCCATTAGTGTACTAAATCCTTGAAAACTTAATGTCGCGTATCGCGAGGGTTAACTTGTTCATTTGTTTAAATGTAAATGGACCATCTCCAAAAGGGGAAGGGATGTTAAAGGGTTAAATTTATCAATGACTACAACTAACCTAATTAAAGACCTGCACACCCACAGGTGTTTTCACTTACACTGGCTGATTAGACCATTCAGGTTGAAGTTTGGGGGAGCTGTGCTGAGGTCATCAAAAAAGCCACCTGCCGGGTTTGAATGGAGAGTAGCGAAGCCAATTTTGGTCCTATGTAATACTATTTCATGGCTACTTCCTATAAGAACCACGGCTCCACCGTGCTGCACCCCACTGTGACAGCAAAAAGTCTTTTGGCTCAGTGTGTTTTCTGACTAGCCCACCTACAAGGCTCATTTGCCAAACACCAACATAGCATCACTGACTTAGATTCCCTGAGAGCTTCTTATCTAAACAATACGGTTACATCTCTTGACATGTGTGATGGGATGTTGCAGGGTTGTGACATTATTTTTGGGCCTACATGTAACCCTCCATTTAGGCTTTGGTCAGCTTCACTGTTTAAACTCTTGTTTACAACTTTGTCTTTTCACAGAAGACATTTTGACTTGACTTTGTCATAACAGGAAAAGCACATGTGTAATTTACACTATTAAAGATGGATCTGTTCCATTTAGGTATATCAATCAGCCATGTCAGTAAGCCACTGTGCACCACAGGGCCCTGGCACAGGTAAAGCTAGATTGCAGCCATTATTAATGTTATTAATTACACATATGGTTTTCTTGCTGTGACATATCAAAAGGTCTTCTGTGAAAAAATGCCTCTAAGAATGATGGAGACTGTTTCACCCCAAACAGGTACTATGAATTAAAGTCAAACACATGCACAGCCCTGAGAGCAGTTCTTTTTTAAAAACATCTCTTTAGGTGATCAATAGATGTATAGGGGATTTAACGCTGGTGGAGAACATGAACAATAACCCAGAGTTTGAAACCAGACAGTAGGTTTTGACCTTTTGTAGCTAAATGTCAGAGTCTAGAGAATAAAATCTAAAAATCCAGAGACTATAATGTAGAGATGCTCAATGCTGCAGTGTCTGGCATTACCACCGATGATTACTGGTTGGTCTGTGTTTAATAATGATGCAATGTCATACAGTTTAGGATGCATTCTAACCCTAACCCTGTCCTTCCATGTGCCAATGTGGAAAAACCTTAGAGATCACATGCATACATGGAAAGTCCGAAGCAGAGAGAGCAGCAGCAAAGATCACCAGGGTAAAGAACAGATTAGCATCAATAAATACAGAAATACATTGATTGGACAGGAATGGCCTTGAAGGACGAACTGTGACGGTGGTGGGTTCTAAGTGGCTTGCAGAGAAAGCAGCAAGGGTAAGCAGGCTAGAGCGACTTGAATAAGGCACCTTGTAGGGCTTTGTCTATGAATGCTAAGAAGGAAATCAGCTGAGCTGTCAGCTGATGTGGGCTTGATATGACATGGGCTCCATTGTGAGCTGATCTTAACTTTGACTGAACCAACGGTATAGTCAATTTATAGATCACATAGACTAAATATACAAAGCAACATTATCATTTGTATATAATAATAATAATAATAACAATAATAATAATAATAATAATATTTTGTATATTTATTTCTATGGTGATCAACAAGTCACATGATCACATGGCCTGTATGTAATTGGAAACAACCTCAACCCTGATGAAGGTAAGACAGCGGAAAACATCTAGTGAATAAAAAGTAGTGTACTGAAGAAGAAAAAGGGAGGTACTGTGTTTTTGTTTTGAAGACTCAAACATGTCAACGTTGTGTAGTAGTAATTTGTAAAAAGCCCCGAGTCCATCTTTAACTTGTTAGTTCTTGGCTTAAGACTTGGCTGAACATTAGGAGGCACTTATTGGTCATTATTGGTCTACCTATATTACCAGTAACAAATGTTATTACTATACCATGCTTAAAGACCCTTGAAAAAGACCACAACTCCCATCCTATCATAATGAGGCACTGTTTAATTGCTGTACTGCAGTTTGACCGCTGGGTGTCGCTGTCCTGTCACAAAACCACGATGCCTGGGCGGGGGAGACCTGACCATTGGGCAGTCAGCCGGTCCAGATGGAAAGGAACGGGTGATTGGTTTACAATCTGCCATGCTCTCTCCTGATTGGGCAGAAAGGTGTGAGAAAGAAGAAGGCTGAGAAGAGAGAGAGAGAGAGAGAGAGAGATAGATCCACCAGCAGTTCATCTGCTCCAGTCCCCGTTGACACACGCGCACACACACAAAGACACACACGAGAGCTGAGATGTGACTGTTCACCAGAGGAATACTGCGTGTTTCTGAGGGATTTTCTTTTCTGTCAGCCGGATAATGAGAGAGGACAGGCGGGGAATAATTTTGGCCATGCAGGCCACTTGGGTCGCGGTGCTTCTCTGTGTGACTACTTCGGTCTGCGCTGTGGAAGGTAAGTGTGCAAAGAAGGGATATTTTTCAGTGTTCAGATTATGCAGGGGAAATGCTTGCATTAATTAATGCACAAACTGTGGTTAAAGCAAAGCTGCCCTGTAAAGTATCCAGTATCCAAAAATAAAAATATCCTTGTACTATCCTTATAGACTTAGAGTTTAACTTAACCAGACCTTTCCAACAGACAGGTATATTGTGATATTTAAGTGACATTGCTTTAGGGTTAAGAACTTTTCTTGTTTGTCAGTGTTAACTGGGCAAGTTTGGGGTTTAATATGAGGGTTAATTGTGTTTCAGCAGTGGAATTTTGGACAGTACAGGAATGCAACGGTGCCTCATTGGAGCTTAAAGAGTCTAATTGCCCGTATGTCACAAATGAAAAATAATAAATTAGATCTAAAACATGTTGTTTATTCTACATTAATATAATCTAAAATATTTTCTATACCAAAATTGCCTTTTAATAATCTTGAGGGACATGTATGCATAATACTGTAGCATGAAAAAACATAACACTGTTTATTCTAAATACATTTGTTATTATAGAGCATTGTATTTGTAGAGACTTCACTTATATCAGGTGTATCATCCATAATCTTAAACCACTTAAAGATCTGTAATGTTCCATGATACTGTACGATGCACATTACTGTGTTTCTCCCTCCTGAGTGCACTGTTGTAGCTCCATTAATACATGCTGCTGCTCACCTGGAGAGGCAAAGTGAAGCATAATTATAGCTCACAGGTGCTCAGTGACTCCATATAACTGCTGCCACATCCCCTACTTCTCCTTCACTCACTCTTCCCCAACATTACCTCCTGATCCTCTTGCTGTTGCCTCCAAAGCATCATCTCCCCCTGCTCCTATCCAAACATCAACTTCTGGCTATTATGTTGCACCTCTCCAAATATTACCTCCTGCTAGTTCACCTAAAGCATCACCCTCCTGCAGCTCCTGCAGCTCCTGCAGCTCATCACACAGAACCAGCTCCTGCTGCTCCACATGCGTCTCCCACTGCCACTGCTCCTCTTCAAGAATCACATTTTTTACTCCTGCTGCTCTTTGGATATGCTTATCCTACTCCACCCCAAGCATCAGCTATACTACTCCTCCTGCTTCTTTTGCTGCAGTATCACCTCTGCTACTTCTCCTTAAAGCCTTACTAACTAATGCTCCTGCTGCTCCTCACACAGAATAAGCCCCCGCTCCTCCACAAGCAAATGTCTGGCTCTAGCTGCTGCTGCTACAAGCATTTCCTATTGCTCCTTCTGCCATTTATCCCCAAGAATTACTGTGTGCTTCCTATTTTTAAGAATCACCTCCTGCTCCTCCTGTTGCTCCTCTTCATGCAGCATCAGATTCTACTCATGCTGCCCCTCCTCAAGCATGACCTCCTACTCCTTTTTTCCCCTCCTCCCCAAGCATCACCTACTGTTTCCCCCTTTGCTCCTCCCCAACCATCACTTCTTGCCCCACCTGCTGCTCTTTCATGCACTTCACCTTCTGCTCCTGCTGTATCCATTGCTCCTACATCCGACATCCCTAACTGGCACCCATGCTACCTTCTTTCTGTTCTTCTCCTCTGAAAGCATATCATCCTGCTCTTCCTTCAGATCAACTTCTCCTCCTCTTTTTATTCTCTTACATCTTCTTTACCAGTCTTCAAACAAGTCCCTCACCTCCCCGGCTTGCTCCTCTTCACATTCCTTTTGCTTCCTCTCCAGCTCCTCCTGCAGCATCCCCTATCAACCTCCACTCCCATGTCCTCTACCGCTTCTCCTTCTGCTTCTACTGCTGCTGTCCCTTATGGAAGCACTAGATTAGTCTACTGCTGTGTTTTAATGGTGCGCGTAATGACGGGCTCCGTAGTGAGTCTCACCCATTATGAGACATGTAAATGTGCTGAAGGGCAGGTCTATTTTGATTAAACAGAACTGTGTGTGTGTGTGTGGAAGAGAGAGGTAGGAGGTTAAGACTGAGAGGAGAGACAAACAGGTACAGTGTGGGTGGTGGGTTGTTTTGTGGTCACGGTGGCCTTTTCATGGTAAGTAGGTGCCTAATGAACTTATGTATAAGCTGGTCTGAGTCTGTTGATGTAAAATAGACGCACTGCTGTCACAGCCACTGCTATTATATCTTCTGTGTGTACACATTTAAACTTCTCCTCCATAAGCTTTCAGACCTTTTCCCCTTAGAGCCCTACCGATGTATGCACTGTACCGATATTATTGGCTGATTCTTACTTTTCACAGATATATCACTATCAGCGTATATATGTCGGTCTTCAAATAACAAGAAATTGCGGTAAACACAAAAGACATACAATATGCAAAACAAATGCAAGGTAATGTATTCAAAAAGATATTTTGTCTGACCTCCATTGTGCATTTGAGAAGAACCACTACAGCTGACAAATGATTCATTGATTATCACAATTGTCGCTGATTAATTCTCTCTCCACCTACTAATTGTTTCAGCCCTAATCTGTTGACAAACAGTATATAATGGTTGAAAAAAGATTCTCAGTAGCTTTCATTGCATAGAAAGAAACAAAAAGGTACTGAAAAAAGGTTTAAATTAATACATAATTAGTCATCACAGGCTGTTATAAGTGTAATCAAAAGATCATTATATTCCTAAAACTGGCTTGTCCAAAACATATATATCATCATACATATCATATAGTTGCAGATTTATTTTCTGTTGATTGATTCATCATTCCAGTTGTAAATATAATATTGATTATTATTAGTTCCTTTTTATTTAAGTTTGATAAGAAGCCTATTTTTCTTATGTTAAATGTGTCTATTTACACCCACACAATTACTAGGTCAAACCCATTTCAAAAATATTTTGTTTATGTTCTGTGTTTATGTTATTATTAGCCTCATATCAATATTGGCCACTGCTTCAAAAATCCTTTAGTTTTCTCTTTTTTTGTCTCTCTGTTTTCTCTATCTGTTTATGTGTTTCTCTTGGAATTTCTTTTTGCCCCGATCATGCTGATTGCTGTGCATGGTGTGAGTACTTTCTTGACTTTAAATGTATATGTCTTTATTAGGGATGCACCAAAAAGTGTTTCCCACAGGATTCGGAGAGACTATGGGGGGTGGGTCTAAGGCCATTTACTTTTAATGCACACATGTAATATGTTTTATACTTTCTGTGAATATAATCCAATTAATCTTATTTCCATCCTGTATAGACACCTTATTTTGAAAAACGGATGTTGTCTATCCACATGTGTCCGACGCAATTTGATAAATAATATTGTATGTGGTTCTCATGTTGCGTAACATGACGACTTCACAGCCTCTCTTCAGTTAGGACTCTCATAGTTCAACACTTGTCTTTGTAAAGAGAGAAACTGACAGGATAAAGTCACTAACCTGCCTGTCAGCTCGCACTGGTCCGTTTCAGTGGATTTACCATAAAGGCGTGAATACGTGTGCACTCCAAATTTAGGTGCGGCTAGCTTAATCGCCTTCTCATAAACGAGTGACAGAATCACTCAAGGCGGGTCAGACCGTTTGTTGCCTTTTCTAAGAAGTCAGCCACAGACGGAGTGGATGTACTAGGAGACAGTTCTGCAGAACAGTGTCTGCAAATGGCAATTTTTGCATCTTTCTCAGACCCTTTAAAATGCTTCCACACTGCCGACATGTCAACGTAATTGTTTGGTAAAATTTCTTTGGTCTTTTGACTTATTAGGCCGAACACCAAAAGTGGCCGAACCCAAAGTAAACATTTTGCTGTGATTAAATAGCAATAAACAGATTAAACTGATGCAGAAATAACTACAACATGATGCAGATTTGTTAAACATATGAATTCATGCTTTGTCAGGACAACAGGACAACAAGACAGCAGGACAACAACTTCTAAAATGTTTGTTTTCTGAATGGAGTTTGGATCGATCATGGCTATGCTATGCTAACTTGGTCACCGTAAAGTACAATGATAGCTGGAATAAAGTTACAGACACATGTTTTCTGAACTCACCAGGTAGTTCAACCTCTTCGCTTTCTTTTCTCCCAGCAATGTCCAGTTTTGTCCGGTTCTTATATAAATATGAAGTCGTAGTCCGACAGAGCTAACGACGCTAACAACAACACTGGAGCCGGATGTGCACGGAAGCTGCTGAGAAGCTCCAGTGAAGATAAATCAACGTTGAAATCCCAAAAACTAAAGTAAAAAGCTAATTTAATAAAAGCAGTTTACTCCGAGCTCCACCCGCGAGTAAACTGCGTAGTTGTAAGACCAGAATCCGACCGACTACGGGGGTTTATTTGTCCAATGTTTGCAGCGCTGCTCCCTGCTCTTCTCCCCCAAGTTTAGCAGCTCTCAGCCGGCCTGCAGATTTTCAATGCCCCGCTCTGCCCGGCCCTCTCCACACAACGCTCTGAAGCCTCGGTGACGTACTGACAGTCTCAACAGTGATAGGCACTGATAGGCTATCGCGACTCAGCATCATGCAACTTCTTCGCTTTAGTTGAAGATATTCAACTCACACGAATTCCTTTGCGTTGCCTTCGCGTCGCTTTGCGCCGCCCGACAGTAAATCGCGGCTCTATGTGTCTTTGCATTGACTTTGCATGTAAACTCACCGCCCAGAACGCTCGCTTCGCTTTTGGTCTGAAAGCAACATAAGAAAATGGGTGGCCACCCCAGTGGCCCCCCTGGCATGGAGCATACGTATAAAATGCTATATACTGTATATATATTATGTAACCCCTGCGTTTGAGTTAAAAGGTGAATAGCACTTTAAGAGGGTAACCTCTGACCCTGAGCTGTGACAGACTATGATATTTATTTTTGGAGAGGCCATGATTCGTCCATGTAGATGGCAGTCACGTTTCTAAAATTGAGACTGGTTAAGGGGCGGGACTAACAGGCATAGCGGATCGGAGTACACCGGGGTTGTGCCGAATGTGTGTGTTTTCTTTGGAGGCAGCAACAAGCTGCAGAAGAAAGATAAGCATAATTTAATTAATTATTAATTATTAATTGAGACAGTTAGTAGCCTGGCTAGTTTATAATATGTATGTTACACTGCTACACAGTTTTTTGTATTGTACTGTGTGTGAGAGCTATTAGTCTGCAGATAGCAACAGGTTAGTACCATCGCTAACAGCAAGCTAAGCGTACAAACACTAACCCTGACAGCACTGTGTGTGACCAGCTGTTAACGTTATGCTTCGAGGAAGACCATCCTGTGCCTGTTTTCATCTTAATCTTTCTGAGAGGATTCCAAAACCTGAGAACAGAGGGACTCATCTGGACGATGCTGTGAAACTGGGCTTAATGTTACTTAGAAGGGTAAACATCGCAACAAGCGCCATTGAGCAGCATAACAAACACTGCGGGGGCACAACGAGTCGGCGGTCTGAAAAACTAGTCATCCATCCATCCGCCTTTCTGGGGTGAGTGAAAGCATCTTTTATCATCCTGACTCTGCTGCTGGTCCCTGCATGGGCAAATTGACGTGCAGGATCGGTTGAAAATAGGCTACGGATTACGGTTGTTGTCATAATGTTGTTGTCATATAGCCACTGTCATATTCCCTTATTATTCTGGATTTTTAGGCCAATATGCTGGCTCAGACGTATGTGATATATATTGACGGACATTCTTTCCATTATGATTGCAGGATCTCTGGATCCCTAAAACGTTGTCTGTGTGCGTCATTGGTGACTTCAGCGGTGTTGAGCTCACTGCTGTTTGCTTATGGCCCTGTAGGCTCATTTATTCTGAGCTTGGTTGTGCATTCTTAATTTAGGTTTGTGACAGTGATACTGTAACTTGCCTCTCTCGCTGTGGAGCCATGCTGTTTGTTGACACGTTAAAAAACACAGTAGCAAGAATAACTATCCTAGTTGTTTTTAACAAGAATAACACCAAACTTGTGAAATAGTATGTTAATAAATAATTACACAACTCTATACAGACACATATCGTGTATTTCAATTTGTCAATACACTCCTACAAATAAAAGATGTATTTGTTTTTTTAAGGAAAAGGTCAACTAGCCTATTTGCCTAACACATAGAGATAATACATTAAACAGGATTTTTATGGTTTTAGTCTACGGACATTAGACAACTAGTAGGCGTAACATTAACTGTAAAATAAGAAACCAAAGTAATTCAGTCTGTGATTCCTTAACTCATATTTTTACGTAGTATTCAACTAGTCTATATAGTGCATAATAGAATTTATGGCTTTAGGTTTAGTGTGCCCTGCGATGGACTGGCGACCTGTCCAGGGTGTACCCCGCCTTTCGCACGATGTAAGCTGGGATTGGCTCCAGCCCCCCATGACCCTGTACGCAGGATAAGCAGTTGACGATGGATGGATGGATGGAAGGATGGTTTAGTGTGCCACCCCAGGATTTTCAGTGGCCCCATCTGGCCACCCCTAGGAAAATTTTCTGGGGTCGCCACTGGAAATACCTCATTCTGGTTATAGCTGTTTGCTGTCATCTATATAGCCTGAAATTGCAGCACTAATACAATGACCTTTACGTTCCCTCAGGGTTTACACCTTTCCACAGAGCCCAAAATGCAGTAGAGTAATCCAGAATTTGACCCTGTAATTTTGAAAGTCAATGCAAACCCTGACCCAGCGGATATTGGTGAGTATAAGTGCTACATATCCCACAAACAGGCCTTGGGAGGGGTGACAAAGTCATCTGTGTCTGAACCAAATGCCCAGTCAGCAGCTGGCTCTGTCACTGAAATTGCTGATTTGTGTCAGTGTTGAGTGTCGAGGGGTCGAGGAGTTAATTTCTTTTGACTTTTCAATGCAAGAGCTTCTACTGTATTTGGAGCCTAATTTAGAAATCCTGACTTTCCCTTCTACAGAGGCAAGGCTGCATGTAAAATGTACACTGTATATATGATTACACTGCACATATTATTTCTGCTTCTACACATAAACTATTTCTGTCCTTTTCCCTGGAGCCTGAACACATACATGTGTGCCCCATCTGTCATCTTGTGGGAATGCTAAAGGTTAAACATCATCGATCCTGTTATAGATGCTGGTATTAACATGACAAGCTATAATTTGTGAGTTTGTTCAGTATATGTGTATGTGTGTGTGCGAAACAAATGATGAACAAATCTACTGAGGGAACCCTATCACACGCTTATTGCAAAGAGATATGCAGATGTCACACTGCACTGCTACCACACACACACACACACACACACACACATATACACATACTGTATCCTGCAACAAGCTCTGCAAACTCATGTTTTAAAGATTTGGTTTCTATATTCATCTGGTGACAGGTTATCAATGTGACAGACAGATAGTTGAACTGGGGAAAAGTAGGAGCTTGGAAGAAGATCCTTCGCACCAGTCCTGAGGCTTTTACTCCATTGTTTCCCAGTATATTTTCCCTCAGGGTCTCCCTTCAGTATTAAATATTTATTTCCACATAGCATTCAAATTGTTTCAGAATAAATTTGGCTTTCTTCTTCCGTAAGGTACTTGGAACCTGTGGGGTTATTTACCTTTTGCTGAGAGACTCAGAGTCCTGGGCTTTGGTACTATATTTCCCACAGCGAATTGGGCATCAAGAGGCAATTTGATATCAGTCAGTCTGGTAAGGCACTATGCTTCTCTGTATCCACAGGCTATCAGACTTTAATATCACAGTTTTTAGTGGTTCAGGAAGTAATTTCTAACAAAACATGCTCAGTGTTTACTGAGATGTGATTAATAAGTTCCAATAGTGTGAAAATGTATCCTTAACTATGAATCCTCACACTTTGACTGTGAAATTTCACACAACACAACAATCCTTTTCTCATATTCATGGAAGAACTTGTTGCTCTACTGGATCAGTGATGACTCATCGACTACTGAGGAAATATATCATTTTTCTCTGCTATACTTATTGCAGCATTTCTGTACCAAATGTTTGGGTCATAATTTATACATCTTTTTCTTATGTGGATTGTGAATAAGCTCTGAACAACATGATCTAAAATTGTTTATACTCTATCTGCAGCTGTAGCCAGTTTTGTACATGTTTTTTAAGTCCCAAAAGTCCTTCATCCTTCAATCACAAGTCAAGATGCAAGTCTTTTAAGTCTCTGAATCCTTAAAATTACATTGCATTTGAACAGTTTCCCTTTAAAGTTATGTTGATTGTACTTAGATCCAGCCTGTTCAATGCATAGACCATATAATTAAGCATCTAAGTTGAGTGTCTATGCAAGGTCTGTCTGACTGGCACTCTCATACATTTTTATTCTCATTTTCATGTATGTTCCAGAATTTTTCCAGAGTTGAAAACTAAACATCTTTTAGCAGCCAAGTCCTCGTTTTTGTGACTTTGTCCAATTCGAGTCCAAGTCAAGTTTCAAGTCTACAGTTCTGTCTGTAGCAAAACCGGTACTGTGCAACTGATTTACATTCACAGACCTTATTTGGCATCAGTGGTGGTAATATGGCTTTTGCCACTTTGGGGCAGCAGAACAAGCTGTAAACACAACCTTTACATTATTTTAGTTCTGTTTTGGTCGACACGAACTCCTGAGGGAAATATCTGGCTCTTTAGCTGCTAAATGCTCTTATATTCACCAGATAGTTGGTAACGTCTGCCATTTGGTGCTCAGCTGGTGGTGTGCGGTTGGTTTATCAGGGGTTTCTTTTGCTGAAAACAGTTGCCTACTGGAAACAAGATTGAGAGCGCTGAGAATTCTCAGAAGAGTGAAAGGGGAATTGCAGAATTGTGCGGTAATTCTCTCTTGATTATAGCAGCTTTAAGCTTGGCATTTAATGTTTGGTGCAGAATACATATATATCTATATGTGTGTGTGTGTGTGTGTGTGTGTGTGTGTGTATGTATGTATGTATGTATATATATATATAGAGGCATCTAGAAAGTGCTGTCAATAACAGCACAAGGAGAGTGATGCCTGATGTATACGACCTTCTGCGTGAATATACCATTCATATCAACAATAGTCAATCAGCATCTAAACCACCTTTATTACAAACATTTAACTACAATCACTATTCTTCCTCTACAGCTGGCATTGCTGACATGTTTAAAAGCATAAAATAGATTTTAGCTGCAGAGAGAAGCAGAAAGCTTGCACATTATAAAACACTTCACCACCCAAACTCCTCAGGTTATTTGCATAACAAACCAGTCTAAATAGATTATATTTCCCTGATATGAAACTATAATAGATACCGTTAGAGAACAGAGCACTGGTGGGCATAAAAAGAATGAAAGAATCTTTTGTTTTCACCTAAAACTCTCCCCTTTCTTTTCACGTGGGTCCATTATACTGTCACTTCAACTAATTTGCAGCTCAAAGAGTCACATCAATACACCACTATGTTAGGCAAACGTCAGTGGCATGCTCTTTGAGTTGTTCTGTCTTCTCCTTTTCAACATGCAAGGTAAGCAATAGTAATAAGTAAAAAACACCTTGATTTATCTTGACCTCAGGCCTCTTACTGACTTCCTTTACTACCAACGATATAGAAGAGAAAACAGGAGAAATGAAAGAATTTGAAATATGCATTAACTACTTTTAAATGCAATTTATGCATAAAGCGAAACAGAGCTTACTCCAAAGTGGGGTCCTCTAGTTTTCCTGCAGTGATGGCGCAGCACCATTATTCCACTTCAGAAACACAGTGTTACATGCATATTCTTGTGCAGTGCTGGCATGCAATATACAAAATAAACAAAACATCTATATTAATGGAAATTAAATGTGTTTAGATAAGGGCTTTAACTGTGATTTTTAATTATTGTTTAATCTATCAATTATTTGTTGGATTAAATTAAATTGTTAATTGCTTTGTTTATAAAATGTCAGAATGTATTGTAAAACCTTAAAACCCTAGTCAGGTGCCCATATGAACATTGAAAGGAGCTCATCTTGCTGTAGTTATCACATGTTCCCAGAGTCAAAGATGTCACCTTCAGGTTACTTTCATGTTTTTTAATTTGTTGTTTGACTGTTGTTGACCAACAGTCTAATTTCAGAGATATTCAATTTACAATGATGTAAAACCTAGTGAAACCTAGAATCAGTAAATGTTTCTTAATAAATGACTTAAAACATGAATTGTTTCTGTTGAATCGATTATTCGGTTAATCAGCTATAGTCAACGCTAGTTCAACATTCAATCATTCAACTGCAGTACAGTTAATCAGTTTACTAGTTAATTGCCAACATAATCAGTGTTAGGCAGTAAGATACTATTGTATTACAGTAGATTTTGTGGGGGGTTTTATGAGTAAGCATTAGTGTAAGGAATTACATTTTGAAATTAGTAACTACATTACAGTTAATAATTTCAGTGATTCTCCAAAAGGTTTAGCTTGGTTCTGTCTTACTGGTAGTTTGATGGAGGGCTAAGTTTTGTTTTTCGTAGTGTTCAGTGGGCAGACTGCTCTGGGACGTGTTAACTTAGCTCAGGGGCTGGAGCAGTTACGCAGTTCCACCAAAAGAGTAAAAATACTTTTCCTGGGAACTCCAAAATGTTCTTATTTACATGTGTTTTTGTTAGTTAGCTAGCCACTGGTAAGCCTACAACCAGGAATCATAGGTCTTGTTCAGAGCTGCAAGGTGTAGCTTCACTGTAGGAACAGGCCTAGTGGAGTGTGCAGTCACTGGGGCTAATGTGAAGTGACCGTGACATAAGCTAGCTGTTGATGGTTAGTAAATAGTAAAACCACAAAACCAGACAAATTATTCAACCACTATGTCTCGTTTGATATTCTATATTTGTCTGGATGAAGAGGATAGTTGTTCAAAAGCACCTTTGATTGAGCTGTGTAATGTAATGAGCAATGTCACTATTTACCTTTGCTGCTGAGTAATCAGTATCAGTATAGTTGCATTAAAGTACTCATATCATTCTATTCTGTTCTATTATTCCACACGGCATGCTGCATACTGCAGCTCTGTGCTTTAGACCTTTATAGCTCAGCATATGATTGAACATAATGGCCCATTATTTATTTGCTGGTTGAGAGTGGGCCCTCTGCCAGCCTCTTCAGGTTCCTGCTGTGGGCATATGGTCTCACAGATAGCCACGCTGGATATTAAGGACTGTGTCACTGTTGGAGCAAAAGAAAATGGGGGGAAGAGGACATAATTGGTGAGACATCACACATCAGTGATTTTGCCTCACCTTGAAAAGGTTGCGGGGAAAATGTGTCTCATCAGGAATTTTAATTAGGTTAGATTTGAAAGAAATGTTAAACAGTATAAATGTTGAGATGTTGAGGTTTAAAAATGGTGAGGATTAAAACAGGATTGATGTGTAAACAAATTAGGGCTGCAACTATCTTATTTTTATTGATTATTGTCTCGGATACCTTTTCAATGGGATTAAAGAATAGGTTCACAGTTGTATAAATACAAATACAAATTTCTACAACTACAAAAGAGGGTTTGTTTCTTGCAATACTCATTCCTTCTGTTGTGTAAGTGATTGGGGACAAAATCATTAAAGTCTGAAGCTAATATGTGGCTTCAACATTCTGAGTTTGACAATTCAAGTTATTAATTTTAATGTTACAATGTTTTTAGTATTAAATTAGCTATTTGTGTTTCCGTGTTTTTCCTGCATTGGCAGGATAACAAAAATAGATTTTTTTAAACTAAAAATGTTGTAGCTTTGGAATCCAATTAATCTGATCAACTCAGACTGCTGAAGCCTCACTTTTAAATATATTTTTGCATAGAACAAGGACTGTGATTTTTGACCCTTAAAACTTACACTGGAAGTACATTAGGAAGAGATAGTTTCATGTTCACTTTAAACAGGAGTAATAACTACAGCAAGATAAGCTCCTTTCAATGTTCATAAGGGCACCTGACTATGGTTTTAAGGTTTTACTTGAAAAATTGTGAACCTGTCATTTAATCATTTAAGGTAAGTGACCAAGTAGATGTCAACCAACAGGCAAAACAATAAAATATATAATTTACATGATGATAAAACATACAAACGCATTTGAGAAGCTGTATTAAGTATTTTATATATAAAATGTATTCGCTGTTGATTAAAATTATGATCACAGTAATCAAGTGTTGTTTCAGTAAGATATAATTTGGGCTTTTTGACAAGACTAAGAATTATTTCTGAATTTTGAGAAGCATTTTTCTTGTTATTTATTATTTTTATTTTAGTTTTCTACCTGCACAGGCCTTTGTGCATGTTTCAGTTTAAACTTTAGGTTGACCAAGCGTACATGCTCTTTTTATCGCAGTACACTGCTCAATTTCATCCACACCTGCCTTTTACAGCCACAGGCTTCTGTTCTGTTGGCCGCTAAGCTGCTATACCGGAGCAGTGGGGCATTCAGTGGTTCTGCTCAGGAACAGAGGGAAAGTGACCGCAGGATAAAGAAAAGAATATTGTAAAGGCCTGACACGTGTACTTTGAGTGTCGACTTTTGTCTGGCAAAATGTCACACACTTTGCACGTGTGCAAACTGTGCACGTATCATGACTTCACATTTCAGGCATTTTGAGTTTTTTGTCCTCTTGTTCTCCTTACTAAATATTCAACACAGCGGGGGCAAAGCAAAACCAGGGCAGAGCAGGGAGGCAGGAGAGCGGCAGGGGCAATTTTAGTTTGACAGTTTTACTCTGTGTGACAGCAGTTTTGATAGCAAATCTCCTGAGAGTTAGAGAGAGAAGTGTGGAGGAGGACAGAAAATGAGTTAAAACAAACAAAAAAAGACATAAAGAGAGAGAGGACGAACCCAGTGGTTAGCCTTCTGCAGTTTGATATATGGAGCAGAGGGCCAATAAGTGTCAGGTCCCTCCCACTAGGGAGCCAATCTAACAAGCTCTTGGTATTTGAGTGGCTGTTAGCAGGTTTGCAATCACACTTGGCAATTTTTGACGGCTGTGGAATTTAAATTATAAAGCTGCAACCTCTTTCTATCAGCATCTACAATTTTATGATCCTTCTGTCTGAAACTATTTATTCATCCACCAAAATACTTACACTTTTATATTATTAACATTCCTGTAAAATGAATGCAAAACGCCTATTCAAGGCATATCCAAAGTAAATTGAATGTAGTTCTTGAACCATTTGGAGTATATGCATGGTTTTGGGCTTCTCTGAAAGATAACACTCTGGAGTGTCTAACCCAAAAGTCAGTTTAAACATACTAAAGCTAATATATTTTTCATTTCCGCTTGAAAATGCTTGCCAACAAATGCATGCAGACAACTATAGCTGGGACTTCAGTGTTTCCCATTAATTAACGAGACCATGGCGGCCCACCATAGTCTAATTTGCTCCGCCATAGTCTCAAATTAAAACAAAAATAGTTTTACACATCTCATAATTACATTTCAGACCTCTAGCGCTGTGTTTTGAGCTGCTGCTCAGCACTACTGTAAGCTCGCACACTTGGGCATCGAGACAACCACTTTTCTTTCGTGGTAACTACGGTAACGTTAACGGTCTGTTTCTGTCACTCGTGTGTGAGAAGGCGATTAAGCTAGCCGCACCTACATTTGGAGTGCACACGTATTCAAGCCTTTATGGTAAGTGAAACGGCCCAGAGCGAGCTGACAGGCAGGTTAGTGACTTTATCCTGTCAGTTTCTCTCTTAACTAAGAGAAGTGTTGCA
>NC_060154.1:6420414-6430693 GCF_021292245.1 Micropterus dolomieu
AACGCCTATTCAAGGCATATCCAAAGTAAATTGAATGTAGTTCTTGAACCATTTGGAGTATATGCATGGTTTTGGGCTTCTCTGAAAGATAACACTCTGGAGTGTCTAACCCAAAAGTCAGTTTAAACATACTAAAGCTAATATATTTTTCATTTCCGCTTGAAAATGCTTGCCAACAAATGCATGCAGACAACTATAGCTGGGACTTCAGTGTTTCCCATTAATTAACGAGACCATGGCGGCCCACCATAGTCTAATTTGCTCCGCCATAGTCTCAAATTAAAACAAAAATAGTTTTACACATCTCATAATTACATTTCAGACCTCTAGCGCTGTGTTTTGAGCTGCTGCTCAGCACTACTGTAAGCTCGCACACTTGGGCATCGAGACAACCACTTTTCTTTCGTGGTAACTACGGTAACGTTAACGGTCTGTTTCTGTCACTCGTGTGTGAGAAGGCGATTAAGCTAGCCGCACCTACATTTGGAGTGCACACGTATTCAAGCCTTTATGGTAAGTGAAACGGCCCAGAGCGAGCTGACAGGCAGGTTAGTGACTTTATCCTGTCAGTTTCTCTCTTAACTAAGAGAAGTGTTGCAGTATGAGAGTCCTACCAGAAGAGAGGCTGTGAAGTCTTCCTGTTACGCCGTACGAGAACCACATACAACATTATTTATCAAATTGGGTCGGACTTGATGAATTTAGCACGAGGATACACGTGACAACGTCCGGTTTTTCTCTATACAGTATGGAAATAAAATTAATTTGATTATATTCACAGTGTCCATTAAAAGTAAAAAACCAACAACAACATGTTAGGAAAATTACTTATTCTATTCTCTAATATATATTCTATAATATACTAATTCTATTTTCTATTCTTTGATTTAGGTTTTTTTGGAAAAACATTAAATAAATTAGTTGACTTTTGTTGCTGTTTCATCACCATTTATAGCTATACAATGGGCTATGGGAAACACTGTAGGACCAAAGGGTAAAGCATTACCTAGTCCTAATTTAAATTTCATACCAATACCATTTTGCTAGTAGATCATGAACTTCCTACTTAAAGCCAGATATCGTTATTTTCAGAATTTTGTGCCAGTCATTGGCACAATTGCTTGCAATTGGCTCGGCCCACCCACAAAATAATAGGGGCTGGCCCTTCCTTACAGCGCGGGCTCTCGTTGGCTATTGAAGGCTGTGAAAGGGACATGTGAGCTCCTATTGAGTCGGATTTGGTGTCACTCGAAAGGTTAGAGTTCAGCGGCTAATTTGAATACAAGCTATTGTAGTTGTTTACATTCAAATCACCATTATTACAGTTATAATGACAAACGAACCACGTCTGTGTTTTGGACTAAATGTTTTTACTGGATTGGATCATCTGGACCTTTGACAACGTAACAAGACCATTTTTGTCAGAATATAATCGATTACTATTACTATGAGGCTTCATAGGTGAGTCGCGTCAATTTTGCTTGTACTGGTTGGTCTGACAGAAGCGCTGATTGTACCCGCTGTGGTGATTGTATCTTGAAATGGTTTGCATTGGTTGAATCGCAAAGACTTTAGTTTTCAAACGGTGTATCATATGAGTATGAAGTTAACACATTAGCTGTGTGCACATACCGAAAGCTGCCGCCAGGACCTGACGGCCCGTGGGTTAAGGTATTGTCATAGATCATGTAAAAAGAGAGAGAAGAGATGAGAGGTGCAGGGGATGAAATGCAGCATCCTGTTGGTCATGAGCCAGAATTTATATTTAAAACAGCAAACATACAAGGTACTGTGTGCTCTAAGCCACTGCTCCACCTGGACACTTCTGAGGTTTAAAACATTTCTTCATCTCAGAGTGATAATATGTTTTTTTAATTTAGGTTAAAAACATTAAAATCACAACAATTAAAAAAGACAACAATAAAATATGACATAACATACACAAATTACAATGAAATTAAAACAATAAAAGGGCTAGTCTATCAGATAAAATCAGAAAATACTTTCCGGACTAAATAAGTTTTCAGGCGAGACTTCAAAGAAGACACTGACTCCGACGTATCATCAGGAGTCTTAGGGCCCTTACAGCAAAAGGCTCTATCTCCTCTAGTTTTCAGCCTGGACTCAGGGAAGCACAGACGACCCCTGCCGGAGGATCCCAGGCTGCGCACAGGATCATAAGGGGTTAAAAGGTCATGGATATATTCTGGAGCCAGGCCTTATGCACAGTATACCATTTATATGAAAATCTGCTTCACTAGAACACCAGACTCTTTGGTGTACTCTACAAGCCCAAGTGCTTTTGAGCAGACTATACCCAAGTGATTACAACACTGCACATTCCTTGTTATGAAATTTTTCCCTCTAATTTTTATATTTTGTAATCAAAACATAGACATTGCAGAAATAAGTTTTGCACGGGTTGATATCACTTTCACGCCGAAATACATTTCTAACAGGAGCCCTTAAGGCAGACAGATGCACCTAAGTGAGCATCTACAATTGCTATACCAACAAGTATGTATACATTCTAGCCCAAGGAACAAAATAACTAAACTACCACAATACATTTGGTTTAACTGTTTATGGTAACACATCTTTTCTAAATGTATAATTGATATATCATTGACTTACTGTACTAAATTACCAATACTTTTTTCATAATTTCAGAAGTACATCCAGTACAATCTATAAATTCCTGTTTTCAACAATTATGTTTAACTTGCTGCATAGCTGTGCACCTACACATACAGTAATGGCCTAAGAATGCAATACATCACACAGGTGTGTCCATTTTAAGTCACTTAGCTCATACTACTGCTCATTTAGTCTGACAAGTATGATTTTCCTCAAGACAAATTGTTGGTGAATACTAGTCTTCTGTCTAGACAGGTAGAAAAAGAAATGGGAATAATTATTTGGTGGCCCTGTCTCAAAAAAAAAAAGAAAGAAAAAATGCTGCCAAGAAGAAAAATATGGTTTTACAGTTCAGGGACCGGATATAGAAGCTAGCCATGTAGTTATGCACAACCTGTAAACACAACAATCTGACTGACAAACATAATTATGGCCTGACAGGTGAAATTGATAAAAACATCTTATTTTGGTAGATGTTTTCTCTCAATACTCAATCAGGACACCACTTAGATGAGGGTTTAACTTCACATCATCTCTTACTCTTCACTGCTGTATCTATTTGAGGGACTTACTGTAGAATGTCCACAGCAAAGAGTAACAGTCAGTTGGGGATGCAATTTAAATTGACAAACTGTGCTTCAAGTCCCACAGAAAGTAAAAGACAGCAGTAAAGAAAAGGGGCATAGGTTGAGATGAGAAGGTGGGGTGTAGAGACTTGCAGAGGAAAAGTAGAGTTGGATACAGCTGTTGTGTCCTCAGGGTCGATCCAGGAGGAGACACTACACATCTCTATGACAGCAGGTCAAACTGTGTGTGTGTGTGTGTGTGTGTGTGTAAATGCACTCAAGGGAAGCAATGCGGTTGACTAGACACCGACACTTTACTTTGAGGACCCTCACACACATACACCCTAACTTTGCACTTACTTCAAAGCACAGATGACGAGCGTTGTACCCATCAAAGAGACATGGATTACTCTGCTGATGGTTGAGGGGAAGAGTCATTTCTGAAGCTTTTTGTCTCATATTATCTTTGTGTCTTTACTCTGAGTTTAACTGAACTCAAATGAAACCCCACGCAGCTCCTTCCACCCCACACCCTTCCTCAAATCCCCCTCAGCCACTAGCCCTCCTCAAGTTTCTACCTCAAGGAGCAAAGAGGTCACCAAACGTATAACTCCCCCTCTTAGGGCCAAACATATCTCTCACATTGCTGAAATTGTTTAGGCATGCTTGGTTTACCTTAGCTTGCATGCAGAATTTAACCACCCTCACTGATTCGGAAAATAGCTGTGGCAGGTCATGCTACAGGTGACCTTTTGGCAAACTCGGCCACTGGAGTTACACCTCTCGTTTCAATTTGATCTCTTCACCTCTGGGACTCAAATCTGATGGGTTTCTGAGAAATGGATTTTGAAGAGATTTTCATTTCTGTTCCACTATTCCACTTGATTTTAAAGGACTTTTCCAAAATGTGTAAAAATAGCCTCTCAGCTTTTAATTAAGTAAAAGGGGCCCTGTTAAAGCACTTCATACAACAATCAAAAAAGTCCATCTCACTGATTGGAAAAGTAATCAAATTCAATTTGGAATTGTTTTCAACTGCAATTTTATAAAACTTGTTTAATTTAATGTGCTTAGTAACTTTCCACCACTGATGACAAGAAACTACTAGGTGTAAGGGTGAATATCTCTCACATTGCTGAAATTGTTTAGGAATGCTTGGTTTACCTTAGCTTGCATGCAGAATTTAGCCACCCTCACTGACTCAGAAAATAGCTGTGGCAGGTCACGCTACAGGAGACCTTTTGGCAAACTCGGCCACTGGAGTTACAACTCTTGTCTCAATTTGATCTCTTCACCTCTGGGACACAAATCTGATGGGTTTCTGAACAGAGAAGTGGATTTTGAAGAGTTTTTCATGTCTGTTCCACTTGATTTCACAGGACTTCTCCAAAATGTGTAAAAATAGCCTCAGCTTTAAATTAAGTAAGAAGGGCTCTGTTAAAGCACCATACAACAATCAAAAAAGTCCATCTCTCTGTTTGGAACAGTAATCAAATTCAGTTTGGAATTTTATAGAACTTGTTTAATTTAATTTAAAAGTTTATTTATAAGTAGTTAGTATAACTTTAAAGCGGCAGTCTCTTCTTGAATTCTTGAAGTCAATCGTTGGTGCTAAATGGTCATTGTGATTGTATTTTTGACATAATGACCTATTTACACTAATATTATAGATTTGATAAATTTTACTCTTGATGCCAAATATCTTGTGATAGAGAGGTGAGGTGGAACTGGAACTTTCAGTAAGAAGCAAGAAAACGGCATTCAAAGTCACAATGACATTCGTAATAATGCAAATAACTAAAGATTGAAAAATGGCATTACTCAATAGTATATCATGTGGCAGTTTATTCTGTATTCTATATATCTAGATATTGACTGTCATTTTAAAAAGAAAATATCTATTATTCTTTTTTATTTAATAAATACACAAGTAAAGTAGAAGTACCTCATGTTAGTACTTAACAACAGTATTTATGTAAATGTACTTAGTAACTTTGCACCACTGATGACAAGAGACTGCTAGGTGTAAGGGTGAATATCTTTTCTAATTTAATGAGGTAATGTTTATGCATGAGATCCTGATTGATCTAATACTCTTTCTATATACATTAGTAATATGTAGTAATAATGTAATAATGTAGTAATATAGACACCAACACCAACCCAGTGCTGCCCTATTCATTGCAAAGGTTTTTCTTCCTCTGAGGGTTTGTGTCAGCAGCCACTCCTTCTTCACATTGTGGTCTACAGTGAATCTGGTCGCGTGCGGCTCCACACTGACATGACCAAGCTTCATACTGTGCGAGCATGTGTCTCTTCGCCATGTTGCACATTCTGAGTTAGCATAAGGTGTCTCCCTGAGCTAGTGGATGTCTTCCAGGCTGGTTTCGGCAGAACATCTGTCAACATATTGACCCGCTGATAGATTGAGACTGTCAATGGAGATACAGCAGAGGCATGGTGGCATGTGGTCAGCTGATACCTGTCTTTCTCTCTTTGTTCATTTCTGTCTTTCTCTAGCTGTCTCCAGGGAGACAAGCGGAGACACATGCTGACATGTGATAAACAGATCTGTGACTAATGGTCTGCCTTAATAGAATACAAATTAGATGATTAGACAACCTCTTTTATGCCAAGCAAGGAAAAGCAAGGTCCACAAAATAATGTTTAAGCTGGAATCGGCTGGTTTTTAATTGTCTCCTTATATCCTATCTGTATGGTGGGGGATGGTGTAAGATTAGTATGCTTTCATTTTGGGAAATATTGATTAGCTTGTCAGGTCATGCCTGTCTTGGTGTACAATGTCAGCCAAATAATAAATAAACATACATACATACATACTATAATAATATATTTATGCAAATTACATTGTCAGCCAGTGACATTTCATTCTGCTTGATATACTGCTGGATAACAACAACAACAACACACCTGCCAACTCTTCAGTTTTTCTTTGATTTCTAGTGTGTAGGCTTGTTTTTTCCAGAAAACCCAAAGTACATAGGTTCCTTGAACCTTAAAGGAAGTTTTAAAAACAGATCACTCAATGTTGCCAGATGAGACCTTTTATCACAAACCATACTATATATCCAAAAGGCAGAGAAAAAGGACGGCTGTTTTCATTGTCAGTTAGTGTTAGAGGACTGTGACGATATTGACACAGAAAAATGGCTTTTACATGTGGTTATTTATATTCACAGGTCTTTGTTTGTCCTCTTTTAGTTATCATTATGCAGTACACAAAATGCTTTATCAATAATTAACTTTGGACACCAGAATGGCATTCCTTTTGCATTCTTGCTTATGTTATGTAGTTCGACAGTCGTCTGCGGACATGTACCTTGTGGCAGGGCAAGAGTCAAACATGTCAAAGGATGAAAAACATTATGGCATACAAAAGTGCTACATTAAAGCTCTGTATCATATGTTGACGCTGACAAAATATTCAGCTTAGTGGAATTATTGTGGCTGGAATCAATAAATACATACTGTCGAAAGAAGAACATGTTAATTAAAATTGATTTAGTACTTCACAATGTGAAGTAGTAGCTGTGCATTAAAGCTCTTTTTAAGTCTATAGTTGTTTAGTCGATTAGTTAGCTGTTGTGGTTTCGGACAGAACGGACCCAAATGCAACGCTTGGTAGTTTTCAAAAGTGGTTTATTAAGGGGAAAAGGGAAGATGAGGGGCTGGAGGTGAAAAGGGGGAAGTTGGATGCCTGCAGACGTGGGTGCGGAGGACCGGGGAGCCGGCGGGGCTGGAGAGGTTCCGGCGAAGCGACCGAGGGAGAGCAGGAGGCCGAGGCGAGAGGGTATGCGGAGGCTGGCGGACAGGCGAGGAGCGTGGAGGGAAGCCGGGGAGGCGAGTTGAGGGGAGAAGGCAGGTAGGCGAGCCCAGCTGACTGAATGGATGACGGAGGTGAGACAACAGAAAAACAGACAAGGTTAGTTCCAAGAGACAAGAGGTCCGAGAACGAGGTATCAGAAAAAGCTTGAATATTGAGGTGACACCAGGACTGGTGGCGGGCGGAGGTGGAGGTTGATGAGACACAGGTGTGGATCATCAGCCGGGCTCCGGAGCGGAGAGAGGGAGAGCACACACAGAGGGAGAGGGGAGGAGACACTCACCGTCAGCCGGGCTGCCACCGCAACAGTTAGCTATTATAATATTGTCTTTAATGTGTTTCTTTGAAGAACTGGACTGGATTCAGAAACATTTAAAGCCCCTCAAGCCAGTTTTAACTGCCGTTTTTGGTAAACGTTCTTTCTCAAACAGAGAATGGGGGTGTGGTTAATAGTCGGACATAATACATTACCATGACAACCACAAACTGACCGGCTGGAGTGTTTACTAACGATATGCTGTGTTAACATCACTACACTGTAAAGTTTAGTACACTTTACTGTCTGGCAGGAGTAGATATTACTTACCCATGACAGAAACTAATGTGCGCGGATCAGCTGTTATCAATCATACAGTCGATGGTCCTGTCACGCACTGCACACAATAACTCCCACTACATTTTATGGTGCGCTTACTTTACCGTGGGGGTGTGGGGGTTCCTCCGCCGATGCATTGGTAAAACGTCCGTCAGTAAAATGCATGTTGCAGACTGTATATGAGATGGTGGCAGGTGGAAGTGCGACGCGTTTTCTGTCATCTGTCCTCCAACACCGCTCGCACAAATGCGATAATGAAAATGAACAGCAAACTAAACCAAGAGGAAGAAACTAAAAAATAAAATGAAGACCCTCTGTTAGCTAACTTTCTGCAATAACTATGCTAGCTAACTACAACTTAGCTAACTTAGCTAACTAAACTAGAAAGACAAACCAACAGAGAGACATCCCTACTGCAAGTTCTTAGTAAATTACATGATAAATTGGTTAGCTAGCTCACAACGATGTTTATCGGTTTGATGCTCTGATTTAAGGAGGCATGACAGTGCGCCTGCGCAAGTTTGGAGAACGAGGTATGACTTATGGAATTACTATAGTCATACGTCACAACCCCGTTTGAAAAATCAAGCAACTTTTGCAACTTTGAGCACAAAATTAAGCCATTTGTCAAAAAATATTTGGCAAACTATGTGGGTAATCAATATTGTTATGAAATATCATTGAAATGTCAAAATATACTGGAGGGGGGCTTTAAATTATCTATTAATTCATTCAAAGATATATAATTGTAGGCTCAGCTGAAGTGTTAGGCTAGTTGCAGTCTTCAATAAGCTGGAGATGGACCTATTTTTAAGTCTCCACATTGCCTTCTCAGTGCACTTATATAAAGTTAAGAAGCTGTAATGCTGCCGTGGGTGTATTCTTTGTGAATAGGATGAGCTTGTCACTGTTTAAGATGCAGTGTAGATGTACTTAGACACACAATACACTCTGTGGCCCATTTCCTTTCAGCTGACTTCTATTCAGATTGCATTTCCATCATCTTTTTCTAAAATTACTTTGACGTCCCACTTGGATGGACTCCGGTATGTTTCTAAATTTTTATCAGTTTACATGTAAAAATGCAAAACAAATATAAAATGAAAGTATTCACTTAAGATTGATTTGATGAAAAATGTGAGGGATTAGGGCTTTGATGTTGGGGTATGGAGATTAAATGTTTGCAGCTGTAATGCTTCAATGTGTACCTCTCTGGCTCATCTGATTTCGTGTCCCCGTCATCTTTCATTTTTGACTGGCAGCTCTGAGACGTGCACAGAGAAAACACTTGAAATCTCTTGATACTCTTAAGGCCTTGCTGGATTTTGCCGTGTAGTTTTGTGAGTTTTATGAGAGTTGAAGTTGTAGTCTCATTTACAGTGCACTCTAGATGTCTAATTAAAAGTGACAGTTTCTGACCATCAAACAAATGCTAGTACAAGTTCACTTTAATGTATTACTGCATTCCTATTATATTAAGCCCATTAAATGCAGAATATAATATTTTCTTGTAATAATATCAGCCACACAGTTGCTTTATATTTAGTGATACCTGGGGAACACTACTGTTTTTTTATTGAGCCCACAAAACTTTGTTGTATATGTCTTCTGTTGCTTTGTCAAATAATCCCTAATCTAATCGGGTTTATTGAAATTTGGCTTTGGAAACTGCGAATCTAGAAAAACTGTGTTACAAACAGGGGACATGGAGTTAAAAAGATGATTGTTCAGCACAGTAATGGGACATAATATTGGTTGTATTATGGGAAATGTATGGAACCCGCATTTTTGGAGCTTGAAACATACTGTGGTCTTAAGTCAGGATATCTCTGCCTCAACTGCTTCAATATTAATTATTCCTTTCTAATCTGTCTTTTTTGAGTCCCCCAACTTCACGGAAGTGCAGTATTAACTCCCTGAGGTATCCATTTAACTTTATATTTCACCCTCAACTCCACTACATGCAGAGGGGTCCATTAATCACTATTGTTAATATTATTCTTCAAATCAAACTTTCTCTCTACCAATATACCAATTAAGATACCTGAACTCTAACTGCTGATACTAAGTACCGATCCTCACTACTGCTTTCATTTCTCAAATCTGTATAACACTTCACTGCATGGAACACATTGGGATCCGTCAGGTTTAAAAACATGAGGCTGTACCTGTAATTGTTACACATATCTTATTTACAGTAAGTGGAGAAGTTCACATGCCAACATTTTTTTAGGATTTGTTGTTATATTGCACTAGATAGTTCATCATCAGTATTTTTTTTTTTTACTGCAAATGGCATTGCCAATACCTAAAGTTGACCAATATAGGCTCACTGCTGCCTTCACATTGAAAAGCATTCATTGTGAACCACTTGTACATCACATCTGTCCAATACCCAGTCAGATAAGTAATAATAATAATAATAATAATAATCTTTATTTGTAGAGCACTTTTCAAAAACAAGTTACAAAGTGCTTTAACAAGTGTAAAGACAATAATACCCAAGAGACAATAATACAAAAACAATACAAGATAAAAGCATGAAAACATTGAAAAGACTAAAATACACGTTTAAGATAAATATAAAATTAGTAAAATAGAATAAAATAAAAGGTATAAAATAAAGTCAAATAAGAT
>NC_060154.1:6430713-6436707 GCF_021292245.1 Micropterus dolomieu
GTCTGCGGGTTGGTGTCTGGTGTCGTCTGCGGGTTGGTCGCTGGTGTCGTCTGCGGGTTGGTCACTGGTGGTTGGTCGCTGGTGTCGTCTGCGGGTTGGTCACTGGTGGTTGGTCGCTGGTTTCTGGGGGTTGGTGTGTGCGGGTGGGTCGCTGGTGGTGTCTGCGGGTTGGTGTCTGGGGGTGGGTCGCTGGTGTCGGGTTGCTGGGGGGGGGTCGCTGGTGTCGGGTTGCTGGGGGGGGGTCGCTGGTGTCGTCTGGGGGTTGGTGTCTGGGGGTTGGTCGCTGCTGGTGTCTGGGGGTTGGTCGCTGCTGGTGGGTCGCTGGTGGTGTCTGGGGGTTGGATGCTGGTGGTGGGTCGCTGGTGGTGTCTGGGGGTTGGATGCTGGTGGTGGGTCGCTGGTGGTGTCTGGGGGTTGGATGCTGGTGGTGGGTCGCTGGTGTCGTCTGGGGGTTGGTCGCTGGTGTCTGCGGGTTGGACGCTGGTGGTTGGTCGCTGGTGTCGTCTGCGGTTTTGTCGCTCGGGATTGGTCGCTGGTGGTAATAACAATCTTGTAGAGCACTTTTCAAAAACAAGTTACAAAGTGCTTTAACAAGTGTAAAGACAATAATACCCAAAAGACAATAACACAAACAATACATGATAAAAGCAAGAAAACATTGAAAAGACTAAAATACACGTTTAAGATAAATATAAAATTAGTAAAATAGAATAAAATAAAAGGTATAAAATAAAGTCATAAGATCGGGAAAGGCTCTCCTATAAAAGTATGTTTTAAGAAGGGACTTAAAAGAGTTCACTGACTCAGCCGACCTGATTTCCTCGGGCAGGCTGTTCTGAGCCTCGGGTTGGTCGCTGGTGTCTGCATGTGGATCACTGGTTTGTGGGGGTTGATCTGTGGTTTCTGTGGTTCCAGTTGAGATGGGCTGTCTGGGAGGGAAGACGGAGGAAGAACGACTGGAGGATAAAGCGAAGAGAGAAGCCAACAAGAAGATCGAGAGACAGCTGCAGAAGGAGAGACAGGCTTATAAAGCAACACACAGACTGTTACTGCTGGGTGAGTCTGTCCGTCTGTCTCGCCTGTCTGTCTCGTCAGCCTGTTTGTTTGTCTCATCTGTCTCCCCTGTCTGTCTCCAGGTGCAGGAGAATCTGGTAAAAGCACGATTGTGAAGCAGATGAGGATTCTCCATGTGGACGGTTTCAACGCTGAGTGAGTAAAATTTTGAACCCTTCACAATAAAACACACTGACTTGATCTACTTTTGTTTTGAAATCTCCCCCTCTGCGCCAGTGTGGCTCTACTTCCTGCTGTGTAAAGTCTCATAGTTTAATGTCATTTTTTTTAAATCCAAAGTGTCAGAGGTTAAATATTTGACGTTCAGCTGCTCCACTGTGAATATGCTCCTTGATTATCGATGGGCGTAAGGCTGCAGTTGTGGTTGAATCTAGGATGCTTGTGTAATACTTTAATAAAGTATTTGTTTTCCAGAGAGAAGCAGCTGAAGATGCAAGACATCAGGAAGAACGTGAAGGATGCCATAGTGGTAGGTCACATGACTAGTGATTAGTTGAAGCACCTGAAACTGGTTAAGTTAGGTATCGAGTGTAAACAGGTTGAGTTCTGATATCATACGTAGAAATAAACTGTTACTTACCTCATGTACAGATATTATGTCAGCACTGTCTACAAATATTGTTGTATACTGTTTGTGTATCTGTACACAGCAGTTTACACCTATTGAGCTGTTCGTTGACACTCATTCTGTGCATGTCCTTGAACACATACCATGTGATTCTGATGGATCGTCCAGACCATCAGACAGCAGGATTCACCTTCAATTACAACACCTGTTACTGATTTACTGCAGAGCATGATGATTGACAGCCACAGCAGCCAATCAGAGTGTGTGTGTGTGTGTTTCAGACCATTGTGTCAGCCATGAGTATGTTGACTCCGCCCGTGCCTCTGGGTAACCCTGACAACCAGTTCAGAGTGGACTACATCAAGAGCATCGCGCCGCTGTCGGACTTTGAGTACACAGAGGTAACGCACGCACACGCACACAGGTGAGGTGTCAGTCAAACCGTTAGAGTCCTAAACCTGGGATCCTGTTCAGACTTCCTTTATTAAATAAAAACATGTCATCACAACCTTTTCACTAAATTCAGTCCAGTTTTAATAAACGTCTCTTCAACTGACGTGTTAACAGCTAGATCCCACAGTCCTCTGCTGCATGCAGTTCATTTCACTGTAATTCATCTCAGTTAAATCCTGGTGTTGACTTTCAGAGCGGCCGACGAGTTAGTCAGTGAAACCTCTGAACAGGTCGGGTCGTTAGTTTGAACTTTGAAAACGAGCTCACCACCAGCAGCCAGTGTTGGAAGAAGTAAAAGTTCTGATGCCACAGGGTAGAAATGCTGTTAGAAGTAAAAGTCCTGCATTTGAAATTGGACTTGAGTGAAAGTACATACAACAACAAAATGTACAGTTCAGCAAGTAAATCCCGAGTTTGTGTGGGGACTACTGTTTTTCTGCACATGTATTTATAAGAGCTGTATTTGTTACGATGTCTCCCGACGAGTCCCAGCATCACGGGCAGCAGCTGCCGGAGTTTCTCTAAGTTCCATGTTGCTATGCTGCTTCAGTAGATCCTTCAATAAATCAGGTGGAGAAATGTTTGCGAATAAAATCTTTTTGCTGGTCGTTCGAGTTTACAACGGACATCAACGTTCTTTGCATCAGACTGTGACACAATAACGGCGATGTTTCCGGCTGTGGAAAGAGCGCCTCGTTCTCTGTTCTAGCTTTTGGCTCACAGCTGAACAACAGAAGGTGTGACTTTATTATTCCACACAGGTCGAGGTCATATACTGCGATTATCGTGGTTCCATGGGTCTACCTGCTGGATTATTTTTATTTCTGACATTTTGAAATGTGTGTTTCTCAACTCAAACCAAGTTAAACAAGAAGAAGAAGAAATAATTTTTTGGCGCCACCAGTGCAGAAATACAGATTTTGCCACCTCGTAAACAGCGTTTTAAAACTCTGCTGTGATTGGTGCATTGTGGCTCGTGGGAGTTGTAGTTTTTGAGCCAGGGACAGATGCACAGGACTAGATTACTGATCCACTTTTATAACTTCAGGCAAACAGAACACGTGTGGCAGCACATGTTGGCACATCCTGGATCTGAATCCACATCGGAGACTTTATCCAACCTGAGGAGGAACTAGCAGAAATGAGCGTGTTACTATAATATCACTACATTAAATAAAAAGTATAATGTATACTGTTAGTATAACGTTTATATGGTCATTATATTTAATATATTGGTTATAACTTCATAAAATATCCGCCGTAGTTTACCTCTAGTATATTATTAAACCCAGCAGTTTCATGTCTGTGCTTCTTTTCATGCCTCATTAAATCCTCGTGTAGCAGAATCAGGAGGTAGAGCGGCTCCGCGGTTCCTTCCCCGAGGTACTGGAGTGGATGATGATGATGATGGCGGCCTCTGCAGTCTGGCGCTCAGGTCAGAACATTGTGAGGCGGCGACAGCGGTGCAGAGCGTTCCCCGTGAAAACAGCGGGGAGCACCAGGAGAGCTGGCGGAGAGCTTGTTTGTGTTAATGATGATAATGACATGATGTAAGGAGGCGGCGTGGGACCGACACCACGCCTGACACAGTCTCACCTGAGGCCTCATTAGCTGAACGTCTCCGCTCTCTAATGACACGCAGACAAAACAAGAGACTTCCTGTGTCGCCTCTGAACGCCGCCGCTGCTGATTGGTCGACTGCTGTCCAATCACACGCTGAGCGTAGACTGTAGGTCATTACCTCACATTCACACCTTACATCTGTGTTCAGATGGTGAAATATTATGGAACCTTTAATGGATCTGACGCACGTTATAACGTCACTCGGTAAACCGCTGGCTGTCCGTCTGCCTGCTGCTCCTGCTCCGACTACAGCACTTCATCACAAAGCCAAAGTGTCACAGTTCTGTACCTACCTCCTTCCTCACAGCTCTGGTCCTAGAAGACCAGGGTCTGTGGCTGGACTGAATCGGCAACATCCTGGTTCATGATGTAAACATGGCAGCACAGTGTTTCCCCACAGCAGACGAGCACGCAGGAGTAGTGACGTGACGGTGGTTTGTGCTGTTCACAAACCTCACAATTCTGCATTTTTTACCTTTTTAGTAGCACGATCTGCACACCTGGCAGCTCTGCTCTACTTTAAACAAACAGAACCAACCAACTATCAGAACCAGCACCACCTTCTGCCGCAGTTTGCCGGATCAGACCACGCGGGCCAGATCCTTGACCCTCCACGACCCTGTCGCCACCTCACAGCTTTTCCTTCCTTGGCTCACTTCTGACGGGTACTGACCCCTGCAGACCAGTCTGGAGATGTTCTGACCCAGTCCTCTAGCCATCACAGTTTGGTCCTGATCCTCACGCTGACAGACCAGCTCTGAGCACACAGTGGCTGCTGGAAACGGGTCAGACTGCTGTTCTACACGGATCCAGCGATCACTTCCTGTCTCATAAGATCCCTCAAACTGCCCCCGCAACTGTCCGTGTCAGAGGCAGCATTCACGCTGACTCGACGCTCGTTACTGACCGCCAGGAAGAAAGCTGGCGTGCTGATGTCACACGCTGTCATAAGTGCTGCCCTGTACGGTGGTTCCAAACCAGTGTTCACAGAGATGCCTTCAGAGGCTCTTGTCTGTTACGCCGGCGAGGAGGCGGCGAGGCGGCTGCCTTGTTTTCAACAGAGCCGACGCTCACCCGCTGCCTGATGTATCCCCCCCCCCCTCTGACAGGCGTCATGGTAACCAGGGTTATTCGCCTGTGTGAGGTGATGAAGGTACGCCTGACGGGTGTCTCCCCGTGGATCGGGTCTTGGGCCGCCGGTTCGGGTTTAGATGTGGTGCGGTGTTTGGATCGTGCTTCGTAGACGATCTGATGTGAAGTACATGCCATGATCTCACTGAGACTTCCTGTTTAAACTGTCTGTCTCTCAGGACTTCTTTGAGCACGCTCAGAGGCTGTGGGAGGACAACGGCGTGAAGGCGTGTTTCGAACGCTCCAACGAATATCAGCTGATCGACTGCGCTAAGTAGTAAGAGACACACACAAACACACACCGTCTTCCACTTCATCTCAGAGCAACTGACATTTTAAGTCCCAACGGACCAATCAAAACGCTCCACTAACCCTGACGGCCCTATCACAGCTCAGGGTGGAGGAGGCGCAGGTGATGCAGTGCTTCCACATCACCTAAACATGTCTGTGTGTGTTACAGCTTCCTGGACAGGTTGGACGCCGTCAGGAGGACAGACTATACACCTAGTGACCAGGTAACAAACCGGCCAATCAGCCTCCAGCATTCAGCCTGACTGGAGCCGTTACTAATGCCTTCTTCTTCTTCTGCAGGATTTGCTGCGCTGCAGGGTTCTGACTTCAGGGATTATTGAAACCCGGTTTCAGGTGGACAAGGTCAACTTCCAGTGAGTGTGCTTAGCCCCGCCCCCTCTGTCCATCTGCACCAATCACCTGTCTCCTCCACCTTTAGGTCAAAGTCAGTGTCCTCAAATCAGCTTAGTGGAAATAAAATCAAAGCTGTCTCCATGGCAACATTGTACTTTCTACATCCCCCCAAAGCATTATGGGAACTGTAGTTGGAGAACTAGCTGTTGTAAATTTTGTCTTAACTAATGCTTCATTTCTTTAGTTGGATTTCTCTTTACAGTATGAACCTGTCTTTATGCAACGCCTGACCAACTGACCTCTGACTGTCTTTATGCAACGCCTGACCAACTGACCTCTGACTGTCTTTATGCAACGCCTGACCAACTGACCTCTGACTGTCTTTATGCAACGCCTGACCAACTGACCTCTGACTGTCTTTATGCAACGCCTGACCAACTGACCTCTGACTGTCTTTATGCAACGCCTGACCAACTGACTGTCTTTATGCAACGCCTGAC
>NC_060154.1:6436727-6445988 GCF_021292245.1 Micropterus dolomieu
TGTAGAGCACTTTTCAAAAACAAGTTACAAAGTGCTTTAACAAGTGTAAAGACAATAATACCCAAGAGACAATAATACAAAAACAATACAAGATAAAAGCATGAAAACATTGAAAAGACTAAAATACACGTTTAAGATAAATATAAAATTAGTAAAATAGAATAAAATAAAAGGTATAAAATAAAGTCAAATAAGATCGGGAAAGGCTCTCCTATAAAAGTATGTTTTAAGAAGGGACTTAAAAGAGTTCACTGACTCAGCTGACCTGATTTCCTCGGGCAGGCTGTTCCAGAGCCTCGGGGCCCTGACAGCAAACGCTCTGTCCCCTTTAGTTTTCAGTCGAGACTCTGGAACAGATAGCAGACCTCTGCCCGAGGATCTTAAGGCCAGCATCAGAACAGCGATTTCCTCTCTGACTTGGTTTTTACAAACTAAGCCTCACGATGTACAGGTGCTGGTCATATAATTAGAATATCATCAAAAAGTTGATTTATTTCAGTAATTCCAAAGGAAATGCAAAATTTACTTTCATCAGAGAACATAACTTTGGACCACTCAGCAGCAGTCCAGTCCTTTTTGTCTTTAGCCCAGGCGAGGTGCTTCTGACTCTGTGTCTTGTTCAAGAGTGGCTTGACACAAGGAATGCGACAGCTGAAACCCATGTCTTGCATACGTCTGTGCGTGGTGGTTCTTGAAGCACTGACTCCAGCTGCAGTCCACTCTTTGTGAATCTCCCACACATTTTTGAATGGGTTTTGTTTCACAATCCTCTCCAGGGTGCGATTATCCCTATTGCTTGTACACTTTTTTCTACCACATCTTTTCCTTCCCTTCGCCTCTCTATTAATGTGCTTGGACACAGAGCTCTGTGAACAGCCAGCCTCTTTAGCAATGACCTTTTGTGTCTTGCCCTCCTTGTGCAAGGTGTCAATGGTCGTCTTATGGACAGCTGTCAAGTCAGCAGTCTTCCCCATGATTGTGTAGCCTACAGAACTAGACAGAGAGACCATTAAAAGGCCTTTGCAGGTGTTTTGAGTTATTTAGCTGATTAGAGTGTGGCACCAGGTGTCTTCAATATTGAACCTTTTCACAATATTCTAATTTTCTGAGATACTGATTTTGGGGTTTTCATTAGTTGTCAGTTATAATCATCATAATTAAAAGGAATGAACACTTCAATATACTTCAATATATCAGTCTGTGTGGAATGAATGTATACATTACACAAGTTTCACTTTTTGAATGGAATTAATCAACTTTTTGATGATATTCTAATTATATGACCAGCACCTATATGCTGACATGTCTCAAACTGAATGTCATTTACAAATCCATGTACATCTGTATCGGTCACACCCAGCTGACATCTTACTGTAAGTCTTCATGCGCATGGAAGACATTCTATGTAATTATGACACCAGAAATCAACTACATATAACACATATCCATTTTCCTCCCTGGATCTGTTTATATTCCCATTTAACAAAAGAAGACAAATGGCTACCCATCCCATTCACTACATGTCCCACACTGAGCACATAACCTTTTATTTGTGCCTATAGAAGCTATATCATCCTCACTCTTGCCACTCATGTAACCCTCTGAATAATCCGCCCTATCAAAGCGCTGAATATTCACTTTAACAAACGATCCAGCATGTGACTATGTCTAATGTGGCGTCTACAAGCATCACTCTCCTTAAAAACAGAGCGTGTCAGTTAGAGGCCTGTTCCCCTTGTGTTAGTCACAAAGGCACAAAGGATTCTGCCACAGTGACAGACTGAATGCTTCACACAACGCTTGTGTCTCTGAGCGAGCATGTGTGTTTGTGTGTGCACATTTCTTTTGGTGGTAGTGGAAGTTTTCTTCCAGAGAGAGAGAGAGAGAGAGAGAGAGAGAGAGAGAGAGAGAGAGGCTTCATCACTGCTCAGATCTAAAAATAAGAACCCAATATGTTCTTGTTTTATTGTAGTGCTGTTCCTATTTTCTACAAGACAATAAGTTTTTTATTTATTTTATAGTGACTAGCACACACTGTTGTCTAAAAGCTCAATATGTTGCAGTTATATTTATAGTGACAAGCCTCTACTGTGACAAGCAATCATATTCTGGAGAACTACAATACGTCTTCTGTGTTTTTCAGCCACAAACCTGCCCTGCTTCTTTAAGGCCTATGTATGCCCATTTTTACCGTGTCGTATTGAATTATCTAATATATTATGTGTCTCAGGGACAAACTATATTGTTCTAAAACAATCCAACATTATAGGAGCCATTTATCAGCATTTCTTAACCTTTTTTGGCAACAACACAAGCAATGGAGAGGCTGTAAATTGTTAAAATGCACAGGTACCATGGGGGGGATTCAAAAGCCCTGTCAGTTTCTGAAAAGCGGAGATAGAAGATTTCTGTAGGACAGCGATGATGTGTTAGGCATTTCCTCTTTCATCGAGTGAAGTCATGACACCACTAATTTTCTAGGTCAAGGCTGGTAACAACAGATGCGAGAGGGGAATGAGAGCAGAGGTAAAATCAAGGGGTGAGGGAGAGACATCAAGGAAAAGATAAAGAAAGAAACAAAGACAGGGACCACAAAGTCTGAGACCGAAAGTGTGTGTGTGTTTTGTGTGGGATGCTTGTTCAATAAGAAACTGTGACACAGATAAGTGCTGATGTGTGACAGCTTAGTTGTTCTTTTTAACACAGCAGCCCTGCGCCTCTCCCAGCACCCATTCACAACAACAACAACAACAACAACGTGTCAGCAATGAGAAAAAACCTGATACCTCAAGGCATTGGTTACACTTGTGCACACGTCTGATCCTAAAGATCTGTTGCTGTGAAATCCCACTGCTTTGTGGTCACACTTGGCCTGGAAACTTTTACGTGTTTCCCCCTGATGGATGGATGAATGTCTTTAAATCACACAGCTCATGTATTATCTGTTTACCTGTTGTCAGGTAGTCGTTTGTTCATGATAGCTGCAGGTGTTGGTGTTATGGAAGAGTCAAAAGTTTCACATTTTTTGGAAGATATGAAAAAATAGTCTGTTTAAAAAAAAAGCAGCATTAATTCATTTTTGGCCAATTGGGGGGAGCTGAACTAGCTGTAAACAGAATGTGCTGGCGAAACAGCTTTTCTGTAGTAACCAACTAAGATAAGTTTCTCAAGGTGTCATGAGTTTTTTCATAAATCCCTCCAAAAATAATGTAAAACAACTATATGTTATTCAGATCAGACAGAACTCAGACAGTACTCATACTTGATTAATTAGTAGTTGATATTATAATATCTTATAATTATATATTATAATATGATACAGGAAGCCCACTTATATCATATAAACCATACAACAACAATTGATTGAGTAAAAATCAAGAAGAACCATTGTGCTGCTCTTCATGTTTGGTTTTTTAAAGATTCAACTCATTTTTGCTTATTTTATTGTATAACACTATTACTGTATGTGAGATAACTACTGGGTTGTAAGGCAGCAGTTGTATTTGTCACCTGCAGTTTCGGACAGAACAATACTTAAAGCCGGGATACACTTTCTGCAGTACAAGCACAGGCATGAATTTCACACAGGAAATCGGAGTTAAGAAAGAAGGATGGTTCAACGTGATTGTTTTCAGGAGGTGTACAAAGCAATTACAACAATGAGTACAATAATGTTCAAAGTAATGTTACACAAAGATTACATCATACACTCCTATCATTATCTGAACAGGAATATTCAGTCTAATGCATAACTTAAAATGGGAACAAATATAAATTGCACACCCATAGTCAATGCTTCTCTTATCAGCCTTGCATGCATTTGGCAATTCATTTATCTCAAAGGATCTAATTTACCTCTTTTGGGAGTGTACCTTAACACTAATTTAGTGTAATGTTTTAACTTTTTTTAGAGTTAAAATTTAACTCTTCTTAACAACAACCAGTGTTACACTTTTATATAGTGGAAGACATTAACTCTTTCAGAGGATCATTTGTTACTACACAAGTGTTAGCCCCATAAAATTTTAAAAGTGTAAATATAGCTCTTCCATATTACTAAGGAAAAAATTGTGTTTGGTGTTTTAAAACATTTATTTTAGCACTTGCACCTCAAAGAAATTGATTCCATTACATTAAAAATATTTAACAGAATGAACAGATTAAGGATGCATGCTAACCACTATCTTGTTGAACAGATTTTAGGGTGGCTAGTAACAGTGTGCATTTTGTTATATTTTATATTTATATTTATAAATATAAAATATAACATTAACAGATATTACTTCATTTACTTATCAAACAGTATTAAAGTTTAGCCCAGATCAAAGTCACAACATGAGTCAGTGGAGTCTTTCTCAAGACTCTCCTGGCTTCAGCCAATCTGTGCGTGTATGCCTATGCAGTCGAGGCAGGGTGACATTAAATTTAAATGTAAATGCACACCTTGTCTTTTCGACCACTCAAAGCGCTTTTACATTACATCTGCATTTACCATTAACACACTGAGCCTAAGTGCTCAAACAGAAACTCACACACATTCATACACTGGTGGAACAGCCACCAGGGGCAATTTGGGGTTCAGTATCTTGCCCAAGGACACTTTGACATGCAGCCTGGAGGAGCCGGAGTGTAAAAGCCAGGATCAGAGGTAAGAGTAAGAAGTTCAGCATTAATATTTATACAATAACATTTACATTGGATTTAGTAACACTGTTTTTTCACTCGGTTTTGACACCAGTTACTTTTCAAATTTGACTCTATCCAGAATATTATTAACTCTGCTGTCACTCAAATTTCATTAACTCCAAAAATGTAACTCTTCTTGGTTTGCTGTGAAGCATGTACTCACAGCACTTGAGTTACATCTAGTAACTACCACTCAACTCTCTCTAACAGTAAATGTTCTGTAATGGAATTTAACCGCCCATAGAGTACATAACACAAATGACATGAACTTACTTATGTCTTACACACAACTCTAAGAACTATTACATATTACTGTAGTAATATCTTGACCAGGCAACTAACGAGTATGCAATGTCAGGAGCACAATGCGGACCTTTCACCCTAAGTTCCACTGTGATGATATCACTGATTCACTTGACCTGACCGCTATCTCACTGCCTCAACTAAAGAATACAAAGTTGCAAGACAAACTAAAATTATTATAACTGACCTGTATTAATAATGAATATTAAACAAAGTCAAAGTACGTTTAGAGTATTTTGTACAAATCTGTAACTTTATAATGTACTGAATATTGTTCACCTGGACTCCTCTATATTCAGAAGTATCTGTGGGCCATAGTCTAGTATTGGAGCAGGCATGGAGGCTCTTTAATTAGATCTCTTGGTAAAAGGAGTTTAAATATGTATAAATAAGAGTGGAGCTGACAGTAGCTACACCAAAAATACTTTAAGAGGAGTAACACCTAATTTACCTAACTAGAATATGGAGAGCAAAAGCTGAACACACTGCAATGAACAATTCACCAACCTCAAATGACACTTTGACATAGGAATCTTTCATCACCAAGACTGTGCTCTTGACACAAACACGCCTTTATTGAAAAAAGCATCACTTCTGGTAAAAAGGAAAATGGGAACAAAGCCAATAGACTGCCATAAGGAAGCAGTGAGATTTGTCAACCCAAGTCTTTAAAGCAATCAAATATGATAGAGGATGACATTTAACTAGAAAGAACTGTGGAATAAGCTGTAGAATAATTTTTAATAAGATTTATCATTAGAACAACCTCTTAATTGCTCTTAAGTTCAACTAATGGCTTTGAGTTCTTTGTCTTCAACACTAATCGTCAACACTAATATATCGTCACATTGCAGGTTGGCCTTTCCCGGAACTGGTACATATGGTGGCATGCCACGCAAGTGTCTCTGCAGTGTGTGAAAGGAAATAAACAGAGATTAGCTATTAATACACTAGGACCAAGAGCCCCATGTGTCTAATTTGTTTTGCACAGCATACGGAGCAGAAATCAAGAAGGAAATGAATACAAGTATTAGCAGGAAAAGTTAGCAGGGGATGAGGGACTGATAAATGTGATGCAGCAGAATCTATTCTTCATATATTGTCTGCAGAAGCCTAAGACATGTCTTAGATTTGTTCAATACTTAATGGACTAGTCACAGAGCCCACTCGATAATGAGAAGATGTAGTGGATAAGGCAAATAATCTAAGGCTAGGGTTTAACAAAGCCGTAAAGACTGGTTAGTTGGACATTGTTTGCTTTTGATTTCTAGACAGTTTCTTCCAAATTTTAATTAATAATTGTTAAAATTACATCCGGGCAACAGGCATAAACCTATACTTGAATGTTTTAATCATTATAATTAAAATCAATCAATAATCAAATGAGACAAGGTTTTAAAGGTGCATTCCACTGATTTGACACATTGAGGTCAGTTTACTTGTAATGGGGAGTACTTTTCACCCAGTGAAAACAGTTGTATGATGTCTTCTGGGGGTCTCGCTATGTAGGCTTGATGACAAATGTATAGCATAAAGCTTGCAATATAAACTGGAGGTGTGGAGTTTGTAAGACATGGACATTTACCAAACCGGGAGGGTCTCACTGAAGAAGCTGCATTAACAAAAAAGAATGAGCTTATTTGGGGGAACCTTCATCCATACTAGGGACAACAAGTCAGGATATCTCAGCCAATGTTATTTCCATTCTGACCATTCTTTTTTTTTAATCTGTCATTTATTCTTATTAAGATGCAACACTAAATAGCAAGAAAACTCATTTAAACATATACTTTTGTTTGGAGAGAACTGTATATTTATTTGAATTGTTTTCTAGACAAACCCCTCTGCATTTTGCAGGTAAGATGACTGTGATAAGGCAGTTTTATTTATAAAGCATGTTTCATACACAGAGGTAGATTTGAGGGGCTATAAAGAGACGTTAAAAAGAACACAATAAAAGGCAGAATAAAAAGAGATAAATCTGTATAGTATTAAAAATTAGATAAGAGTAAAAGAATAAAAATAAAAATGATTTAAAATATTAAAACTACAATAACAATAAGGTTTCAATGTTTTGAAAAATTTTGGTAAAATCACTTTATATTTTTCAGTCTGGATTTAAAAACCGTAATGGATGGGGCATTCCTAAGACCATTAGGCAGTCGGCTCCTGCGCTGTGCTGCATAATGACTAAAAGTCACTTCTTGTTGTTTAGATTTTGCCCTGGGAACCACAAGCAGTCCACTCCCCAGTGATCTAAGAGGCCTCACAGGGTTATATTGCTCAAGTGTATCAGTCGTATGTTTAGGGCCAGCTTCATGTTAAGATTTATAATAAGTAAGTAATGAGACTTTAAAATCAATTACCGGTAAGCGGTTTACTAGCAACCCGTGTAGGGGATCAGAGAACTGGGGTGATGTGGGCTGTCCTTCTGGTTTTGGTCAGAACTCCGGCAGAGTTGCAGGTGCATAATGGTCTTAAAAGTCCTAAACAGTGATAAGCCTAATATTTTTATGAACTAAGTATCCTTATCGGTGCATGAAGGCAGGAAATTGATCAGATATTGATTATAATTTCTTAAACAGTGACATAAACAACATGTATATAAATTACAACATGTAGTTGAATCAGACTGACTGTACATACAGCAAAGTCGTGTATTAGTAAGTGTAGGTGCTTCTCTTCCCATAGACATGTAGTAATCGAGCTTTTCGTGGGGAATACGCCATTTAGTTTAAATTGCACCTAAATCAGTATCTATGTGTTTGTTCTACTCTGGATTAATGGATAAAAAAGACAACGCTCTCTTTAATATATGACATGATGATGTCATGCTATTGTAGCAGAAATGTAATTTTGTCCACAACACAACTCCTCGTGTAAATCTACTGTTGTTGCATAGTTATGTCTCTTTTTTGCTGATACAATGTGTTGTTGAACTGCTGAGCAGACTGTTTTAAGACAACAGGGTCGGCCCATTAGCGAGTACTTCAGATTGATGTTGAATGTGGAAATTACCAGGTGAGACTTTGCAGGCTGTGTACAAGCCAAAGTGTAAGGGGGTAAGGGAAGGGAAATGTGTGCAGATAAGAGGAGTTTGGAGACCCAAGAGTATAAAATTGAGCCTGCTGGAGCTACTGCGGGCCTAAGACAGGAAACCATTTTTAACAGAAGCTACAACTTGATAAGACTGATGACACACAGTACTTGCTTTCATTCTGTTTTTCATCTGCTCCAAACCAGCTTTTGTATAGCTGTTGTGTTTAATGCTAATAACATTTCCTGTGGAGAGGTAAATGTTTTTTTTTGTTGTTTTTTTTTTTAGATTTTTCAGAGCTGTGTGCCCTGCATCATAATTGTCTACATAATTGATTTTGGGGGCATGTGAGGTTTTAATACAAGAAATGCAGCTCTATATGAGTCCTGCAGAGTTTTTGTGTGTGAGAGTGTACACATGTATCTGTATAGCCTACGTATATTTGATTTGTGCAAGTGCACATCTGCGTCTGAATGCGTGTGCTCTTGAGCGAGTTGTCCTTCCGTGATGCTGTATCATTCCACTTCAATGCCTGATTGGTCACCGACCGTCTCTGCGGGTGGCATGACGTCTTACACTCTGGGAGGGCTTTTAGTGTGTGTTTGGCTTGTGTGTATGCGCATGTCTGTGTGTTCTTTTGGTGCACTCCCTTAACCACGACTTTGAGCTCCAAGTCGCATACCCACGTAAAATATATACAGTGCAAACACACACACACACACACACACACACACACACACACACATACACGCGTACCTATCCAACAGTGCACTGTCGGAGTAAACTGCCAAGTGTGGACCTGTGTTTCCAGTCCTTTTGAAGTAAAATAAATATAATACAAAATTTACTTTTACTGTCTTTTAACATAATATTACTGCAAATTTGCTTTTTTTTGCTTTTTAAAGAAATTGCCAAGAGGGGACTTAGATCCTTAAACGATAGCTACCTATCCAAGAGGGGACCTCCATTGTTATGCAGTGGAACTGTCTGTGCTCATTCTCACCTAATGACTGTTTTTACCTTCAAAGACTTTCTTTGTTTCTTTCAAAAATGGATAATTTAACTTTAATGTGAGCAATGTGTAAACATTTCACCGTGATCCAAACTTTAATCACTTTAACTGAAAATAAATAAACTTTAAACTTTAATTCCGAAGTAACTTTGCTGCATGCATTGATATCAAGCACTACAGTATTACCAACAAAAATTACTTGATCTAGGTTTCAAATACTGTT
>NC_060154.1:6446088-6454081 GCF_021292245.1 Micropterus dolomieu
TGTAGCCCTGTATTTTAATACATGTTGATCTTAAAACACAAGACATCCACTAAAACTCAGCCTGTATATTTTGTTAGAAAAAATTAAGAAATTGTGTCTCAAGTGACAGCTTTCTTTACTGAGTAGCTTGTATAATAGCCCCTCTACAGTCTGATAGACTCCCTGGGGCTGCAAGCCATTCACTCTATAGGGGAGTGTTAAGAACGACGTGTGTGAATGAGTCGTTAAAATCTTTGCTTGATCCACTAGAGGCACTGCTGAGTATGGACTTAAACACTCACACACCTGCAGGTCCCCTCTTGACAATAGTTTAAAAAATTTACCAGATGGTTTTAGACATGATTTTAGCATGATTTAAAGCATGTCCAACAGGGGACCTAAAAAATGTCCCCTGTTCACTTTTTAGTCCCCTCTTAGTGGGTGTGTAACGACGTCGAGGTCCACTGTTAGATAGGTTGGTAAGTGCACACACACACACACACACACACACACACACACACACACACACACACACACACACACACATTTATAGGCATAGAAATCAGACAATTTGCAGTCTTGAACAATAGACTAATCTAGTTAGAACACACTAGGCTAATTAGAATTAGATGAACTGACCTCACTTGCCATTTGGCCATCTGTACTTATACATCACACCAAAAGAGAGAGAGAGAGGAGGAGGCAACAGCGAAATTACTTCTAATTCAGTCTCTGTGATGGAAATACTTTTATTTCTCCCTCGTTGGCTGCAACAAGGATTTAACAGCCTCTTTGACTGCTACAATATCGCACAGATTTACCTGCAGTTTCCTCTGCCATAAAATGACTTTGGTTTCATTCACTGGTGTAGCGTTGGTTGAGGAGGTGCACCACTGCGGGGGAGGTGGACACACTGCGATCACAGCCTCCAATATGTCAAAATTAATTAGGCTGATCGGAGTATACAGTATACCCTATTATGCACAGAGAGGTGTGTGCTGTGTGCTGTTAATTAGACTGATGAGTAGATGCACTCTAATTGGCCCAGCATAGACCTCTTCTCTTTTAAATGGAGAATTCACAAGGCACGTTTGCTGATATGGTTTGGCTATGGTGTTCTTATACTCCAGGACAAGTAATTGTACAAAGAAGCTTAGAGTGTTCCAACAATTAGTGAATTAATCGTCAATTAAAAGAAAATTTGGTGGTAAATATTTTGATAATCAATGGATTTTTGTGTGTGTGTATGTATATGTATGTATAATGTATGTATGAGGTCCTTATGATAATGACAATTATCATTAGTGACAATAATCATTACTTCTAGCCCTAATGAAAGGAAAGATGATCAGATATTGTATAATATAGAATATGAAGTTGGATGTACAGTATTAAAAAAATTCAATTTGCCTTCAGAATTTTTTGCACCCACATTACTCTCCCAGCACTTGGTCATAATGCTCAAGCTACAAGTGGGACTTAATAACGTGAAATAATGAATCACAGAGGTGTCCCAAGAGTTTTTGGGCATGATGGTGCAATAAATTTTTAATAAAATGCATTACCTGCATAGTTTGGGTATTGTATGTTAAACTTGCCTGAGAGTATGCCTTTAACACAGTGTTTTGAAGTAGAAATATGGTGGTATAATGAAGTTTGACAGTGCACAGCCATTGTTCTATTCTTGAAGCAAAGCCCTGAATCAAATCCCTTCTTGCAAGACTTTGCTGGAAGGTAGAGCTTGTACGACTACATGAGCTATTCCAACATCTCTTCTGTCAACATTGTGGATTTTTCTCTATATTACCATTTTCTTTTTAGCCTCATTTTTTTTATCTGAACTTCAAAGACATCTGAACAGCCAAAATATGCAAGGCGGAAATAAACTGGGTCTATATTCTGCTGTGGATCGTTTTTTTGAAAATCTTTGTTGACAACATGCCACTAAATGCACTGAAGCTACAAATTAGATAGTGACACTTGTCACCGTTTGAATAAGCTTTGGTCCAAGATTTTGATAGTCGACTACATTTTTACGTGACAAGCATTTCATTTCATTTCATTTTCCCAAACGACCTTCACTCCCAAGGGAGAGCTGAAAAACTGGGTTCTGCTGTAATTAGGCTAGCTCGACAAAAAAAAGAAGCACCCAAAGCAGAGGGGGAGATAAAAGACAGGGTGGTAGAGTAAAGGAGAGGATGAAGGTGGGGAGGATGTGAGGAGGAGGAGAGGAGATAATGAGAGGCAGGGTGACAGAATGAAAGAGTGCAAGAGGATGAGAGCATGTCAAGAATCAAGGGGGGTTGTTTGCCTGCGGCTGCCTCATGGTGTGATGTCGTCGAATCCTTCTCACCATGTTTTATTACAAAGGGCCCTGTGCAAGGGTCTGTATTGTCAGCATGCCGACTAACTTATGTCGACTCGAGTGTCTCAATGTGTCCACTCGCTGCATTGTGTTCCTGTTAATTTTGCGGTGATCAGTTTAGTTCCCCCACAAGTAATGTAGGAAGGCTAAGAAACTGCCTGTGCAAAATGATGTTTAAAAAAACATAAATGGATGCAAGATATAATTCCATGTAGAACAATAAGACAGGAGTTCATGATCCTGACCCACAAACCTGAAACAACAAAGGGAAATATTTTTTTTCTTGCCCTCTGTGTGGTTCAAACACTATTTTGGCTTGAATTGGTCAATACTTCTGACAGCTGAGAGAAATACTGAAAAATAATCTCCTGCTTTGCTTGACAAGTTGGTGGGCTAATATATTTCTTATAGCACCTTATGCACATTTTAAGATTTTCATCCGACCATACCAACATTTTTTCCTCATGAAATTTCTCTCATTTTCCAGTTGCCCAGCCTGCCAGGCTAAAAGTAGTTCTTAGGGCTCTTCACATAGCAACATCTCACCATTAACACGGTAGCATCTATAATATGGAGTGACATGTTTTACAATGACAGTTTCCATCTGGGCGTCTGCTGCGAATTAGCTTTGTTGTTCAGTTGTCATATAATTCTTAGCTTTCGAACGTCTTTGTTGTCAACTGAGAGAGCACAATTAGCTTTGTGATGTACAGTACTGTGTCAGTGTGTCAGCCAGCTGTGAGTTAATCAATGTGTAAGGTTAGTATGAGGTTACTATAGCAGATATAGGGCTGATAGTGTAGGTTTAGGGGTGGACACAAAGTCATTAGCAGCACTGAGATGAGCTGAGTGTTACAGTACATTGTCTATTTAATTGTAATTGCTGCTGATAGATTTGATCTGTATGTAATTATTATTTAATTTATGGTAACTGCCAGTGTTGGGCAGTAACTCATTAAGGAAAGTGGCTTGTGATTACTTAATTCAGTAACGATAAATTCAAGGGAGTATAATTTCAAATTAATATAGGTTACTTAGAGTTGGCAATATGTATAAAATCCTCAGTCAAGGTATAATTTTATCTCTTTTTATGTAATATACTGTATTTTCTGGAAAATCTTCTGACAAATGGATGAGCCAGACAGGATGTCTGTTGCAAATAATCCAGTATTGCTGTATAGCAGCTGACAGCAGTCCTGCTCACTGATTTGGAATATTATCCACAATGTCCTACCTACACCCAGAAATGTGAAGGGGTCATATTATAAACAGAAAAGAAAAATAATTGATGGTATATTATATCTAATGGTTGGTGATCCCTAATTGCATTACAGTTACTAATTCGCTAACACTACGTTACTTCAACATTTTGGGTGTTCGTGTTCATACCAGAATGTGGATAAAAAGATTGATATTAATTTCGTCTTTGTGTGTTCAGTGGAAAGATTTTCTTTACTTTAGCCTAAAGCAGGGAGTGTAAGTGAGGGGGTGTGTCTAGCCATCAACAAAAGAGAAGGAATATCCCTTCTGGTAATCAAAAATCATCTGTTTACATGTATTCCTTATTTACATTAGCTGATTAACTTAGTCACTGGCAACTTAGACTAACTTACATTTGAGAATAACAGGTTAACTGCTAGTCAGTTGCCAATGGCTAAAATAATACTACTACTGCCTTCACATTGCTGCTAGTATACTTTCTGTTGCTAATTGCTAATGCTGCTGCTAACTGCTATCTGTTAACTGCTAATGCAACTAACTATTATTGCTGCTGTTAACAGTTATACTTAAGCTGCCGGTAGCTGCCATCTGTTGCTATAGCTGTTGCTGAGATAGCTGTTTGCTGATTATTTTCTGTTGCTAAACTGAATCTTAACCGCTTTCTGTTTCAAACTGCTTATGCTGCTGGTAACTCCTTTTTTGGCCAACTGTTAATGCTGCTGGTAACTTCTTTCTGTTAACTGCTAATGCTGCTAACTGCTATTACTGTTGCAAACTGCTATTTACAGGCCAGCCACCATCAATCTAATAATATTCATAAAGTAATATATTTCTAGGATACACCAGGATTTCAATATACTATTTCATTATACTGTAACATCTGACATGTGTGCACAGATAACACTGAATGATGCTTTGGTACTGTCCAAAATGAGATGGACGCTAACTAGGCAGAAAATGATGGTGTTTGTGGTTATCTTTGTTGTCACTGTGTCATATACTTGTATATGACATATAATTTTGTTTATGCTGTGTTAGCATAACCAGAGGTCTGGTTTCTTTATGGATACTTATTTCTTTTAGCATAGGGTGGGGCAAAGAAGAGGGGGAGAAGCATAATCTAAAATGTAAAGTGGGATTTTATGATTATGAATGACACGCATCACTATGCAGTACTAAAGTTGGTATCTGAGCAGACTATTAATTAAACTCATACCTGTTCTGTTCCTGCAGCTCCCTCTTTTCATCTCTCTCTGTCTTTCTCTCTTTTTGTCTTACAGAGACAGTGATGGATACAAGGACAGCGACAGCTGAGCTTGGCTGGATATCGTTCCCTGCCAATGGGGTAAGAACAATGTGCAAAGGTGTACTGTGTGTGTGTGTGTGTGTGTGTGTGTGTGTGTACCCTTGGGGAAAGCAGTTTGAGTACACTTTACAGTGCTCCATTAACGAGTCTGTCAAAATCTTAATTACAGTTGCAAGGTGACACCAATTAACCGCTATTGACGCAGAATAGAATGGATTCCAATAGATCAGAGAGGTGTAACACACATGTCTGCAATGGACAAATTAATACAATACAATATAAAATAGTAAAATCGAATACTGTCTTCTACATCCTTCTCTAGAACTCCTTTGATTTTTTAAATGCTGGCTTTGCTACTAGCCAGTTAAAATGGTCTGTTGTGTGTGTGTGTTCGAGGTGAGTGGCTCTAATTGTGATGAATGGTTGTCCCTGTACAGAAAAGAACAAGGTAGAGGAGAGGAAAAAAAGCGAATGAGGGAGGGGAATGAGAAGGTAGGAAAAGAGAGAAAGACAAAATGAGAGGGAGGGAAAGAGAAAGTTTAATTTGTGTCAGGTCTTGGTAAACGCATTAATCATTTTAGCCTCTCCTTCCCCCTCCTCCTCTGCTTCCCCCCTTTCATCCATACCCCCTGCCCCTTCCTCACACACACTCCCCAGTGGGAGGAGGTGAGTGGCTATGATGAGAACCTCAACACCATCAGGACATACCAGGTATGCAATGTGTTTGAGCCCAGCCAGAACAACTGGCTCCTCACCACTTACATTGACCGGCGGGCGGCACAACGCATCTACGTGGAGATCCGCTTCACTGTACGCGACTGTGCCTCCATCCCCAGCGTCCTGGGCTCCTGCAAAGAGACGTTCAACCTGTACTACCTGGAGACCGACCGGACTGTGTCAGAAGGCATCAAGGGGGTGGAGTACTGGGCCAATGCTCCTTTTCTGAAAGTAATTAATCCAGAAACTAGAGCCTTTGTAAATTAGCATTTTAAAGTAAGATTTTTATGATAATCTCAATGTAACTCAACACAAAGACTCCAATAGTGTAGGGCTATGTTATGGCCATCAGTTCAGCTTCATTTTACTTTTTTTGTTGGTCATTTGGCATGCTAAGTTCAGCAGTACACACAAGCCTCATCAGTCTCTCCAGGACAGTGACAATACATATTCCAGAAGAAACACTGCACTGATCCAGAATTGATCAAGAATACAGATCACTCCACATGCTGACTTTACTGAAAAATGTCTACAAAATTATTAGAATTTAATGCTTACTTGTTTTCCCAGTACTGATTGGGATTCATAGTTCACTTCTCTCCTGAAAATTTCATGTACACAGTCACAGTCACATTTGCAGTTTTTCAATTACCACATTTTTTTAGTGCAGTGTCACACTGTTTTAGTGAGGAAACCGTCCAAGTGTTGGAAATCTCCTAGCAGCCACCTCTGCTGCCATCATTGAGGTTCACTGGGGAAATAGCAAATTATGATTATATTCTAACATAATAAAAAGACATGGTATGTTGTCACAAGTACATTTACCCAATATTATACAGCAGATTCAAACATTACATAATGAAATATTCCATTCTAGAAGGCATTGAGACAGATAAAAGAAAGTAGTAGTTCATTAATTAATTTTCCTTTCATTCCTCTTGCTTTCTTTTGCCTTAACTATTCTTCTCTCTGTCTCTACCTCACTGTAAGGTGGACACTATCGCAGCAGATGAGAGTTTCTCCCAGGTTGATTTTGGAGGAAGGCTAATGAAGGTGAACACAGAAGTTCGGAGTTTTGGGCCGCTGTCCAAAGGCAGAGGGTTCCACTTGGCCTTCCAGGATCTCGGCGCTTGCATGTCTCTTCTTGCTGTCAGAGTATTCTACAAGAAGTGCCCCAGTATAGTGCAGAACTTTGCTTTTTTCCCAGAGGTATGGACCAGAAATAACTGAAAACTGTGGCATTAGTTTGGTGTAGCTTTTGTCCAACATGTACATTTTTATGATTCTGATTCTGTGCAGACACTGACTGGAGCAGAGTCCACGTCATTAGTCATCGCTAGGGGAAATTGTATCCCCAACGCTGAGGAAGTAGACGTGCCCATAAAGCTCTACTGTAACGGCGATGGAGAATGGATGGTACCCATCGGCAGCTGCAGCTGCAAGGCGGGTTATGAGCCAGACAATGGCAACGTGTGTCGAGGTAAATCTGTGCATTAATGAGGTTGTGCTAGTTCAAACTGTGCTGGTAAAAAAAAAATAAGAAAAAGTAAAAACAGCTGTAAATACTGCACTGCATTACAGCATATTATTGACGATTAGACTGAATTAATTGTATTTTTTTAAAGACTTCTGATGACCTTGCTACTGCAGACACCTATGCATGGTGCACGCACATTTCACTTTGTTTTGTGGCACAAACTAACAAGCCAGTGTGACACCAAATCAATATACAGCAAACATGCTTCTAATCATCAACCATAGCAACCATGCTATTGCAGCAGGCAATATCTCAGAAAGCACACATCAAAGAAAGATCTCACCAAGCATGTAAGAATCAATGTTTACACCCTTAGTTTTTATCATACGTGTGTGTGCTTCAAATATGGTATAGAAAATATATTATGAAAAAAGTGTGTGCATATCAATACTCTTTGTTTTCCATTTACTATGAGAAATGTGCCATATTGAAGTCCTGACTTGGTCTGAAAAACAGTCCCTTTATGCTGAGTCATTTCTGTAGAAATTTTTATTGTGTGCAAGAGAGCAAAGTATGTACTTTCTATAAGTCCTAGCTGAATAATCACGTGCTTGTATGTATTTTCAGATTTTTGGCCCAAGGGTGCAACAACGATGTTCCACATGTTAATATTAGTAGAAACAGACTTGGTTGAATGTGGCACAGGAATACCTCCCCTTCCCTCAATGCTCCATATTTCTCTACCTCATTTGCTTTCTTTTTATATCTGGCCTCCTTCCCCATTTCTTCTCCAAAGTAGTACCCGTCATTTCTTATTCTCCCTGGAGAATCTCGTCCATTTTGTATGTGAATGAGAGGGTAGAGAGTGTGTGTGTGTGTGTGTGTGTGTGTGTGTGTGTGTGTGTGTGTGTGTGTGTGTGTGTGTGTG
>NC_060154.1:6454181-6459719 GCF_021292245.1 Micropterus dolomieu
CACCTATGCATGGTGCACGCACATTTCACTTTGTTTTGTGGCACAAACTAACAAGCCAGTGTGACACCAAATCAATATACAGCAAACATGCTTCTAATTATCAACCATAGCAACCATGCTATTGCAGCAGGCAATATCTCAGAAAGCACACATCAAAGAAAGATCTCACCAAGCATGTAAGAATCAATGTTTACACCCTTAGTTTTTATCATACGTGTGTGTGCTTCAAATATGGTATAGAAAATATATTATGAAAAAAGTGTGTGCATATCAATACTCTTTGTTTTCCATTTACTATGAGAAATGTGCCATATTGAAGTCCTGACTTGGTCTGAAAAACAGTCCCTTTATGCTGAGTCATTTCTGTAGAAATTTTTATTGTGTGCAAGAGAGCAAAGTATGTACTTTCTATAAGTCCTAGCTGAATAATCACGTGCTTGTATGTATTTTCAGATTTTTGGCCCAAGGGTGCAACAACGATGTTCCACATGTTAATATTAGTAGAAACAGACTTGGTTGAATGTGGCACAGGAATACCTCCCCTTCCCTCAATGCTCCATATTTCTCTACCTCATTTGCTTTCTTTTTATATCTGGCCTCCTTCCCCATTTCTTCTCCAAAGTAGTACCCGTCATTTCTTATTCTCCCTGGAGAATCTCGTCCATTTTGTATGTGAATGAGAGGGTAGAGAGTGTGTGTGTGTGTGTGTGTGTGTGTGTGTGTGTGTGTGTGTGTGTGTGTGTGTGTGTGTGTGTGAGATGTATGTACATATGGTGAAATGATAAGTGAGGCCGCTTCATCCCATGTTAATTAGTTTAGCATATTCCAGCCAGATTAGTGTATTGCAAATTAGTCCTGAACTGTCAGAGAGTGTCGGAGAGATAGAGGGGTATCTGAAAGGAAGGAAGTTAAGGAAGGAAGGAATACAGGAGAGCCCTCTGGTGAGATGGACTGGCAAGAAGTAAAACAAGTAAAATTAAAATATAAGGACAAACCAAGGGCAGAAAGGTAAAATACTGAGAGATAAAAGAGATATAGAGCAAAGAAGGTACTGATGAATAGTATTCAATCTGTCTCCAGTGAATACATTAAAAGCACTGACGGAAATGCTAGCTTAGCCTTTGGTGTCAGTGTGTCTTTTGCACAGAAAAACTTTTTCTTCATATAATGTTTTAGTGGGTAGAAGATAAGCCAGACACGATTCACAGGAGACAGTGATTAAGTCTGACAATACCACAGTTAGGTTGATTGCCATTGCAGAAAGGATTAAGGTGGAACATAGAATTATTAAATCTTCCCAGTCCTGGGCTGTGGAGCTCAAAAAATATTGGAGGTTGTAATTGCTGCCCTTGAAAAACAAAACTAGAAAGTAGATGTGTTCAATATACTTATCTTAGTAAGTAAAGTTAATAGTATTGTGTGTTAAGCAGAACAGCATCAGTTAATTTACTTCTGACCTTCTGAGATTCCTCAGGTCTGATACCTCTGAAGTGGATTAGCTTAGTTTTGAGAATTATAAATGTCTATTAGGCAAACAACAGGACAGCTGTCTTATCAACAACAGTTTACTGGGCCATCTTGTTTAATATTTTAGTGATGTTAAAAGAGGAGACGTCTCCAACCTCTCCAGGTTCTTTATAGAGGACGGCGTGTCGGTCCTGCAGGTGCTTTGCTCTTTCGTCAGCACTGCTCTGTGTCGTCACGTTCATATGAGCTTGCTTGTATCCCTTGCCAGCATTTCATCACAAGTGAGAAGTACTAGCCAATCACAGCACAGTCGGCTGGAACTTGTCGAAACTTTGGCAAAAACAGAGCAAATGAGACAAGAAGAAAGCGCTGTGAGTGACAGGAGGCGGCGCTGTGTGGGCACTGCAGCGGTGTGTATCAGCTCGCTGTCAGGGAGAAGAGAAGCGCATTTTCAGGATCGATACTATGGAAAATCAATACTAAAACTGTTTGAAATATTCAGAATCTATGTATCAAAAAATCAATATTTTTGACAACACTAAGACTGTAGTCCGTTTTGTCTTATCCACTGCTTGGCCAAATGGGTCTTAAAGTAGCCAAAGTATTCCCATACCACCAACTTCTTGTTACTTCATTTATCCACGCCAGCTCTTTAGATATAAAGAGCTGTTGCTCTCTGTGCCAACATAAAAGTGTTTCCTCAAAGGAAGCGCGTTTCTTCTATACAACTGTCCAACTTCGGACACCAAAACATTAGCATGTGGTGTTTCTAGCTAAGTCAACTGACCCATTCCTGTCCATTCCTTTCTGTTCCTAAAAGACGGCCATATGACTGTCTAGAAACAGCTTTGTTTCAGTGTTGGGATTGGTTTATTAGTATGTTGTCAAACAATAACTTATGGACATTATATGTTCATTATGTTATATACAGTATTATGTTTCTAATTTTCTTATCAAGAACATTTTCTATCTCAGTAAGTGTTTATATGGTTTGTATTGCCCAACCCTACTAGAAAGTCTGACTGGATGCAGACCAAAGACAGACTGGGTTGATATGGCTCGACAGTTTCTGTGATGGTACTGTCTACGTACACCTGCCTCATGTGTTTTATTCGATGCTTATGTGCTTAAACAGTGATTTAAGAAGTCGTGGGACAGAGCATGTCCCGTCTGTCTCCACCGAGCTGGCATCTTTTTGGAGTGCTCTTCTGCCAATCAGCTGATAAGAACTTGGCAGGAAACTGGACTCACTATTAGAACAGATGGTTGTCTTTGTGTGTGTGTGTGTGTGCGCGCGTGTGTGTCAGGCCTCAGATACAGTGTTTATTTTGCACCAAACCAGCATATTGTGCAAACCATCCGGCAAAACTGGATCAACATCAAAGTACCGTGTGTGTGTAGACCCTTCAAATGCACCACACTACAAATGTAAGCACTACCACTGAATACACACAAACTGCTCCTGCTGTGGACGCCAGCAACGAGTTTTCAAAAACCTGCAGGCTTTTACCCCACACACACACACAGTTTTAATAATTGATCAGTGAGCCTATATGCCAACTTTAGGCAATTGTCATCCACATGGTCACTGCGTGACTTCACACAGTTGGCTGAATGTGCAGAGAGAAATAGAGGAATTATTTTTTCTCCCCCTCCTTTTAACTTTTTCTTTTTCTATAACTATTATACCTCTCTATATATCTATCTTTTGCCCTTTCTATTTTTGTCCTACCATCCTTTCTTAGATTTATTCAAACATGTATTTATATCAAAGATGTCAATGACATTGAGAGATTTCTTGTTTCTTATATTCCGACTGAATGGCGAGCACTTCTGCTCTGGAAATTGCTGAGAAACCCCCTAATTGTCAGTATACATAGTAAAGCCAAACATCATCTGAATGCCAATTTGTGGTTGTAAAGTACCATGAGTTTTCATGACGCTGTGATTATCGTAGAGGTCACAATAGGTCATTTTACACAGTGAGGTAAAATGTCTGTGAAGATTCTCTGGTCATAGTTATCCAAGGAAGGTTAAAGATTTGGTTGAAGATATTTGTAGATGTTTCCTCTCTCATCCAAAAGGCTTCTTCAGTTCTAACTGACTGGCAGGGAGTGCCAGCTATTTTACCTCTCTGGGGTTGTTATTGGAGCCCGACCGATTTCGATATTTGAGGATTTTAAAATCTGAATTCTTTTCCCTCTTATTTTAAGAAACGCATAACATAAACAGCATTTTTGGGCCTACATGGATCCCTCCATGCAGGCTTTGGTCGGCTTCACTGTCCGATCCCTGGCTTACCCCCTTAATCATAATGTATCCCTCGTTTAAAAATGGCGGATGTCTTTATCGCGAGATCTGGTCGTCCCTGATGTCTAACTTTCAAGTCTCGCATTGCCAGTAGTCAAGTGTCAGTAGGGCTACAGCTGCCATCTAGAGGTTGAAAATAGTAATTGCATTTTGTTTTAAATTAAAATGAAAGTTAATGCAGGGAACGTTACGGCGAAAATAAAGATAATTTAAATGTTTCAAACGTTTACTTGCATTTGATGAAATGATATCACGCGCCTCAACAGCTGCATGGGTGAAAACTACATGTAACCTATTTGGTCTGAAACAGGGCTACAGCCAAGCCGTTGATATTAGACCACTAATTGCCTCTATTTCGCCGGGTGGGCTAAAAGCAGACTACACGTAGCCTGTCCAAATAAGAGCTAAATCGTGGCTACAGATAGACCATGTCAATTTAATGACACTTAATATCTTGTAGATATGATTGACATTGCAAAAATAATCTCACGTGCTGCCAGGGCAATAACCCACTTTGAATCATTTTTGACTTTTTTGTCTACAAATAGCCAATTTTGCTACAAATAGCCGGTCTGTCTACGAGCTAAATCGTGTCTACGCACAGGCTGCACGTAAATCATGTGTAAGAAATGAAACAAAAAACTTTGTAATCACTGTAGACCTTACTTAAATGATGGAATATCATACACATTGCAAGTTATTTTGGCAAAAACGTCATGTAACCACATGTAAAGTTATTGCGGCTAGAAGTGGGTTACTCATAGCCGGACTAAATCAGGTCTATAGTAAACCTAGACGGTGAAATGACGGCTATTGCTTGCTGGGTACGTACTATCTCTGCAATGGAAAACTGAGCAGTGCCGAGTACGTTCGAGTCTATCGATTTGCGCTATGGTAGCATTTTTTGGCAAGGCAGCATAGATCATCAGAACACCGGCAACAGTTCAACGTTTAGTCCTAATGGTAAGATGTGGAACAATGATGTTGTGTGGTTGTGGACTTATACCATCTGTTACGGTCTCAGTCTTAAGCGGCTTTGATTTGGATCACACTACCTCGTTTCTTACAACCCGCCCTTCTCTGCTTCTGATTGGCTAGTAGTCCTTACCTGGTTGCATGTGCAACTCCCAACAAAGATTTTGTACAAGTAAGATGCATCACTCTGTAGCTCAAGAGCGGAGCGTACAACACATAGGGTGAAAAGAGGAGCTGCAGCAATGTGCAGTATGAGGAAGATATGGTGTTTTTTGTAAATTAAACCTGTTCTGGTACAACCCCTAATTAACATTTTGAACCTGAAAATGAGCATAATACCACCTCTTTAAAGTTTTGATAAATAAGATTCAAATGTATAAAACTACAGAAAACATTTTTAAAATATCTGATTTATAATAATTATAGAGTACTACTACTAGTGAACATTAAATAGTGTATGTATTGTGGGGGCCAGCAAAACAGAAACTATAAAAAATACCAAGATAGTACTACTACTAAAAATATCATGTCATTGCTATCATAATAATGATAAACAGGGCTCTCCTACATAGACATATAATATATACAATATAATATATATACAAATGTGGCAATATACAAATAATTGTGTGTGTGTGTGTGTGTGTGTGTGTGTGTGTGTGTGTGTGTGTGTACGTACGTACGTACGTACAGGTGCTGGTCATATAATTAGAATATCATCAAAAAGTTGATTTATTTCAGTAATTCCATTCAAAAAGTGAAACTTGGAGATTATATTCATTCATT
>NC_060154.1:6459739-6460737 GCF_021292245.1 Micropterus dolomieu
GTGTGTGTGTGTGTGTGTGTGTGTGTGTGTGTGTGTGTGTGTGTGTGTGTGTGTGTGTGTGTGTGTGTGTGTGTGTGTGTGTGTGTGTGTGTACGTACGTACGTACGTACAGGTGCTGGTCATATAATTAGAATATCATCAAAAAGTTGATTTATTTCAGTAATTCCATTCAAAAAGTGAAACTTGGAGATTATATTCATTCATTACACACAGACTGATATATTTCAAATGTTTATTTCATTTAATTGTGATGATTAAAACTGACAACTAATGAAAATCCCAAAGGAAATGCAAAATTTACTTTCATCAGAGAACATAACTTTGGACCACTCAGCAGCAGTCCAGTCCTTTTTGTCTTTAGCCCAGGCGAGACGCTTCTGACGCTGTGTCTTGTTCAAGAGTGGCTTGACAAGGAAATGCGACCCATGTCGCCCATGTCTTGCATACGTCTGTTCGTGGTGGTTCTTGAAGCACTGACTCCAGCTGCAGTCCACTCTTTGTGAATCTTCCCCACATTTTTGAATGGGTTTTGTTCCACAATCCTCTCCAGGGTGCGATTATCCCTATTGCTTGTACACTTTTTTCTACCACATCTTTTCCTTCCCTTCGCCTCTCTATTAATGTGCTTGGACACAGAGCTCTGTGAACAGCCAGCCTCTTTAGCAATGACCTTTTGTGTCTTGCCCTCCTTGTGCAAGGTGTCAATGGTCGTCTTTTGGACAGCTGTCAAGTCAGCAGTCTTCCCCATGATTGTGTAGCCTACAGAACTAGACTGACAGACCATTTAAAGGCCTTTGCAGGTGTTTTGAGTTAATTAGCTGATTAGAGTGTGGCACCAGGTGTCTTCAATATTGAACCTTCTCACAATATTCAAATTTTCTGAGATACTGATTTGGGGGTTTTCATTAGTTGTCAGTTATAATCATCAAAATTAAAAGGAATGAACACTTGAAATATATCAGTCTGTGTGGAATGAATGTATACATTATACAAGTTTC